>NC_056741.1:168635647-168975647 GCF_019279795.1 Protopterus annectens | reverse complement strand
ACACTGTTTAGTGTGTTATTTTTTTTTTAGTTAGTTTTTCTTTTTTTATTCCGCGAAAGTACATTTTTGATGGGATGCACATTCGCTGAAGTGCATTCCAGGAAGTATAGATACATAGATATATAGATATATATATATATATATATATATATATATATATATATATATATATATATATATATATATATATACATACACACGGGTCTACTTCTGTTCAACGAAAACACATTTCTTCAAGGAACAGAAGTACGAGCCCATTTCAGCAAATGTGCACTTAACAGAAATTGCACTTTCACATATTACACTCTAGCGAACACTGGTTCATCAAACTGGAAATAAAAGAAAACAAAACACTGCACCACAGAATCACAGTACAGTGGGGATAAGGAAATATATTCTGCTTCCCACTGTAATGTGATCTGGGAGTTAGTATATATAAATACTGGAGGTGTGTCCGGCAAAGTAAAACACATTTTTGCAGGGGGGCAAGCCCCCCTGCACCCCCTACACCCCTGCTACTTATATATACTAATTCTGAGATTACACTACAGTGGACAAAAGGATATTTTTCCTTATCCCCATTGTAACATGATTAGATTAACTTATTTTTTGTGAAAGTGCAGTTTAGGTTAAGTGCACTTTCACTGAAATGTGTCCGTACTTCTATGCTTTGAAGAAATGTGTCACTGAACAAAAGTAGACCCATACATATATACATATATATATATATATATATATATATATATATATATATATATATATATACATACTGTGGAAGATTAAAGCAACTGAAACCATATCTGCTTTTGCATATAGCATATATATTTTAATATATATATATATATATATATATATATATATATATATATATATATATATATAGTGCATTTACCTGATCTTCTTCCACTTTGGTGAAGTTTTCATAATTATAGCTCACACACAGCATCTGGGAGGATATCTATAAATTTTGTGAGCTGATGCATCCATTTTCCCACTCCATTCCTTGATGGATTAACTATGGCAGTCACCACAGGGTACAGCACCTTAGAAATAATCACTGCCTTCTCTAATTCATTGTTAAATTACAGGCTTCTCTAACGTCCAAAGTGTGAATTAATTACACCGTTTCATGAACTTTTCCCATTTTATAAAATTAGTTCTTTAAACAACATGAAATAATAACCAGTGTAACTTTACTAAATGCTACAAAGAAAGCTTTTTCGACTAAATATGTTAGAATTCAGAAACTCATGAAAAATCTTGGTTGAATATTTAAAATTATTCCCTAATCATCAAATATTGAACAGACAAGGCCTTTCTTATGGCAGCATTGCCAGTTGATTAATGCAAAGCTTCTTAAAGAGATTCTAGTACACAGAAACCTCTAACCTAGTATGATGAACTGAGGACTGCTTTCTCTTAGCGCATTACAGGACCGGCTGAGGCAGGCCATTCTTTCAGCAACTTAGACATCAATAAACAGGAGCTGCAGCTCCAATATAACAATTGTTTTTAAGCCAAACAAGTCTTTTTTGATAATAGGAAGGTACTAGGCTATTAGCCCTAGGGCCTATATAAGCCTAGCCAAAAAGGTAACCTGGCTTTTGCCACCCAAGAAAATTATTTTCCTGTGCCCCTGTTGAGCAGAGCCACAGAAGTGATCCCCGGGGTGAATTTCCTGTTTCCCATCCAATCATCTAAGTGTCATGATTTATAGACCAAGGGCATCACTTAAAGCTAAAAACTGTATTATCTTCTTAAACAATGTGGGGAACCCTGATTTCTTGGTCACCATAGATGATAAGAAAATACTTCAGCCAGATAAAATTTGAGATTCTGTATCAGGTGGTCCAAGCTTAGCTTCATACCTTAACTGCAAAACCTGATGCCACTATATATTTTTTAATGTAATCAAAAGTAGAAGGTTGTAAGAAAAGGAGGAGATTTTGCATGAGACCTAGAGATTGAGCGAAGCTATACCTACTTCAACAGTGACAACTCCTAAGCTCTCTGAGTAAAGTATAGGAAAGTAATAATTGCCTTTTGAAGAAAAAAAAAGATCATTTTCAGCTTCCCAGCTCTACTCTACTGAGTTTTCACAGTAGCAGGTGTAGTTAGCTATCCTTTTGTTGACCTAATGGCTTCTCTGAAATTTTTAGATATTATCACACACCCAGACATCAAACTCCTGCTCTACTCATCGTATGTCTTTCGGTTCTTATAAGTTTAGGATTATCAGGTATGTCTTGAAAAGTGCCACTGCCAGGTCAGATAACAAAATGGATTCAGGGCTGAGCAATATCCCTACCACCTAAAGGGTATACTTTTTGCTTGTTGCATTGTGTTAAGCTTGGTTTTCACTACCCTCTCCTATCCATTCTATTTATTAAGAAATCCTGACAAATCGGGTAATCAACTTGCTCTTTTCTGTGTACAGGTCTATATAGGTTCATAGGTTCATAGGTTCATACTAGGCTATCTGCCCGAGGGCATTTACAAGCCTAGCCCATAGTTTTGTGGCTTACGCCACCCCTTTAGTTTGGGGAACTATGCCCATTATTTTGCTGTGCCTCTGTCGAGCAGTGACACTGAGGTAATCCCTGGGGTATATCTGCGATCTCCCATCCATTGGTCAAGATTTCTCTTGAACAAGGCCAGCGAGGTGCTCTGCCTCACATATACCGGGATTTTGTTCCACAGCATAGGGAGTCTTTGGGTGATGAATCTATCCCTCCAGCACGTCCTATTAATAGCCGTGTCGAGGTTTAAGTCTCCCGCACTTGTGGCTCTGATGGATCTAGATTTTTTGAGGTGAAGCATGTTCATCAAATCAGGGTTTGACATGGCCTTGTATGTCAGGCACAGGTCACCTCTGAGCAAGCGGTAAGCGACTGAATAGAGCTGGAGTTCTTTCAGTCGGGCAGCATAAGACAGATTTTTGAGACCCTTTATCCTTTTGGTGAGGAACTTTTGTGGCCTCTCCAGCTGCTGCAAGTGTCGGGTCAGATACATTCCGAATGGGGAATTGTACTCAATCATTGGTCTGATGAGTGATGAGTATAGGGAGACTATGACCTCCCTTGCTCTAGATGTGAATCCCTTCATGATAAGGTGGGCAATGTAGAAGGTCTTCCTAACTACTTTAGCAACATGGGTGTCAAATGACAGGCTGCTGTCAACCTGGGTCCCCAGGTCCCTGATAACTTCTTCTGTGCTCAGTGGATTGCCACCTATATGGTAGCTAGGGGTAACCTTGTTTTTCCCGAAGGGTATGACTATGCATTTTTTGGCATTTAACTTTAGACCATGGTTCTGGCACCAGTTATCCGTTTCTGTGAGACCCTTCTGAAGGATATCTGTGTCAGATGTGTTTTCGACTACGGCACCCAGTTTGCAGTCGTCTGCAAACTTTGTCAGCCATAACCCTCCTGTGTTTGCTTGTACTTCGGAAAAGTAGATGCCAAACAAGAGTGGGCCCAGGACTGAGCCCTGTGGGACACCACTTGTGACAGGCTTTGAGTCTGACATAGCGCCAGCAACTCTGACCCTGTGGGTTCTGTCACTCAGCCAGTTTGCAACCCATCTTGTGATGTATGGGTTAACATTTAAGCTGATGAGTTTTTCAATGATACCCGAGTGGGGTATTGTATCGAAGGCCTTCGCCAGATCGAGGTAGGCTGTATGGACTGCCTTTCCCTCATCAATGGCCTTGGTGACTGTTTCGAAAAAGTCAACCAAGTTTAAAAGGCATGATCTGCCTTTGACAAAGCCAAACTGGGTTGGATCCAAAGTCTGCAAATTCCCTATGTCTTTATTTATGAGATCCATTATGATCCTCTCCATGGCTTTGCAGATAAGGCTTGTCAAGCTAATGTTCCAGTAATTTCCAGGGTCAGTGGAGGCACCGCCTTTGTGAAGTGGGACCACAGTCGCTGTGCGCCACTCCCTGGGTACGTATCCAGAGGTGAGACTACGATTAAACAGCTGTCCTAACTGTGGGTTTAATTCCTCGTTGAGTGCGTGGAGCACACAGCCGGGGACACCATCAGGTCCCATGGATGCTGTGTTTTTTGCCTTGGAGAGAGCAGTTCTCACTTGGGCGTTAGAGATGTTTGGGGGGCGGCAATCGTTTGGTATAGATATCTCTCCTTTTGGGAGAAGTTAGCACTGAACCTGTCAGCCAGTATGTTGGCAATGTCTGTAGGATCAGTAATCTTCACATCATTTTGAACTAATTCTGAGCATATCTGGGAGTTTCCTCCCAGGTTTCTAACATAGCTAAAGAAGGCCTTATGATTGTCTTTTGAGTCTTTAGCTATTTTTCTCTCAAAATTTGCTTTGGATGATTTTATGAGAGCTCTTAGTTTTTTACTTATAGTGATCAAAGGTGTCTTACCCTTTAAGGATTTTGCTCTATCTTGTAGTAGCTTCCTCCTTTTGTTGTAGAGTTTGTTTATGGCTGGGGTCCACCAGACTGGACGCTTGCCTTTGGTACAAAGAGTCTTTGTTTTGCTTGGGATTGCCTTATCCATGCAGTCCTGCAGGTGCTGGTAGAAGGCATTTGTAAGTGATTCAGCGGCTTGAGTACTGTTTTCCGCCGGCTCGGGGGCCTTAAAGGAGACCACACTAGTCTTTAGAAGTGTGAAGTCGGCTTTCGAGAAGTTCTTTACTGTGGTCTTTTTATTTCAGGAGGGTGGGATGAGGACCTCCAGCGAGATTAGTTTGTGATCTGATCTCACCAGTGAGGGGTATACTTCTGGTGTTGAACATTGTGCTCCCATGTTCGTGATGATGAGATCAAGTATGTTTTCTCCTCTTGTGGGGATGGTGACTAGTTGTTCCATGGCATTTGAGTTTATGAATTCTAGGAACTTTTGGGCTAGGGTGTTTGGGCTTGAGTAGTGTTCCCAGTCTATATTAGGGTAATTGAAGTCACCTAGTATGATGGTGTTTGGAAATACATTTATCCTCCAGTGTTTTCAGGAAAGCCATGTGAGGTTCCTGAGTTTGTGAGGGTGGCCTGTAACATGCTACAATTTGCAGAGCAGTCTTGCCTATGGTTAATTGCACCTGGATGGTCTCCGATGCATCGTGCGTTGCCACCAATCTTGAGGTGTGGGTGTCCTTGATGAATATGGATACCCCCCCTCCTTTCTTGGTATTGTCCGGATTTTGGGGCCGGAACGCATGATATGAGGTAAAACCTGATAGTGCTGGGGTGCTCTCAGGAGCCTTGAACCAGGTTTCTGTCACAGCACAGACATCGATGTTCTCCATACTGAGAAGGGCCTCAAGTGCGTGCATTTTGAGATTGAGACTTCTGGCATTGAGCAGCATTACCCTTAGTTTTTTTTCTTTTTTGTGTTCTAGGGTGGTAGGTTTAGAATTTGAGCCTTGCCTAAAAAGGCACTATGGGGGTGGCAAGAGCCTTTGCCAATATCCGGAATCCCAGGGGTGACAGGTGCAAGCCATCCCTTGCGAAGCAGCGTGGCTTGTCCAGCATGTCATCCCAGGCAGACAGACATTGGATCCCCTTTGAATGACACCAGAGTTTAAGCCAATTGTTAAAACTGATCATCTTATCTCTGTATTGTGGCATCATTCTTGGTGAAGGTAGGATACTGCTCAAGGTCAAGGTCATACCTGCCTGAGCTACATAATCAGAGAGCTCCTCAATGTCTCTTTTCATGTAGTCCAAGGAGGTACGTCTCAGGTCATTTACACCAGCGTGGACAATGACTGAGTCGTTGTACCTGCTGTTGAGAGACCTGAGTGCTTGCGTTATGTGGCGGATTCTAGCGCCGACAGGCAGCTTACTGTGACCTTCTCCTTACTCAGTCTGGTGAGCGGGACGTCAGTGTGTCTGACTATGGAGTCACCAATGACTAGTGTGTCTGGCATTGTGTTTGGCCTTAAGGGCTGTGACTGTTTGACACTCTGACTGTGAGGTCTATGTGTTGCAGGTGTTGTGTTCTGAGGTGGTAGTTGTTTGGGTGTCTGCTTTGGTGGCCTCTGCTGTTTTGGTAGATTTTGATCAGAGCCTCCGAGTATGTCTTTGTGTGTTTATGTGTATGATTTGAGGTTGTGATGGTACTATGTGAGACTGGGTCTATAGTGTGTGTGGTAACCTTCTCCTCCTGTCTGGTCTTGCCAGTCCTATGTTGAGAGAGCTCAGCCTCCAGTTTGGCCGTATAGTTGCATCTCTCGCATGTATTTGTGTTTTGTGGGAGGAGGAGAGGGTTGTCTGTGTACATGAGGCAATTGTAACATTGCCTCAATATTCCCAGGTTCACCAGCTGAGCAGGAGAGGACACTAGCAACTGATCCCTCGACATGCTAGAAGGAATAGACAAAAAACTTTAAAAGAGATTCCGGGGGATGTGGGTGACCGAGAAATGGGGTTTGGCTTTTTGGGGTACTGTCTATAACAAGAGTGCTGTATCAAGGTGATAAGTACTGTAGGAGCAAGTGCTAGGTTTTACAGATAGAGTATAGTCTACTTGGAGTCAAGTAGAGATGATCTTTTTAGTTATAGGATACGCTGATTAGATCAGTAGTATAGTTCGAGGAAGGTAGTTTTAAGGGAAAATTTGAAGAGTGGACTTTAGGTAGCCCGAATAGTTTAAACCTGCTTAACCGCCACTGCCCTAGTGTGCAACGGTGGCAACTCTGTGCTAAATCGCGCTAAAGCGCGCTAAAACGCGCTTTATAGCAGGGGGCTGGAAAAGACAGGAAATGACCCAAAATGGCCAATAAACTACAAGTTACTGCCTTAAACCACTCCTCTAAGGACAAACAGGCAGCTCAGTACTCCCCACTCTCACTGGTGAGTAAAGAAACTTCCCCCTGACCAAACAAGGAAAATGGAGAAACACAGGAACCAAGACAAAGCCCAGGGATCAGCAAAATCTGGTCTCTGGAACACTAGTTAGGAAAGTATGGAAAACAAGGATATTTTTTTTGTTTTTTTTCAAGTTTTTTACAGAAAGGCAGAAAACACAATAAATGCTATAATTTTCGACTAATTGCTATCAAAAGCTAGTACACTTGAGTGTATTAGCCTGTAGTTTAACTTTTAGGCAAAACTTAAACTAGCAAGTGCAGTAAACAGTTTTAGCTTATAAAGACAGTAAAAACAGTGCAAACTTTGATAAAACAAGCAAAAACAGTAGTCGAAAGTCAGAAAAGGTCTAAAAAGCCAAGGAAAATACTTAAAATCCTAATATGTGTCTAAAAACAAAAAGTCTTTAAATTCTCACTTGGGGTGCTGATTTAAAGTCTTGACATTTCCTTATTCTTAGCGGATGCTAATATGTTCAATATGTAGCTAAAAGGTGCAATTTTCTTTTAAGTGATAAAAAAGAGAGGAAAAAAACACTATTGTGTGAAAATGCCTGTCTTTCAACTGTCTATTTAAAATCAGTTAACCATAGGAAAGTAGAATCAAAAACTGGTTACAATGTAAGTGTGCCAATTATTTGCTGTAAAGAAAGTAGAGTTTTAGTAGATGGATGTTGCTAACAACAACAGGAAAATGATTGCAACATAGCATGTTAACATTGTAGTATCAAGTATTTACAATACTCACATCTGTAATGAGAGAGAGAGAGAGAGAGAGAGAGACAGAGAGAGAGAGAGAGACAGAGAGAGAGAGAGAGAGATAGAGAGAGAGAGAGAGAGAGAGAGACAGAGAGAGAGAGAGAGAAACAGAGAGAGAGACAGAGAGAGAGAGAGAGAGAGAGAGAGAGAGAGAGACAGAGACAGAGAGAGACAGACAGACAGAGAGAGACAGAGAGAGACAGAGAGAGAGAGAGAGAGAGAGAGAGAGAGAGAGAAAAGTAGCACAAAAAGGCTAACTTTGAATGTCCTTTGCCTGATATGGAGTCAAAGATGTCATTCATGCAGACACTAGCCACTTCTGATACAACACACAGCATATTTTTCAAGCCTTTAATGTGCTTTTTCTTCTATGTATGTGCTTCCCTCACAATAATCCACCTGTAAAATGCTAACCAATTTTAGCAGAAACTCTTGGGTCACTCCTTATCAAATGAACAGCAAGATATGGATCACTGTAGCTAGAAAGGCATTAATAGTAAAAGCCACTGGTCAGAAGGGAAGATGGCCTTTCTATAGACATCTATAAAGGAATGAATATAACTACTGCTGTCTGTAAAGACACAGTATTCATTCATCTTCGAAGCAGGTAGCTAACAATGTTCTAAAGACAAGTAACTCAAAGCAGCTGTGTACGTTACCTTAAACAATTTCTTTGCTCAGTGTTGATTATAAGGCCTTTATGGACATTTAAATGAAAAAGGTTAAACCTTTGATACCGATACTTGACCTGTACTTAACACCAGTGCAGCTTTATTCATGTTTGAGAGATTTATGTCTCTATCAGGAAGACCTTACTGATATAATAACAAAAAAGGGAAAGTAAAAAAGAGGATTAATAATATAGAAGTTAAAGAAATAGAAAGTGAAGTTATAAATTACCCGAGAAGTGAAGGATTTGGTGTAGAAAATCCTACTCTGGTAACATCACAGTATGATGCAACAGTAATTCCCCAAATTAAGGAGAAAGTGGTGGACTGGAAAGCATCTGGTCAGTTGCCATATGAAGAAAATCTGAAGCCTTGAATAGGAAATCAGTATAAAAGTGCAGTTGGACTTGCACAGCAAGGGAAAGAAGAGGAAATGGTAGCCAATTCTGAAACGGTCAATGTTGTGGAGTGATGGACCAGTGAGTTCCCATATGAATTGGAAATGAATGACACAGTATGAAGCTGAAGAGTATTACCTCAGAAAGATCCTACCTGGGTGTCCTGCAGAGTTCTACAGCAGCTGAGAGAGAAAAGAGAGACTTTGATTGGATTAAGTACCTCTGTTTTGCTTTTTATAGTTATTTTCACTAACTGCACTATTCCGAGCATTTTTTTAACTGTTTTTTTTTTTAATTCTGATACTGTTTGCACTTATCTGATCGTTTTTCAAGTGTTTTCAACTGTTTAACTGTTGTGGGCTACACACTCAAGGGTTATAGCCATTTTTCTGCCTTGAAAGTGTTTGCATTACAGTATCTGCTTTAATTCTTGAAAAAACAAAAAAAAAATACAAAAAAAAAACTATCTCCGTACTTGTTTCCCACCTTTCTATAACCAGTAGTATCCAGTTTTCAGATTTTGCTGAATTCTGGGCTGTTTTGTAGTTTCTGTGTTGAACAGACCTTACTAAGATAGAAGGAAGCTTCCCTGTACATCAGTGAGAGTGGTGAGTTTTGAGCAGCCTATCTGTCACTGGAAGAGTGGTTTCAGCTCAGAATCTCTAGTTTTCTTGGCCATTTTGGGCTATTTCTATTCCTTTCATCTTTCTGTTTAAAAACCCGTGTTTGTGTATTTTTTGCACTTGTATTACCTCAGCAAGATCCTACATAGGTGTCCTGCAGAGTTCTACAACAGCAGAAAGAGAAAAGAGAAACTTTGAGTGGATTAAGTACCTCTGTTTTGTTTTTTATTGTTTATTTTCGCTAACCAAACTATTCCAAGCATTTTGTATTAACGTTTCAACTTATTTGAACTGTTTTTTTTTTTTAATTCTGATATTGTTTGCACTTTGATCGTTTTTAAGTGTTTTCAACTGTTTAACTGTTGTGGCCTACACACTCAAGTGCAATAGCTATTTTTCTGCCTTGAAAGTGTTTGCATTACTATATCTGCTTTAATTCTTGAAAAAACAAACAAAGAAAAATACAAAAAAGTCCTATCTCTCTGCTCATTTCCCACTTTTCTATAACCAGTAGTGTCCGGTTTTCAGATTTTGTTGAATTCTGGGCCGTTTTGTTGTTTCTGTGTTGCCCGGACCTTACTAATATAGAAGGAAGCTTCTCTGTTCATCAGTGAAAGGGTCTGTTGCTGGGGAAGTGGTTTAATCTCAGAATCTGTAGTTTTATTGGCCATTTTGGGCTATTTCTATCCCTTTCATCTTTCTGTTTAAAAACCCATGTTTGCATGGTTTATGTGCTTGTATTACCTCAACAAGATCCTACCTGGGTGTCCTGCAGAGTTCTACAGCAGCAGAGAGAGAAAAGAGAGACTTTGAGTGGATTAAGTACCTCCGTTTTGCTTTTTATTGCTTATTTTCGCTAACCGCACTATTCCAAGTGTTTTTTATTAACTTTGCAACTTATTTGAACTTTTTTTTAATTGTGATATTGTTTTGCACTTTAACTGATCATTTTTAAGTGTTTTCAACTGTTTACCTGTTGTGGGCTACACACTCAAGTGCAATAGCCATTTTTCTGCCTTGAAAATGTTTGTATTACTATATCTGCTTTAATTCTTGAAAAAACAAAAAAAAATACAAAAAAAAATCCTATCTCTCTATTCGTTTCCAGCCTTTCTATAACCAGTAGTGTCCAGTTTTCAGATTTTGCTGAATTCTGGGCTGTTTTGTAGTTTCTGTGTTGCCCGGACCTTACTAATATAGAAGGAAGCTTCTCTCTTCATCAGTGAAAGTGGTCAGCTTTCAGCAGCCTGTCTGTTGCTGGAGGAGTGGTTTCATCTCAGAATCTGTAGTTTTATTGGCTATTTTGGGCTATTTCTATCCCTTTCATCTTTCTGGTTAAAAACTCGTGCTTGCGAGATTTTGTGCACCGCGCAGCACTGTTTAACTAAGGTTAAACTATTCCCAGTGACAGAAAGTCTGCTCTTCAAATTTTCCCTTAGAACTAGCCAGTTTTCTACTTTTAGCACTCAAAACTGTCTTCTTTGTGCTCAGCACTTGTTCAAAACTAGTTGCAAGCACTAAATAATCTACATAGTACTGCAGCACTCAACTTTCCTTACTTGTCAGGAGGAAAACAGTTTTTAGTACTTAAAATATAAGCACATATCCAGGCATGTCTAAGGGTCAGCTCCCGGTGTTTTCCCCTGTCCACGTGATGAACCTGGGCATCTTGGGGCAATGTAGCAATTGCCTCATGTACACTGACAACCCTCTCCTCCTACCACCCAACACTACAACCTGTGAGATATGCACTTATATAGCCAAACTGGAAACCAAACTCTCTCCAGCCAAGACTGGACTAGTCAGTCAAGAGGAGAAGGTAAACAGCTGCACCACACCACACTCAACACATAGCCTATCAAAATCTACACCACCTAAACCCACACATAGTAACACAAAACAGACACCTACATTTGCGGAAGCTCTCAATAAAAATCTGCCCAAACAACAGAGACCGCCAAAGCTCAAACACAAGCAAACACCACCCCCTAACACCACCAAATGACACATAGCCCACAAAATCAGTGTACCACTCAACCTCAACCCATAAGGCAAAACAACGTACCCAACATATTAGTCATAGGCAACTCTATAGTCAGACAAACTGATGTCCCAGTCACCAGGCTAAACAAGGAGAAAATTACTGTCAGCTGCCTGTCAGCATAACACACACACATAGGTCACTCCACAACAAGTACAAATATGACTCTGTCATTGTCCATGTTGGTGTGAATGACCTGAGATGTACCTCCCTGGACAATATGAAAAGAGACATGGAAGAACTCTCAGATCATGTAGCCCAGGCAGGTGTGACCCCAGCCCTGAGTAGCATCCTGCTATTGCCCAGAATGATACCACAGTACAAGGACAAAATGATTGACTTCAACAATTGGCTAAGCTTCTGGTGTCATTCTAAGGGGATCCAGTATCTGTCTGCCTGGAACGACATGCTTGACAGACCACGATGCTTTGCCAGAGATGGCCTGCAACTGTCACCCCTGGGATTCCGGATACTGGTTATGGCTCTTGCCACCCCTGTGTTGCCTTTTTTAGGCAAGGTTCAAATGTCAAACTCACCACCACAGCAAGTACAAGCAAGCAAAATCTGAGGGTAATGCTACTCAATGCTATACATCTAAACCTCAGAATGCACTCACTCGAGGCACTCCTTAAGATGGAGAACATCGACATCTGTGCAGTGACAGAGACCTGGTTCAAGGCTCCAGAAAGCACCACTGCATTACCAGGCTATAATTCATACCACACCTTTCGGCTACCTAACCTGGACCGAAACACTGAAGGAGGAGGCGTGTCTGTATTTGTTAAAGATAGCCACACCTCCAGGCTAGTTGCTCAACATAATGCATCCAAAATTATCCAAGTGCAACTAACACTGGGAAAGACTGCAATCCAGGTTGTAGCTTGTTACAGATCTCACGATATGCCCCAGGATGCCCACTCCACATTTCTTGAAATACTGGACAATATTAAGGTAAAGCCCAGTGCACTAATAATGGGAGATTTCAACTACCCCACCATCAACTGGGAAAACTACTCATGCAGTAATGCATTTGCTCAACGTTTTCTGGAATTCATAAATTCCAGTGCCCTGGATCAGCTTATCCATACCCCCACCAGGGGCAGCAATATCCTGGACCTGGTCATTGCCAATACGGGTAACCAATGCTCCACACCAGTGGTCAGCTCCTCGCTGCTCATATCCGACCACAAGCTAATCACCCCAGACATCCATATCCCGCCCCCCATTAAGGAAACCACCATAAAAAACTTCCCCAATGCCAACTTCATGCTTCTTAAGATAGAAGTGGCAAACTTTATGCAGCCCATACTGACAGGAAATAGCAGTACGACTGCTGAAACCTATACAAATGCACTGTATAAGCGCATACATGAGTGCATGGATCATTCCATCCCCAACAGAACCAAGACACCATCCTCCAAAAAAAGGAAGCCAATCTGGTGGTCCCCTGCCATAAACAAACTCTACAACAGGAGGAAGAAGCTGTTACAAAAAAGAGTAAAATCCCATGATTGCAGGAACTCCCTGGTCAGCCTCAGCAAGAAGCTGAGATCCCTCATAAAATCCTCCAAAGCTAGTTACAAAAATAAAATCACCACTGATTCTAAAGACAACCACACAGCATTCTACAGCTATCTCAAGAATCTCAATGGTAACACTCAGATCTGCTCTGAGCTACAGCACAATGGGACTAGATATACAGAACCAACTGATATCGCCAACATCCTGGCTGATAGATTAAGTGCAAATTTCACCCCACCCCCACCCCCCAAAGGGCCCATCACTATACCGGAAGAGTGCAAAGCCCATGTAATCACTGACGCACAAGAAAAGACTGCACTATCCAAAGCTAAGAACACAGCATCCATGGGACCAGACAACATCCCAGGCTGCATCCTGCATGAACTACAGAACGAACTGACACCCCACCTAAGTACCATGTTCAATCATAGCCTCACTTCAGGCTTTGTGCCTCCTGAATGGCAGACAGCAACGGTTATCCCACTCCACAAAGGGGGTGCCACCATGGACCCCGGGAACTACTGCCCCATTAGCCTGGTGAGCATGGTCTTCAAGGCCATGGAATGTATCATCATGGAACTTATAAACAAAGACATAGGTAATCTACAAACTCTGGACCCCACTCAGTTTGGGTTTGTGAAAGGTAGATCATGTCTCCTAAACCTGACTGACTTCTCTGAAGCAGTCAGCAGAGCCGTGGACAAGGGTGAGGTGGTGCACACAGCCTATCTTGACCTCGCCAAGGCTTTTGACACCATCCCCCACTCTAGAATTATAGATAAACTCACTAGACTGGGCATAAATCCCTATGTCACAAGATGGGTGGCCAGCTGGCTCACTGACAGAACCCACACAGTGAAAGTAGCCATCTCCAAATCCCACTTCAGACCAGTGACAAGTGGAGTACCACAAAGTTCAGTTCTGGGTCCTCTCCTGTTTAGTATTTACTTCTCAGAATTCCAGGCTAATACAGCAGGTCTTTGGCTAACAAAGTTTGCAGACAACTGCAAACTAGGAGCCATAATAGAATTGCCTAATGATGTGGACATTCTAAAAAGAGGCCTCACTGAGACTGATGCTTGGTGTCAAAGTCATGGCCTCAAGCTCAATGCCAATAAGTGCATTGTCATCCCCTTTGATAAAAACACTATACCCATGAGCTACCACATAGGCTGTAGCCTACTAAACATCAAAAGTGTGATAACAGACCTTGGGACACAGGTGGGCAGTAGCCTCTCCTTTGATAATCACATTGCCACAGTAGTCAGGAAATCATTCTATGTGGCACACCTCATCACAAAGGGGATCTCTACCAGAAAAAAAGAGGTCATTGTTCCTCTCTACTCATCCCTCATCAGGCTCATTATAGAGTACAACGCCCCGTTTGGCATGTACCTCAGAAGCCACCTATAACAACTAGAAATGCCACAGAAATACCTCACTAAGAGGATTACCAGCCTCAAACATATGCTATACGCAGATCGTCTCAAAAAACTCCAGCTCTACTCCATCGCATATTGTCTACTTAGAGGCGACCTCTGCCTAACATATAAAGCCATGTCAAACCCAGATCTGTTGGACATGCTACACGTAAAGAAATCTCAATCTCTCCAAGCCACATGCTCCAGGGACCTAAACCTTGTCACCACAATAAACAGAACATGCTGGAGGGATAGATTCCTGTCCCAGAGACTCCCCATGCTCTGGAACAAACTATCCATTCATGTCAAACAAAGCTCCTCATTGGCCCTCTTTAAAAAAGTCTTGACAATTGAATGGGAAATAGGAAATTCACACCGGGGATCACTTCTGTGGCTCTGCTCAACACAGGTAAATAAATTATTGGGTGGCAAAATCCAGGGATCCTTTTGCTTAGGCTTATATAGGCCCTAAGTCCAATAGCCTAGTACCTACCTATGAACCTATGTCACAGGAAGATGCTCTGGAACTTTCTGTAGAATGCCTGCAAGAAATGGAGAATAATGAATGTGGCCTCAGTTTGGAAGAAAAAGATCTATGGGAAGAGATGCTTGATTTAATAGAGATGCATAAACATAGTAAGATCAATGAAAGAAGTGGATTATAGAAAGTCAATAAGACCCAAAATTTTAGAAATCTGATAAAACAAATGAACACAGTAATCAAGACTATTAACAGAAATTCATGTGATATAACAGAAGTAAACGGGTTATATTACTGTGCAGATACGTTAATAACAAATCTAGTCTTACCACAAGAATACAGGGCAATAAGGGAAAGAAAGGGAATAAATTGAATGCCATCATGGAAGTATCAAATAGAGAAAACTATAAAGTAATTAAGACAAGAGGTGTAACTGTTAGATGAGTATATAAGAGAGAACAGGTCATACTTTGGAAGAAAGACATGATAAAAGCAATGAGAAATATTAGAACAGACCAGGATCTATCATACACTATTACTAATAATACCAAAGAACAAAAACATTAAACTGAACCTGTAGCAAAGCTAGCACCCAATAGCCCAAAATAGGGGACCTGTGGGATCCGTCTATTTAGGTTCGAAAAACTGGAAGTGAGGAAAATATAATCATTAAGTAAACTAGCTTCTTGGTTATTTGTATTAGCAGACCCCAAGGCAAAAATACTCAAATAATCAGGAGACTGACAAACTAGCAACTAAATTGATCTTTATTGAAACTGACAAACTAGCAACTAAATTGATCTTTATTGAATCAGTCATCCGCCTAACACCTTTGCTCCAACATTTGGACTGATTCAATAAATATCATCTTCAAAAATTGATAGTAAAAAGTTTTATCCATGTTTGTTGCTACTGATTTCTGAATTTCAGGAGTTCTAGCTTCAGATTGCAGGCTTCAAGACCTCTACTTCTCTGATGATTCATCTAACCTCCAAATTAAGATTTCCACAGATAACACAACTGTTTTTCATCTCCTTTATCAAAGTTGTTTAAGTGATCAGCTTACTTAATGGCTGCATTCCCTTACTTTCTATTGCTAATAATAAAGTAAATATATCACCACAGCCAGAAAAAAAAACTTTGAAAATCTGCAGATAAACATAAAGGAAAAGTACAAAATAAGCAATTCATTGATGATCCAAAAACGTTTTATAGAAAATTGGGAAATGAAGCCAAAGGAATAGAAACACCACCAAAAAAGAAAGAAATAGACACATTTTTGGGGAAATATCTATGAAGACCCTGTGGAAAATCAGAGATGCTGAATGGACAGAGGAAGTAAAAGAAACAGTAAGAAGTTCAAGTGTACAGGATATGAAATGGGATGAAGTAACAGTCAGATGTATCAAAACATTATTAAGACAAACTCCTAACTGGAAAACCCCAGGCTGAGATGCTGTACCTAACTTCTGGCTAAAAATATGAACATTTTTACACAAAGATGTAGGCCTCAGAAAGGCCTGAGTAAGAACTATATATATATGTGCACCACAACACACACCAAACTGGTTAACAGCAGAAAAATGATGCCATTTCTTAAGATTGAATCTGCAAGCTATTCTAAAAAGTATACACCAATGACTTGCCTTCTGACAATGTATAACTATAAAGTAGAATTTATGCTGACACAGTTTATAGTCATTTAGAAGAAAACTCAATCATGGCAATAAAACAAAACGGAATCAAAAGAAAGTCATATGGAACAAAGGTCATGAGCATGGTTAAAATTAGTCCAGAGGTATTAAAGATAATTCTGCTGACCCAATGGAAGAGGACAAGCAGAGATTCTGAAAGCAGATGATCGCCAGCTATGAGGAGTAAAAACAAAAAAAAAAAAAAAAAGAAAAGAAAAAAAAAAAGAATAGGGCAAAGAATGGAACTTTGTGGACCCTGGTTTCAAAATGGGAAGCAATGGAAACTGTATGGGAATAACAAAATTGAAAGGGTTTGGTGGAGAGGTAGCTTGTGAATTATTGAAAGGTTCACATAAGAAACTGCTATTTTAAGCTGTTGTAAAATGTGAGTGTGATCTACAAAAAAAAAAACAAAGTATTTTAAATATAAGTAAAAACAAATGTCTCTGTTATTTACTCCTGCATGTGCTCTGTTATATGCATGCATTTGAACAGCTGCTTGCAATGCAACTGCATTAGTAGTTTACTGTATGACATAGCGTAGTCTAAATATTTTTTTATCTAATTTATTATTTTAACATGCAGAAATAGAACTATTAACACAACGTACCTTTCAGAGTAGCTACTTTCACAGTGTAAACCCAGCTCTTACCAGACACCACTTAACATTCGACCTTTCTTTAATGTTGCACTTATCCATAGCAAATAAATCAGGGAGATCATTGCCTTTAGATGAGCATTGTGCCTTTAGTCTTTCACTCAATTTATAGAGGCATAGTATGCAGTTCAAATAAAAAAGTCAAACCAAAGTAAGCTTTTTCAGTTGCAAGTTTAGTTCAAATACATCCTTCACTCGCTTATATTTTTATAATATATATGGATTTGGCCGGAAATCATGTATAGCTGAAATATTATTCTACAATTGCTAATGCATTAAAATATTACAGCATTATAAATGTCTTTTTCTGCTGTAAGTGATTATAAAGGCTTCTAATGTTTATTTTGAACAAATTATTACTGTACACATCCCTGACCATTTCTCCAAACAATCCTACAAAGATGTCAGCAGATGGCTTAAAGGTTGATTCCCATTTGGCTGTAACAGGTTTCTGGAACCATTCAATGTGCTTGATTTATTATTCTAGGCAAGCTTAATGCAGCAGATTAGTTCCAGCCAAATGCTTTCAGTGCACATGTAAGCACTTTTCAAAAATTCTTGTACAGTTTCCATTACTCTGTTAATGGCATTTTAATGGTAATCACAATAGTAGTGTATATTACTGAAACATTTCCTTCAGACCACATCATAGCCTTCTGATTGTACTTACATGAAACAAAGGGGGGAGAACAATCATTGGTAACAGTATTTTCCCTTTTCAGAGTTGTATCGATATGTTTAAATATGACTCCAACATTAAAAGCATGCATCTTGTTTAATAGTAGAGCTGCTTTACAAATAAAGAAGATGTTCCTTTTATTTATTTATTTATTCATTCATTTATTACATTTGTTTACCAGGAAATTCCGACTGGACACAGGTCCTTTTTCAGCAGAGGCCCGGGGAGAAAAGCTCCGCAGAATAACATGGTAGATGGTAAACAATATCAATCAAGGTATGTATACTTTTCTGGTCCTGCTTGGCCCTCTGGCTGTTCTCCAAATTGCTGTTCAATTATCTTATATATTTGTTTGTTTGTTTGTTTGTTTGTTTGTTTGTTTGTTTGTTTTTGACTGTTAACTTTGCTGACTAGGTTGGTGGTCTGGCCCACACCATTTCAGCCAAGACCTAAGCTAGATAGATTTTCACATTTTACATACAGTTATAGTTCTCTTAGATCATACAGTACAGTAAGTGTAATAGACATGTACAGAGACAATGATCAATTGTTCAGATCACAATTCAAATAAAGAGGACAGAGCTATTTACAAATCATGGTGTACCACGACTAGTATATAGTATCAAATCCAGGAAGGGTAAGGGGCAAGTAACTGGAAACTAGAAAGAACAAAAGCCAAAAGAAGTTTTGTCAGTTGGTCAAAATGATGCTCTCAGCTAAATGTCATTGTTTTACACTGCATATTATCAATACTGCTTAGCACTAAAAAAGAATCATTACTAATAATGCTTGCTTGCTTGCAACAGTAAGTTGTGTCAGCAATCAGTACAGAAGAAGAATCCAATGTACCCGCCAATTAAATTAGTTCCTGTAACCAACAGATGTACCCTTTATAAAGAATACAGTTGTTGGTTACAGGAGCAGGTTTGCCCATTATAACATAATTATTTATATTAAGTGGTATAATTTGCAAATTGCACTGTAAACTTATTAAATCATAGACTGCGGGTCTGCTGCTAAATAATGCAGGATACCCAACTTAACTACCGCTGTAGAATTAGCCTGTTAAAACATTATGCTTGTCTTCAGCTGTGAATTGTGTTAGCCACCAAAGCAGAAATGGACTCCTGTAATGTGGTATAATGGTATTTTGTAACTATTTATGACAGGCATGAATGTCAAAGAAGGCAGGAGAGGGGTATTGAACAGACAGAGGTGACAATAGTTGACATGACACCCCCAACCCCCCTGCAGAAAATGGGAAAAGAGGGGTCAATGATGATGAAGATGATGAAACAAGGACACTCAGACCTATGTAGAAATATACTGTCCTCTCTGACTAGGTAGCTATTAGGGTCTTTATATATTTATCCAGGTCTTTTCTATTACGTTATAAAAAACATTATAATCAGTAGCAATCTCAGTGTCATTTTGGTGTGGAAAAGGTGAAGGCGTCTTCTATATTATCTAGAATTTCTTTAGAATGTTAGAGCGTTTGCATTGTTACTCAAGAATGAAGATGTTTCTGAAATTCAGAATTAGCTTTTCGCCTTCTTATGACACTCATAAAATTAGATCAGGTCAGCATTTAGCTTGATAAGTCTTGAGGCAGATAAGGCACAGTATCCATGGTTTGAGGATCCATCCAGGGCAGATTTGTAAGTGTAACACAATGTTTGGAAAACTAAACCATGCTGTATAGGACATTCAAATTACCAACATGAAAAATGAATAGCTTCATCATATGACAGCTGGTATAGTACAATTCAGTGTATATAGTTCAGAACTTGAAAGAAGCATTTAGCATTAAAGTTTTTCACATTTCCGGAGTAGCAATACCTTTGTAATCCCTGCATTTCAAATGGCGCACTGCTACAGTCATCCCTCTCCACAAAGGAGGAGTGAATACAAACCCTGGGAATTATCGCCCATTAGCCTAATGAGTCTGATATGCAAAGCTATGGAACGCATCATCATGGACCTAATAAACAAGGATATAGGAAATCTCCAAACTCTGGATCCTACACAGTTTAGCTTTGTGAAGGGTAGATCATGCCTGCTCAACTTGGTCAACTTCTTTAAGTCAGTCACCAGAGCTGTGGATGAAGGCAAGGTGGTTCATACAGCCTACCTTGATCTGGCCAAAGTCTTTGATACCATTCCCCACTCAGGAATCACAGAAAAACTCACAAAGCTAGGCATCAACCCCTATATCACTAGGTGGGTTGCAAACTGACTCACAGATAGAACCCACAGTATGAAAGTAACTAACTGCAAGTCAAACTGCTAACCAGTCACTAGTGGAGTCCCACAGGGTTCGGTCCTGGGTCCCCTTCTGTTTGGTATCTACTTCTCTGAAGTCCAGGCCAACATGAAGGGACTCTGGCTGACAAAGTCTTCAGATGATTGCAAGTTGGGAGCTATTATTAACTCCCTGAGTGATGTTGACATCCTACAGAAAGGCCTCAATGAGACTAACGACTGGTGTCAGAACCATGGCCTTAAGCTCAATACCAAAAAATGTGTCGTCATCCCCCTTGGGAAAAACCCGGTTCCCTTGAATTACCACATTGATGGTAGTCCACTGAACACAGAAGGCGTTATAACAGATCTGGGAACACAGGTTGACATCAACTGCTCTTTTGACCACCATATTGCCACTGTGGTCAGAAAGTCCTTCTATGTGGCACATCTCATTACTCTAAGGGTTTTGCATCCAGAAAGAAAGAGGTCTTTGTCTCCCTCTACTCTTCCCTCATTGGGTCAATCATCAGATACAATGCCCCATTTGGTATGCACCTCACTAGACACCTGCAACAACTGGAGAGGCCACAAAAGTACCTCACAAAGAGGATCCTAGGCCTTAAACACTTGTCCTATATGGACAGACTCAAAAAACTCCAACTATTCTCTGTCTCATATCGCCTACTTAGAGGCGATCTCTTCTTGACTTACAAAGCCATGTCTAACCCAGTTCAGTTAGAAATGCTACATCTAAAGAAATCTGAATCCCTCCACACCACACGCTCCAGAGACCTCAACCTCATTACCACAATCAACAGAACATGCTGGAGGCACAGGTTCATAACTCAGTGACTGCCCATGCTATGGAATAGACTTCCCATACATGTCAAGCAGAGCGCCTCACTGGTCCTCTTCAAGAGAAATCTTGATGAGTGAATGGGAAATAGAAAATTCACCCTGGGGATCACTCCAGTGGCTCTACTCAACAGAGGCACTAGGAACTAAGGTTGGGTGGCACGAAGCCAGGGTAATCCTATGGGCTAGGCTTGTAAAGGCTTTTCTGAAGTTTATTCAAGGTATTTATGGACATCAAAATATTGTGTCAGTTTTGCAGGTGATGTGGGAAATATGGGAAGAATGACAGTGATTGGAGAGGTTAGTGGGAGATAGTATTTGAGATCTGGGACTACAATGTAGAATATAAATATGGCTGCAGATCAGAAATTAAATTACATTACTGATGTGAATGCATTGTGACATGCTGATTTACAGATGCAACTGAGGCAGACTAATTTCAGATAAGAAGGATCACATTTCTGCTTTGTCATATGCTAGCTGAAGATGAGTAAACCTTTGTGTAGAAATGTCTGAAAGTTGAGGTTGTTTCCTTACCTCAATCATGCATTCATAGTTATGTCAGGGGGATGTAATATAGCTCTTGCCACATCTTTGTTTTAGATTAAAAGTTGAGTATTTGATAGGTTTAGTTTATGGTCCAAGACAAGGCTGCTCCTCATGCTATGTCAAGGTCAGTATAGGCTTAAATTAGGGAATCAAGCTCACTTTTCGGATATCAGTACTGAAATACATTATCTTTCCTGTCATACAAAGTATGTTGGTGCCTCTCTAAAGCCAGATTAACCTTTTGCTCCAGACCCTTAATACAAGAGTAAAGCTGTTTAAAAAATGCAACCATAAATGTAGAACACTATGCCCAAAGCTTCACTTTGAAGTACTTCAACCATGTAACCTCCAGTAACTTTATCTCATAATATTAGTTAGCTGATTGCTTTCTAAATGCCATTGGGTCTAGGTCTTACAAGACTTAAGCGACACAGCTTCCTTTTTTTTTTTTTTTTTTTTGGGGGGGGGGTCCCTGCTTCAAGACTATGCCACTGTCACCTGCTCATAACATGTAAAGGGGTATGGACTGCTTGTGATCTCATATGTGTCAGTTATCAGATGGGCAGATAACAGAAAGTAATATAATATACTATGCCTATAAATGGCTGAAGATGAAGCCCTGTTCCTCAGGGTATAAACATCACCATGCATTATCCATATTTGAAACTCTAAAACATTAGCTCAATACTTTCTGTGTTCTAAGATGTATCTCCTTCACAGGGCCTGGAGTGTGTAGCACTGGGTCCACCCACAATTGTAAAACAGTTATTGTCTAACTGACATGATCAGTTCAGTAAAAAAGTAATCAAAAACATAGGTACAGCCCTCCTATAGTTGTAAAGCAACATGGCACACATTGTCCCTCAGCAGTGTTAAACAACATCCATGACCTGCTTGTACTTGCCACTATGATGATGTTCTAGAAGGCTCCAGTCCAGACTATCACTTTCTATGACCAGAAAAATTTGTTTAGAGAACATGGCTGAACTACAAGAGGTGTGCCCATTCTATTATGCTGACAAGCAACACAGATACCTAACAACAGTCTGTATCTTCTGAATACATATAATGACAACTTTATTTTTCCACGATTGATTTAAGAATTTCATGCCTTTGTGTAGTTTGAGTGCAGCAATTTCTTCTTAAACTGTGAATCATTAAACAAGTTACAGGAGTACGAAATGATAGTAAAAGTGGAATGTATAAGACCTTGCGCAAGAATGTTTACAAAATATGGAAAAGAAGGAAGAAAGGTAGAAAAGATAACAGGAATGTGAGCAGGGAGAAAAACATGTAGTTCTCAATGCTCAGGAATGGCATGGAAAGCAATAGTGTTGCATTGGAGAGTGATGGAGTGATCTGATGGCAGTGGTAACAGTAGGAAATGCTCTTATAAACAACATTTCATGCACAGGGGTTTTGCGTTACAGAAGATAAACCAGAATAGTATTCTTGCATATGTTTGACTGTTACTTCCTACTCTTGAATATTTCACTTTATGTTGTATTATTGCAAATTTCATTTGATGTACTGCTTAATAGAGAAGAAACACATAGCAACCTGGTCATGATTGCTTGACACTGTACTCTAATTCCTGATAGTAAGAAATTACAGCCAAATATAAACACAAGGGTAAACTTTATTTTACTGCAGCTATTATTTGGTTCAGTATTCAAAGGTTAAAAAAAAACCTTGCGGGGGCTGTGCCCCCACATCCCCCCTAACTATATATACTAACTCCAGGATTGCACTACAGTGGGGAAAAGGGTATAATACTTTTAATTTCATTTGTCTGTGTTATGAGTTTTGATCAAATGGGTTTTAAGTGTATTGAACTTTAAGTGTTTTGGTTCGGTTAAATGAGTGTCAATCAAATGAACTGTCAATCATATGAAGTAGACCCATATATATATATATATATATATGCACACACATAGCGATACTGTGCTCAGTGCTTGGTAAGTGGAATTCTGTGATGCCCCTTAATGAGAAATTAAGGCTAAATATAACCAAGATATGTAAAGATATGTAAAATAAAACACTTTGCATGTTTGCAAATATAGTACACTGTTTAATACGAAAGCAAAATATTGCAGCATGGACTCGACTGTTTCAGAAATACTATTCTGTGATACCCAATACCTGATAGGGAGAAATTAAAGACAAATATAAACAAAATGAATATTTCATGTTAATTACATGTTAGTGAATATCATCTGCTATACTGTTTAATGGGGAAGCAACCTACAGCAACATGGTCTTGTCAAACAATCAAGACCATGGTGCATGTTGCTATTTGAAACTGAAGTAATAAAGTCTCATGCAGGGTGATCTACATACAAATAAATTGATACAGCCTCCAGATGACAAGCTGTGCTGTTCATCTGTGTGATACACAGAACAGCTTATCATGTAGGGACTGTATGAATTCAGTTTCACATAGATCCACTAAACATCTATAGGCTGTATTAATCCAACAATGCTAACATGTTTACAAGAAAAGATAATCAATATGCAGCACAAAGAATTATGATGTGGTTGGATTTTTAAATAGTCTTTTGCCTGATACCTCACAGTGAAAAGAACTAGCTAAATACACGGAAAATGAATATTTGGCATTGATTTACATAGTTATAAATGTAACTACTGTGGAAATCATAGCAGATGGAAGATGTATTAATTCTGGACACAAATGCAGCTGTGAACAAAGCTGATTACTAGAAAAAATGTAAAGTATTATGCTTTTGATTATTTTAACAAGCAATTTTATCTAACAGCCAATAGTGAAGAGACATGCATCTGGAGTGTTTATCCTCAGGTCTCCCCTGAAAAGTGGCTCATTCCAAGTTGGACTTTTCTGGGTAAAGAAATTATATATAATAAATAAATAAATAAATAAATAAATAAATAAATAAATAAGAGTTATAGCTATTTATAGGAAACATGAATGTTGCAGTTTAGTTTACATTAATTCAAATCCCATTGGGGTACCAGTATTATATAACATCTCCAAATAAAATGAATTCTACTGTGCAAATGTACTTGCAAAATCAATACTAACCATTGGGAAGTAAGGTAAAGCAATATGATCTCGATTGTTTGGCAAGAGCTATTTTGTGAAAGCCAATAGTGAGAACTAACTCAAATTCAAAGTTATTAACATGCTAATAAAACTAAGAAGTGATTTGATAAAATGAGACTAAAATAGTATACAAGTAGTAAGGTTGTGAATTAATACCAAGTAATACTGATAAAACTAATTAAAGGGCTCAAGTGATAAATCAAATAAACAGGTTTGAGTGACTTTTTTATACTTTCCAACATGGGAGATGATCTCCAAACCAGTGGGAAGAAGATTACAGAAGTATGGTGCATATTGACAATAAGTGCTCCTGCAGGAATATTCAGAGTTAACTCTATGAGTTCCTGTCAATCCCAGTAAAAAAAGAATACAAAAATAAAGAGATAGCAGTACAGTACAGGAGCTTCATCACATAGTCAGACAAGTAAAAGAGGCTTAAAATAATTCAAGACTTACAGGATGTCAGTGCAGTTTGTGCAAAACTGGTGTAGTATATTGGCAACATAATGTAGCATCAAGAAATTGGGCTGTAAAACTCTGTACTAGCTGCAATTCATCAAGTTCTGTGTCTCAAAGCCCTAGATAATCATAACTACAGTAACCAAGAAAAGACAAGCTAAGGGTGTGCATAACCACTCCAAGGTCCTGAAAATGTATATACTTGATGCATGTAATACTCTACAAATGGAAACAAGATAATTGGGCACAGAGGTCATCAGTAAGATTTGCACTTTATTTTAAATGCAAACCTCTTTGATGGTGACCTGGGCACACTGACTGTTTAAGTGACTTTTGCAGAGTCACAGAATAGAAAATGGAGGCTGAAATAATTAAACCCTGGCCTACAGAATGAAGGTCAGTATCAGTTCATCATAGCCTTAATTATATGTGTTAAACTGTCAGAAAAGACTTCTCAACTTCTCAACAAAATCCCGTTTGTCATTACCATAAATGGTGATGGAATTTAGGATTTGATAATCTGACTGCCTAAGAGTAGCATGAAAAGTCATGGCCACCATTTTGTAATTATTAAATATTCGATGAATATAGCTCATCCCATTCTGGATGCATTCCAACTCTTTGTCTAATAAGGAAAAGCAAAGATGACGAATCAGCTATTTTCACCATAGAAGTATTGTAAACCTTTCCTGTAAAGGAACTCACCAAGTAGAAGCATGTATATGGACAAAAGTAAAACAAGACAAAATTGATCCTCATGGGACTCTAGAGGCAGCTGGATAAAGAAGGCCTGCAAGCAAAAATCCTCAGGGTATCCTCACAGAGACAAATGACTAACCAGTGTAGGACAGCACCTGATGCACCCAAATCCATATATCATGCAATATGATTTTGCAGTCCATAATACTGAAAGCTGAAGTGAGCTCAAGAAGAAGACTTCACTGATGATGTTGACCTCTAGTTGTAAGGAGGTTATTCAGAAGCCTAATAAGGGCAATCTCAATACTATTCCTGAAGTGGAAGCTGGACTTGGATGGGTCATACTATTGCTACTTTTGTGCAACTGAAGTTAACACCAAACTATAATTGAGGGCTAAATCACTTTACATGCTTGCATACATTATTCGATGCACTATTTGTTGCAGAAGCAACATATAGTAACAGATTATTCATTCTTTGAGAAGCACTGTTTTTCAACATCCAGTAGTCTGAAGTTGTAGTCCAATATAAGCAAGAGGTCTCTGGTACTTTATATTTACATGTGCGTAAATTTTCTTTGATGCAATTAGTAGTGAGGAAGCAATATGTACCAACAAAGTACTATTTGTCAAACAATTTAGACAATGTTGCTGTTACTTGCTGTCTGCAGTTGAAAAATACAGCCTTGACTAAGGTGTTTTGCGTGTGGTAGAATTAATATCAATTTCAGATGTTAAGTTGCGCAAGTCTATCACACACAGAACAGCCTAGCACGTGGAAGTGATATTAATTCAGTCACACACAGAGGCATATATCTGCTTGGCTTCTTCTGTTTATATGAATTCTACTGTGCTAAGGTGCGCGCATGTGAGATGGTCAGTGAAAAGCAGCATACAGCATTATGGTGCAGATTCTTTGGTAAAGAATATTGTATGATATCTCATACAGAAATATCATAACATATAGGAAACAAGAATAGTTTACTTAATATTAAATGATTACAGATATAATTTAGTACACTATTAATATGCGGATGATTCAGAAGTATGAAAAACCTTAACATCTGAAGAATATTAATTCTGCCATGTAAAGCCATTTTTGAAAAGGATGATCATGAAGAAGCAGCAACAATTGAAATTGAAAATAAAATTTAAATGTCTTTAAACTAAGCATGATTACAAAAACACAAAATAATTAATATTCATGAACAAAATAGCAGCAGATATATAAGGAAAAATAATATAGCTTAGTCAACTGCATCACCCAAAAGGTCAATGTATATTTTAAGAGTGCATGGTACTCGTGTCATTGATGATCACAAAGGAGACGTGATATCCAGGCTCAGGCAACAGAAATATTTAAATTTATTGTATATGACTGTAAAAAAAATAATTTAGGAGGCCAGAAAATAAAACATCTAGAGGCTGTATTAATATTTTAATGTTAATGTGCTTCTTACAGTGATGATCACTGAGAGGCAATGTGTGAGAATGTGATCTTAGTAGTCTGGCAGGTGCTGTTCTGTGGTACCTATCAGTAAAATATTATGTCCAACCAGAAGCAAAAAGAACATATTGTTTTACTCACATGCTTCCAAATGTCATTTGATCCACTGTTTAATGACATGTATTTTTATGTGTATCCATATCCGAATCCCTTAAACTGCAGCTTCTAGAGAAAATATTAGCTACTTTATGCTAAGGGACTTCTAAAAATAATTTATTCACCAACATAAAGCAATATGATTTTCCCCCGGATTTACTAATCTTAGGAGCAGAACGGCAGCACGCCATGCATAGTAATGAAGGAGTGCTGCCCGAGCCCCCAGTCTTACACGGAGCATGTATGAGTGCATAGGGCTTGTCTGAGAGCAGATCCCTCAGAATAAACACGTCCCTGAAATGTTGAACAGCAGACAGTGGAAATAAATGAGCAATACCCCTCATAGGTGTCCATATATCCCTGCCAACAGTCCCCATGTGTACAATGGCAACAGGACATAAAAATCAAAAGAAGAAACCCCTGTATTGGTGTCTAAAGCTCCGAGTACAGCTAACCATAGGTGCCTGGGTGTGCCCATTGCTTAGCCACCGTGAAAGCAGCCTAAAAGGCTGAAGAGGATAACAAGGATGATATATGCAAATGAAGCATGTCAGCAATAGTGTAGTGGGCAGAGTGTTCGCCTAACGAGCAGGCATTCCCAGTTGGAGTCCCAGCACATCACAGTCTATTTTACACAGTAAAGCATGATATAAGCAATATTTGTAATGCAAAGCCCACTAAATAACATACATTTTTATGAACAGGAGTATTGCTGGAAATGCACATGTGAAGAGTCAGTATTATAATGAATAAGGCAGCAGAAAGCAGGCATAAGCACAGATAAGCAGTAGTAAGCATATGTAAGCACTAGTAAGCGTGTGCAAGTGCGTCTGCATGGAGTTAAGCACTGCTGACACAGATTAAGCAAAGGAGAAGCTAACTGGGTGTAAGACACTGTGACCAGAAGTTAGCAGTGCTTACCTCCACACAAACCCGCTTACAACTGCTTTAAAGTGCCTTAAGCACACCATATCCAATGTCCGGTGTTCTGCCCAGCAACAAAACAAACAGCTTCTGCAAGGCCGGAACCCAGGACCATGCACACCATACACAAAATGATTTACCACTAAGTCATGCCAGATACGCATAAATCATATGTTGTCAGAAACATAACCCCAGCCCAGTCATGCAACAGTGCAGAGAATGTATACCTACAGCTAGATGTACGTCTGTGTGCAAATATATTACTATCTAAACGGAAACAACATATCTATAGATGTAGTCATATATATATGTATATATATATATATATATATATATATATATATATATATATATATATATATATATATATATATACATATATATATATATATATATATGTAAATATACATATTTATAAATATCCAGAGATATATACACACACACACATATATATATATATATATATATATATATATATATATATATATATATATATATATATATATATATATGTATATATATATATATATATATATATATATATATATATATATGTATATATACATATACAAATATATGAACAGATATACATGAAAATACCGACAACTACACACATATATATATATGTCAACATCTATATGTCCACATATACACAGCAACTTACATATATGTATGCAGATATATGTCTCCGTAGGTATATATGGACATAGTTAGAAATATGTAAGCAAATATATATACCCACAGAGGCATATATGGCCAGACATCTGTAGATAGCAATGGTAGTTGAACAGAAACATATATGTCCACATGCACCGTTAATGGGCTTGAGAGGCCCCAAACAATATACGAATTGGCATACTCCCCACCCAGTCAAACACGTCCGCCCTGCAATACACTACCAAGCTCATTGTATTGTATGTGTGCCACTGAAATAGGGATTTAAATTAGCCCTCTGTTAGGTTTCACATGTTGACATCACATACCCCTCTCCCTCACCCACTAGGCGGGCCGAGCAGTACAGGCCCATCCAACACAGGACATCCCCGACCCATACATTCATTATCCACAGTTCTGCTTCCCCCCATCCGCTGCACACACGCAGCCACCATCCCTACCCTGGTTACTGGCCCATAGCTACCACACCACCACACATTGCTCCCCCGCCACCCCCCCCTCGGGACCCATCCCGTATGTTGTTCCAACCCAAGTATCCTAGGTTTGACACACGCTGTAGTCAATGCACATAGCCATGCATACCTATGTAACTCTGGGTGTAGACGAAAGTTGAATATCCAATGTTCGGTTTGTCCTGCATGGGACAAATGTATTCCTGGTACTAACAATAGATTTCACGTGCGACTCTGTATAGACTAATGGATTTAGTTGTAGGTATCACAAAGCATACATGACACACAAGGTTGGCCGGTATGCATATGAAACACAGTATCCAGCAATACCAGTCTACATTACAGGACATGTAGCTAAATATGTAGAGGTATGTGTGTGTGCATATATACCCATAACTAAATAGATATATACCTCTCCATCTCTGTAGTACAAATGTATACATACATAGACAGACATATATATAAATACCCACATATAGATATATACATATGCAGACACCCATACATCCACATGTCGATAGATATATATATATATATATATATATATATATATATATATATATATATATATATACATACATATATATATATATATATATATATATATATATATATATATATATATATATATATATATGTGTGTGTGTGTGTGTGTGTGTGTGTGTGTGTGTGTGTGTGTAGCTATATATATATATATATATATATATATATATATATATATATATATATATATGTCTATATGTATATATATATATATATATATATATATATATGTATATATGTGTGTATGTATACACAGATATATAGCTATGATATGATACAGCACTTAAGAATGACATATGTTCACAGGCTGTGCCAATGGGGGTGAGGGGCCCAATCAACATATGTGTAACACATAGTATTAACCCCCCCCCCCCCAGCCAGACAGGGGAAAGATAGAAACAAACACACAAACAATGGAAACAATCCACTGCTCCCCAAACCACATGCAGGATACAACCAGAAGGGGGGAACACAGTGGACCCGCTAAGTCTAATCTTGGAATAGAGACAGGAGCATCCCTTGTGGGACCCTTGCGGGACACCCCAAAAATTGCCTTGCAATAGGAGGACGCCCGTGTAATGACCTTTCAAGGCGGGGCATGTATGTACCTAGACTACAAGGGTGAGAAAGCCTGATGACCCATGGGTTGAGTCAACATATGAGATGGGGCCTGTGAAGTGGAGAGTGAGCAGTGTGTAGTGGTGTAGTTAGACCTGACCTGCACCCAGAGTAAGAATGAGTGCTTTAGAGGAGGTGCGAGGGGGGAATATGGGTATGAAATTATGGGCCTAGGTGCGCAGGTGTTGGCTTTAGTGGTTCTATTCAGACTGCCCCAGGGATGTATGCAATAGTGTGCATTGGGCAGAGCCGCCGCCACCTAACGAGCAGCCACTCCCGGTACGGGTCCCACTGCAGCACAGTCTATTTTACATGGCAAAGTATGGTATAACCAGATGTGTTGTTGCAAATCCCACTAAATAGCACCAAAGAACACATGGTCGAACACTCCACTGTAGGCATGTAAGCTGAACTAATTGGCATCACAAGGTATTATTATTATTGTCCTCACCCCCACTCAGGGGTGTGACTGTCCAAACCTACCTCCAAATGTAGCGTATATACACAGCTGTTGCTGTAAAAGAAATGGCCACTGTGGACCTTCCCGTCAGCCTTCCTGCACATCTCTGGACATTTCCCCTACTATCTGGCCCTCTGTGTGTCCCATTAACACCACTTACCTATCAACCCCTGTTTCATTACTATTAATGTTCACAGTCACAAGTAGGTGACACCCTCTTCCCCAACTACATTAGCAGAATCTGGATCCCCCTATCCACATGTATTACCTCAGTTGTCCCACATGACACATGTAAATAACACATGAAGGAACACCTCAAGCACACTTGGATCAGCACATGCTCACCATCGGGCGAATCCCCCCCCCCAACTAACACTCTATACCCCTACACCAACTAATGAAACTGACACCTCCTGTCCTGCCTCACATACAAATCCCAACATCCTGCATACCTTCCCTGTTGCTCCCCGACCAATCATTCCAATGGCCTACTATACAGTTACAATGCCCCCCCCCCTACCTACCTACCTACTCCTTCACTATTCTCTTCTATTCTAACACACAGATATGGCATAACTAAACCTAACCCGACTACCTGAGTGTAACCTATCCAGGTATGGAGTAACTGAACCGAACACGAATACCTGAGTGTAACCTATCCAGGTATGGAGTAACTGAACCGAACCCGAATACCTGAGTGTAACCTATCCAGGTATGGAATAACCAAACCTAACCCGAATACATGAGTGTAACCTATCCAGGTATGGAATAACTAAACCTAACCCGAATACCTGAGTGTAACCTATCCAGAACTGTTAAACTGGAATCTCACTTCACCTTAAACTGACCTTTGTCAACAGTCATACCTGACATGTACTTCTGACCTAAGCATGTATAATACCGACATGTTAATGTGAACTAAGCATGAAGAATGTGGTATGCACCTATGTTAAGTCTGTTGCTCTCCCCACTCCCCAGGTCACCACTGACAATGGAGAAGCATCCAGTCAGATTGTCCCGGACAACAAATGTGAAATGAATACATGAAGTAGTGCGGGGGTATGAGGCAGCAAGCAGGGTTATGCCTGTTTGGGTGATGGTAAGCAATACCCACACTGGTTAAGCAATGCAGAGGCCAACTCAGTGTAAGATGCCATAACCGGAGGTCAGCAAGGCTGAGCCTCGCTCACACCAGCACATACTCTCCTACACTTCCTCTACAGTGCCTTAGGCACTCTGTAGCTAACAGATCTCGTCGTGCCCATTAACAAATTAATCTGCACTCCCAGGTTCCAACCCCCCCACCCTGCACACTATAGTCTAAGTGAGTTACCACTAAGGCATGGCAGATACACATTCAGCTGCTGTTATCACAAACATATCATCCAGCACAGTCATTCAACAGTATAGGAAATGTATGAAAGTATGTAGATTAATACCAGCAAACATGTGCACATTGTTCAATCACAGTATTCTGAGCAGTGTATGTGTATCAATGAACAGTGCCTGTCCAAATATACTGTGGGAACAGTAGTCTTGCATAATATTGAAGAGAAGAATGAAAAACGGTGCACGCCGTGGGGGCGTGTGAGCGTGCTTCATGCACAGAATGTCACACCTGGGACGTTGGTTCTGCGGAACCGGGAGATGAGGCTGGCCCAGTGTGTGTGCATACCACTGCTTCTTAAACCCCTGGAAGGATGCTACCAGTGGGAGAAACAGTGTAGACCAGAAAAGTCTACTCGTGACACAATAACAGGTCCATCCCTGGCGGGACGAACCAAACTTTGTGGGTCACATAGATGTTTCCACCAGTATCAGAGGAGGATCAAGGGAAGGTTCAAAGTACATGGACTAAATGGATGAAGAGCCTGCAGAAGCTTGAGTCGAGACAGTATAATGGAGGAGTACCGACACATGCAGAGAGGGAAATGTGTGGAGGTGTGGTATGGCTGGGCTAGTAACTGGGGAATGGATGGCTGCTGTGTACATGGAGCTCGGGGGCCGGGGGAAGGAAACATGGGTATTACAATATGGTAGAAATATGCAAATGAAGCAGAACAGCAATAGTTTAGTGGGTAGAGCATCCGACCAATGAGCAGGCATTCCCGGTTCGGTCCCACTGTAGCACAGTCTATTTTACATGGCAAAGCATGTTATAACCAGTTTTTTTGTTATAGGACCCACTAAATAGCTGATATATATGAACTGGAGTATCGCAAGAAATGCACATGTGACGGGTCTATATTAGAACACCGAACTTTCAAAATTTCGAGTGTTCTAATATTGACCCATTTTCAGTGAACATTGAAAATATCGAAGAAAGAGAAAACTGAATTTTTTCCTAGGGAAAGAACTTGGTTGTCCGTTTCTGTTGCTTCAGTATTTTCAGCGCTGTGGTGGAAAGTTATGGGTCAGGTTCAGGTAAGTATGCGATTGTGTGGACACGAGGGTTAGGGTGGGTTAGGTGAGTTAGGGTTAGGGTGCAGGTCAGGTAAGTGTGCGATTGTGTGGACGAGAGGGTTATGGCAGGGTAGGTGAGCTAGGGTTAGAGTGCGGGTGAGGTGACTGTGCGATAGTGATGGACCTTAGGGTTATGGTTTGGGTTAAGGTAAGTGGATAGTTAGTGGTGTATGTATAGTTTAGTGTAGGGTTAAGTGCAAGAGTTTAGATGTATGTGTGTGGATTGCCATTTGTTTGCTGAGCTTGTGTTGTGTGTATTTGTTTTGAAACAGCAAATTTTTTCCCTAGGAAAATATTTGCTGTTCTGTATGTTCGATGTTTTAAATTTTCAATTAATAGGGTTCGATATTAGAACACTCGAAATTTTGAAAGTTCAGTGTTCTAATATAGACCCCATGTGACGTATCAGTGTCAGACAGAATATGGCACAAGTAAGCAGATGTAAGCACAAATAGGCAATAGTAGGCATATGTACTCACTAGTAAGCGGACGTAAGGCCTTATGACTGATTTAGAGTGCCTTAATCACTCTGTATCCAACGGGCCTTTGTCAGCCCGGCAACAAAATAAACAGCCATGCAGGTCACAAACCCAGGACCCTATACACCATAGTCCCAGTAGCTATCCTCCAAGCCATAACAGATGTACAGAAGAATGGGGTAGTAGTAAACATGCCCTCACCATAGTATAACCAAACTAAACCTGTAAAAGGCATCAGTATACAGTCATATGTGCCATAACTGACTACAGAACATACATATGTGAACTGGAGTACAGCAGTAAGTCCAGATGTGAAGTGTTAATGTAATAAAGTGTAGAAGTTCCCAGGACCCCATGCAGTGTCCGTACACATGTGTTGAGGATACATGACACATATATAACAAGTGGCAAAAGGGAAATCAATGCCAAAAGGCAATTATCATGCAAATCTTATAATACGCACTGCTAAGCATAGCACAGCACTGGCTCATAAACTACTGCCAGGATACTACCAGTGGGAGAAACAGTGTCACCCTGCTAAGTCTACTCTTAAAGAAATGCACGTCCGTCCCTGGTGGGACGACCCCAAACGTCTGCCAAAAAGAGTCCTCGTGGTAACATACCATGCCTAAAAAGTAAGCACAGTTGGTGACTTAGGTTCGCAGACTACATGTGTGGGAAGCCTAAAGATCCATGGGTTGAGACAACATATGCAAAGGGTCTCCAGAAGTGGAGAGTGGCCAATGTGTAGTAGAGTGGTTAGATTAGGCAGGAACCTGTAGGAAGGATGACTGATGTGTAGGGGGAATGGGGGGAGGGAATGATGGGTACAACATTATGGACCGAGGCATGCCGTGGTTGGAGGAACCCATTCTAATGGGACCGGCCCTTGGATGTCAGCAGGAAAGGAGGGGGGACACAGGGAAGGTACTGGGATATGCCATTTCCCATGGCAAACCACGTTATGGGTAACATATATGTTGCATAACCCACGGAATAACATATATACATGAACTGGAGTACTGCAGACACAAAATAACATATGTATATATATATATATATATATATATATATATATATATATATATATATATATATATATATATATATACACACACACACAGGAGTACTGCAGAAAATGCACATGTGAGGTGTCGGTATCATAATGCGTACGGCAGTAGTTAGGTTAAGCAGCATTAAGCTGTTGTAAGCATATGTCAGCACTAAAAAGTGAGTTTACGTTTCCAGGCTTAGCAAATCTGAAGCAAACTATCTGTAGGCATATGTAACTGGAGGTCTGTGCTTGTGTGACGGTGAGCACTGCGTACACAAAGTAAGCAATGTTGAGACTAACCTGGTGTAACTGGCTCTTACCTGCAGTTGATGATGCATACCATTGCGCAAACATGCTCATGACTGCTTACAAGTGCCTTAATCACCCTGCATCCCACTGCCCTTGTTCAACCCTGCAACATAATTGACAGCCACTGCACGGCCCGAACCCAGGACCCTGCATACCACAATCATAATGAATTAACACTACACCATGTCAGATATACAGACATCCCATGAATTCCCAGATATATCATACAGCACAGTCAATCTGCTTAAGGGGAATTGTACTAATATCACAACACTCAACCTCTTATTGCAAACATTGTGGACACAGTGTGACAAAAGTGGGGTACATATCTGGGCACGTGAAATATTGTTCATATATATGTAAAATATTGCTAGTTAAACAGTGATCTGTTGTAATACACATGAGGCTGGATTCACGAAGGCTTGCACGGAGTCTTAGAGTAGAGTAAGACTCCATGCAGCCATCATGTCCAACGAGCGATCCAGGAACAGCCTGTAGGGGCGTGTAAGAGAGCTCCTAAAATGGCTCTTACACGGGCAGGGCTGGGATATGCAAATTACCTCAATTGCAGGTGAAATGCATGCAAATGAGGTAGATTTGTGATTCAGGAAACCCGAACCAGTCCAAGTAAGATCAGTATTATATGCAGAAATGTACTCAGTTGACAACTGAGTACCATTCTGCAAATAGCAAAAAGGAGCCGTGACAGCTCCAAATAAAGGTTGCATCCAGTGCAGGAAGCATGCCAATGGCCAAATATACAGCCATTGGAAATGTTTCCTGATGCAATATGAAAATAAAAATATTTTTTTTTTCGCCGATTTCCGATGTTTAAGCGTAGCGAAGGTCCGCGCAAACAGGCTGCACTCTAAAACCCAGAATACTAAAAATTAAAACCCACAAATGTGGATTTTATTGAAATTATTAATGTACAATGCAAGGGAATGGCAGGCTGAAGACAACATGGCCACTGAGTAGAGGTTGCTAAGGGGGGAAGCTCTATCTAAGAGATGTAACCAAGCATCAGTAGGCAATCCTATGTAAATGAGTGTTAGGATAGTGAATCGCAAGTTTACATAGCACATGAGCACAGTCAGTGGATTGTAGGAGTAGGATATGGGGAGTAACAGAGTAGAAGATAGGTGACATCACGAGGGGGTATGTATGAAAGAAGTGAAGCTCATTGGAGCAGAGTGGCATGTGTCAGCTGTCATTTATACATCATGGAAAGAGGTCTGTCAACAGGTAGGCTGGGGAAAGCCAAGAAATGGAAGGTGTATGCTGTGGATAACATCAAAGTTTCTTGCTGAATGGGTATGCACGCGTGTGCATGCGTGTAAACCCGAGTAAGACAGAGTGCGTGCGTGTAAGCGTGAGTGCGCGCATTTAAGCCGGAGTAAGCATGTATAAGGCTGTTTAAAGAGTTGTAAGTGTGTTTGCACTGGTGTGCGCGTGTGTTAACCTGAATAAGCAAGTTGTAGTCCGTGTAAGCATGTGCGCGCATGTTAGCTGCTGCGCACATGTTTGCGCTTGTGTGCATGGTGCCCCCCCCCCCCCCGAGGAAACAGAAAGGAAAAAGGAAGCACAACAAATAGTAAGAAGCTACCAGGGAGTACTAGCAGAGCTGGCAGGTGAAAACAATCAGAATCAGGCAATTACACAGGCAGTACACTAGCCCAGCCCAGCCTAGCACTTAAAACTCTGCAAACAACAGTCCAGTATGTTTCTCACAACAGACACTGTAGTAAGCTAATAGAAGTGAAAACTGAAAAAGCTTTACTGAGACAAAGAAATGTTAGGGGCTGCCATTGCTGTCATAAGGCGACATATGCAACATGCTGAGGGTGGTGACAATGGAAATGCTGCTGGACAACCCACAGTGAGGAGACAGAGAAGAGTGTACAGGCTCAGGGTAACCTACCAGGGGCTACATGAGCTGGAGATAGTGGAGCACTATAGAGTGGACAGAGACCTCCTGCAGCAAATTGTTAAGCTGTGCAGGCCACGCCTCACACACAGAACCAACAGAGGGGTACCCATCCCAGTGGAAACCAAGGTATGTGTTGGCCTAAGAATATTAGCAACAGGTACCTTCCAGAGACCAACTGGTGATATGATGGGGATATCACAGGCATCAGCATCCAAGGTACTACACGAGTTCTGGATGCCATGTCAGCACATGTCGTTGATCATATATATTTCCCCAATTCCCGTGAGGTATTGGCCAGCAATATGCATCTCTTTCAGCAAATAGAGGAATACCCTGAGGTAGTGGGTGCAATAGACTGCACGCACATATGCATCAAAGCACCAGCCGGTGAGCGGAGTAGGGTCTACTTCAACCGCAAGGGCTTCCCCTCCTTCAACTGCCAGGTCGTGTGTGATGCCCAGGGCATAATACTGAATGTGTGTGCAGGCTGCCCTGGAAGCTACCATGATTCCCATATCTGGCATCTGATGCAGCTGTACCAGACATTTGCCAATGGGGACATCCCACATGGTCACCTAGTGGGGGATGCTGGCTATGCACTGGAGCCATGGCTGAGGACACCCATCAGAAACACACACACACCTGAACAGGAATGCCATAATGAGGCTCACGCACAAACACGTACTGTAATAGAGAGTGTGTTTGGGCTTCTCAAGTCACGGTTCCAGTGCCTGGACACATCTGGTGGAGCCTTGCAGTACTCACCAACTACATGTACCCAAATTGTCATGGTATGTGCTATGCTACATAATATGATCCTGCGAAAACAGCTGTAGCAGGACCAGCATAGGCCTGGGCCAAACAGCCCCCCACCATTGCCAAGGCCATCACAGGCAGAGCGTGGCTCGGAGGAGGAACAACCTGAGCCTGCCCCAGTAGGCAGAAGGAGGCGTGCCCAGTATGCTTTGGCCTTGGCAAAGAGGCAACGCATAGCACATACACTGGCTCAGTAGGAACTCTGGAAATGATACCTCTCTCCGACTCGCACATATAGTAAAAGGGATGCCTAAGTTGACACTATCTGCTTTCAAACATGTACATGGAGTGTAGTATGTGCATCCAACATAGGCAGCCCTGCAGCACCACCTAAGGCATGATTGCCATGTGTTAAGCAATATAAAGCAGTGCTAAACAGCATTTACCACCATGTAGTATATGCAAACAAAATCGCACACACCAACTAGCACAACTGTGGTCAATGTTCAGTAATATTGGGCAACGTCCAGCAATGTTGGCGAATATTGAGCAATGTTGGACAAGCCTGGTCTAAGTAGGGCATAGCTGAACAAAAGCCAACATGCTCATATTTGCTTAATGGGCCCTTAAGCAGTCTGGTCTGCTCAGTATGAAAATATAAAGCAGTGATGGGCCTCGGACCCAGGATACTGTGCACTATAGCCAAAGTACTGAACCACTAAACCATGACAGCATTGCAGCGGTCAGCCTGTATGAAGGAATGCTGATAAGTCTATGCAAAGTGTTTCATGGAAACCCTGCAGGCACAGCATAATCCTTGTCGAGTTATGACACAAAGGTGAGTCCTGCAGTGAGAACAGAACCTGACTTCCAAAACACACAGTATAAATGTTAATATCTGTCATGTTCGCACACATCAACCAATGTAGTGGACCTCAGATAGCAACATACTGAAAGCTCACATCGGGCATGCTCACACAATTGAATAAATGAGACTATGCGCACTAATGAGCTCTCTCAACTCAGGACTGGCAAGACCAGGCAGGAGGAGAAGGCAACTGCACACACCACAATACAAGTCTCACATAACTCAACCACACCACTGAATCAAACACATAAACACACTAAGACATACTCGGAGGCTCTGAGTAAAAATTTACCTAAACAGCAAAGACCTCCAAAGCAGACACCCAAACAACTGCAAACTCAAGACACCACACAAACAACACAGAAAAAACAAAATCAGTGTGCAAAGCAGTCACTGCCCTTAAGGCCAAATACAACACCAAACATACTTGTCATAGGTGACTCCATAGTCAGACACACTGACGTCCCACTCACCAGGCTGAACAAGGAGAAGGTCATGGTAAGCTGCCTATCGGGCGCTAGAATCCGCCACATAACGCAAGCACTCAGGTCACTCCACGGCAAGTACAAGTATGACACAGTCATTGTCCATGCTGGTGTGAACGACCTGAGACGTACCTCCCTGGACTACATGAAAAGAGACATAGAGGAGCTCTCTGATTATGTAGCCCAGGCAGGTATGACCCTGACCCTGAGCAGTATCCTTCCTTCACCATGAATGATGCCTCAATATAGTGACAAGTTGATCAGCTTTAACAATTGGCTTAATTTCTGGTGTCATTCAAAGGGGATCCAGTGTCTGTCTGCTTGGGATGACATGCTTGACAAGCCACGCTGCTTCGCAAGGGACGGCTTGCACCTGTCACCCGATTCGGATATTGGCTAAGGCTCTTGCCACCCCCATAGTGCCTTTTTTAAGCAAGGCTCAAATTCTAAACCTACCACCCTAGAAAACAAAAACGGGAAGATACTAAGGGTAATGCTGCTCAATGCCAGAAATCTAAATCTCAAAATGCACGCACTCGAGGCCCTTCTCAGTATGGAGAACATCGATGTCTGTGCTGTGACTGAAACCTGGTTCAAGGCTCCTGAGAGCACCCCGGCACTATCAGGTTTTACCTCATATCATGTGTTCCGGCCCCAAAACCCGGACCATACCACAAAAGGAAGGGGTGTATCCATATTCATCAAGGATACCCACACCTCAAGGTTGGTGGCTACGCACGAAGCATCAGAAACCATCCAGGTGCAATTAACCATAGGCAAAACTGCTCTACAATTTGTAGCATGCTACAGGCCACCCTCTCAAACTCAGGAAACCCACACAGCCTTCCTGAAGACACTGGAGGGTATAAATGTATCACCAAGCACCATCATATTGGGTGATTTCAACTACCCAAATATAGACTGGGAACATTACTCAAGCCCCAACTTTCTAGCCCAAAGGTTCCTGGAGTTCATAAATTCAAATGCCATGGAACAACTAGTCACCATCCCCACAAGAGGAGAAAATATACTAGATCTCATCATCACAAACATGGGGACAAAATGCTCCACACGAAGTATATCCCTCTTTGGTGAGATCAGATCATAAACTAATCTCACTAGAAATCCACATCCCGCCCCCACCCCAAACAAAAAAGACCACAGTGAAGAACTTCTCTAAAGCAAACTTCACACTACTCAAGACAAGTGTGGTATCCTTCAAGGCCCCCGAGCCAATGGAAACCACAACCCAATCTCCGGAAGCCCTTACAAATGCCTTCTATGAACACCTTCAGGACTGCATGGATCAGGCAATCCCAAATAAAACCAAGACTCTTTCCACCAAGGGCAAACATCCAGTCTGGTGGACCCCAGCCATAAACAAACTTTACAATAAGAGGAGAAAGCTATTACATGATAGAGCAAAATCCCAAAAAGGGAAGGCATCTTTGATCAGTACTAGCAAGAAACTACGATCCCTCATAAAATCATCCAAGGCCAACTTTGAGAAAAAGATTGCCATAGATTCAAAAGACAATCATAAGGCCTTCTTCAGCTATGTCAGAAACCTGGGTGGAAACTCCCAGATATGCTCAGAATTAGTCCAAAATGATACAAAAATCAATGAACCCACAGACATTGCCAACATACTGGCAGACAGGTTCAGTGCAAACTTCACCCCCCTCTCCCCCCCAAAAGGAGAGATAACTATCCCAACAGAGTGTAGCCTCCCAGACATCTCAAATGCACAGGTGAAAGCTGCTCTCTCTAAAGCTAAAAACACAGCATCAATGGGACTGGATGGTGTCCCCAGCTGTGTGCTACATGAACTCAATGAAGAACTAAACCCGCACATAAGGCAGCAGTTTAATCTTAGCCTTACCACAGGACATGTGCCCAAGGAGTGGCGTACGGCAACTGTGGTCCCACTCCACAAAGGTGGTGCCTCTACGGACCCTGGTAATTACCGCCCCATAAGCTTAACAAGCCTGGTCTGCAAAGCTATGGAGAGGATCATAATGGAACTCATAAACAAAAACATAGGGGACTTGCAGACCTTGGACCCAACCCAGTTTGGCTTTGTCAAGGGCAGATCTTGCCTTTTGAACTTGGTCGACTTCTTTGAAACAGTTACCAAGGCCATTGATGAGGGAAAGGCAGTCCATACAGCCTACCTTGACCTTGCAAAAGCTTTCGACACAATACCCCACTCGGGTATCATAGAGAAACTTATCAGCTTAAATGTAAACCCATACATCACAAGATGGGTTGCAAACTGGCTAAAGGACAGAACCCACAGGGTTAGAGTTGCTGGAGCCATGTCAGACTCCAAGCCAGTTACAAGTGGTGTCCCACAGGGCTCAATCCTTGGCCCCCTATTGTTCGGCATCTACTTCTCAGAAGTACAGGCAAACATAGGAGGACTATGGCTGACAAAGTTTGCGGATGACTGCAAACTGGGTGCCATAGTGGATAGTACATCGGACACAGACATCCTTCAGAGGGGTCTCACGGAAACTGATAGCTGGTGCCAGAGCCATGGCCTGAAGTTAAACGCAAAAAAGTGTATAGTCATACCCTTCGGGAAAAACAAGGTAACCCCAAGCTACCATATAGATGGCAACCCACTAAGCACAGAAGAGGTTATCAGGGACCTGGGTACCCAGGTTGACAGTGGCCTCTCGTTTGTCACTCACGTTGCTAAAGTGGTTCGAAAGACCTTCTACATTGCCCATCTGATCATGAAGGGATTCACATCCAGATCAAGTGAGGTCATTGTTCCCCTGTACTCTTCACTTATTAGACCAATGATCGAGTACAAAGCCCCGTTCGGGATGTATCTCACCCGACACCTGCAGCAATTGGAGAGACCCCAAAAGTTCCTCACCAAAAGGATAAAGGGACTCCAAAACCTGTCATATACTGCCAGACTGAAGAAACTCCAACTCTATTCAGTTGCATACCGTCTGCTCAGAGGTGACCTGTGCCTGACATACAAGGCCATGACCAACCCGTAATTAATGGACATGCTCCACCTCAAAAAATCCAAATCCACCAGCACCACTAGAGCAAGTGACTTAAACCTTAGCACGGATATAAATAGGACGTGCTGGAGGGATAGATTTATCACCCAGAGACTCCCCATGCTGTGGAATAAAATCCCGGTCCATGTGAGGCAGAGCACCTCGCTGGCTCTGTTCAAGAGAAATCTTGACCAGTGGATGGGAGATCGTAGGTTTACCCCGGGAATCATCTCTGTGTCACTGCTGGACAGAGGCACAACAAACTAATGGGCACATTATTTCTAACATAAGGGGTGGCGTAAGCCACATAACTTTGGGCTAGGCTTATAAATGCCTTAGGGCAGATAGCCTAGTATAAACCTATGAACCTATGAACAAATGTCAGGCAACAAAACACAGAATGGCAGAACTGGGCATGCTCACACATTTAGGCCATGTCTGAGTACAGCAGTGGGCCACGCATATCTGGCAGTTGCATGTGTTAACCCAGGAACCTGTCACTATACAGCAATCTGCCCTGTGCGCACAGTCATATGACAACAGACACATCTATAATGTAGTGGAACCCTGTCATAATCAAATATGTTCTGCAGATACCAAAGTTGTTCATAGAAACTGGTAAAGCAAACATGATAAAGACCTGCAAACAGTATCAGCAATAAACATTGTGCATCTTGAACATTAGCATAGGTTCAGAGGTCGATACTAGGCTATCTGCCCTAGGGCATGTATAAGCCTAGCCAGAGTGTGTTTGGCATTCACAACCCTTTCAGATTACTACACTGTGTGTGTGAATAGTAGGTCACACAAGATAGCCCATGTACATTTAGGCTAATGTGCCTCTGTCTAGCAGGGACACAGAAGATATCCCAGGGGTAAACACACAATCACCCATACAGTCATCAAGATGTCTCCAGTAGGTGGTCAGTGGGTGGCTCTGCCTATGTGAAACTGGGATTACATTCTGGAGTGAGTGGAGCCTCTGGGATAAGAATCTGTCCCACCACAATGTCCTAGTAACATCTGTGCTGAGGTATATGTCCCTGGAGTGTGTAGCTCCAAGGGAGTCGGATATCCTGAGGTGGAGCATGTCCAGTAATTCTGGGTTGGGTATATCTGTAACAACAGGCACACATCATATCCGAGTAGGTGGTAAGCGACTGAGTAGAGCTGGAGTCACTGCATCTGAACTGTGCAGAGCATCTGTGTGAGTCTCTATATCTGCTTAGTGAGGAACTTCCATGGCCAGTACAGTTGCTGCAGGTGTTGGGTAAGGTACACCCCAAATGTGGCATTGTAACCAAGCATGGATGTGATGAGTATAGGGGCACAATGACCTCACTCGATCTAGATGTGAAACCATATGGGATAAGGTGGCCCACATAGAAGGTGTGTCCAACCACTTTGGCAACGTGAATGTCAAAGGTGACAGTACAAACAAGTCATGTCCCCAAACCGCTAACAACTCCTACCATATGTAATGGAGTACTACCTATGTGGTAATGTGTGGGTATGTTGTTATTCCCAAAGGGGATGACTATGCAACTAATGGCATTTAGCTGTAGGCCATGGCTCAGGCACCAGTCATCCATCTCTGTGAGACCCTGTTTGAGTATGCATGTGGCAGCTGGAGAGTTGATCATGGTACCCAGTTTGCAGTCAAGTGCAAGAGAGGTCCCAGGACTGAGCCGTGTGGGATGCCACGTGTAACTGGTGTATAGTCAGACATGGCACCTGCAATTCTGACCATGTGGGTGCTATCCCTGATCCAGGTATCAATCCATTGTGTGAGATATGTGTCCATATCGATGCTGGTGAGTCTATGCATAATGGCCCAGTGGGTTATTGTGTTGAAGGGTTTTGCAGGGTTCAGGTAGGCTGTGTGGACAGCCGTCCCTATGTCAATGGACCTGTTAGCCATTTAAAGAATACAAACAGGTTCAAGAGGCAAGATGTGCCCACAACAACGCTGAAATGTGTAGGACACAGTGTTTGTAGGTTCCCTTTGTCTATGTGTATGAGTCCCATGACAATACGCTCCATAGCTTTGCAGAACAGGCAACTTAGGCTTATAAGGCAATATTGTCTGTGGTCCATTGTGGCACCAACTGTGTGGAGCAGGACCACTCTCACTGTACGCCATTCCTTGGGTACATATCCTGTGGTAACTCCGATATTGAACAGTGATGTAATGTGAGGGTTGCGTCTGTCATGATGCTCATGTAAGATGCAGACTGGGACACCATCTGGTCACATTGATACTGTGATGTACGCTTTGGGGAGGGCAGCACTCACCTGTTACTGTGTGATGTCAGGGAGGTTATACTCTGTTGGGATGGATAGTTGCTCCTTAGGGGGGGATGGGTGGGAGACATCTGCACTGAACCTGTTTGCCAGCATGTTGGCAATGCCAGTGGGTTCAGGGTAGGTTTAGTCAGTATGCAGTAAGTCACAGCATATCAGTGAGTATCCACCCAGGTTCCTGACATAACTGAAGAAGGCTGTGTGATAGTCCTATGTGTCTGTTGAAATTGTCTGGTAGAAGCGGCCCTTAGAAAAGTTCATGAGTGATCGTAGCTGTCTGCTAGTACAGATCACAGATGCCTTCCCAGTCTGGGATTGTGCTGTATCATGTAGTAGCTTCCTCCTGACATTGTACAGCTTATTAATGGCTGGGGTCTACCACACAGGTCCCCTGCCATTGGAGTAGTGAGTCCTGTTGTTATTTGGGATAGCACAATCCATGCAGTCCGCTAGGTGTCCATAGAATGTGTATGTAAAGGATGCAGCAGTGTGAGTCGTATTTGCCACTGTCTCAGGGTCTCTGAAGGATACCACCTTGCTTCGGTGACATGAGATGTTGGCTCATGAGAAGTTCACCAAGATTACCCAGGATGGGTGTGTGGATGGTATATGTATGTCCAGTGAGATACATGTATGTTCTGACCTTACCAATGAGGGGTATATCGCTGGTGTGGAACATAGAGTCCCCATGTTGGTGATGATCAGGTCCAATATGTATTCCCCCTTGTGGCTGTGCTGACTGGTTGTGCCAAACATATGAGTCCACAAATTTTAGTGACTGTTGGGTGAGGTTGTCGGGGCTTGAGTAGTATCCCCAGTCAATATTTGTGTATATGAAGACAAACAATATAATGGTGTCTGTGGAGGCCTTCATATTCTCCATAGTTCCCACGAAAGCCGAGAGTGGTCCCTCAGTTTGGGAGTGTGTTCTGTATCAGACAACAAACTGAAAGGCAGTATTGCACAATGGTAGTTGTATATGTATGGTCTGTGATGCTTTGTGCAGTGCTACTAACCCAGAGGTGTGTGTATCTGTGATGTATATGGATACTCCCCCTAGTTGTGTTGTCTGTTCCAAGTCTTGTTGTCAGACAGCATGGTATGAAACATAACCTGGTAGTGCTAGTGTGCATAAGCAAGCCTGAAGCAGGCATCTGTCAGTGCACAGATATCGCTATCCTCCATACTGAGGAGAGTACTCAGTGGCCGCAATATGAGGTTAACATGACTGTTGTTGAGCAGCATTACCCTTAGTTTAATTTAACCTGTAATTTCTATGGAGGTGTGTTTGTCTTCTGAGCCCTGCTTAAAAAAGGCACTATGGTGGTAGCAAGAGCCTTAGCCAGCATTCCAAAGTCCAAGGGTAACAGGTGCAAGCTGTCCATAGTGAAGCTATGTGGCATGTGGCATGTTGAGCATGTCACCATAGGCTGACAGACACTGTATCCCCTATGAATTAAACAAATTTGTTAGGCAACTGTTAAATGTGATATATGTGTCCGTATACTGTGACATCATACTTGGTGGGTGTAAGATGCTAGACAAGGTCAGGGTCATACTGGCCTGGGCTACATGATCAGAGTGTTCCTCCATGTATCATGTCATGTGGTCCAGGGAATAACGTCTGAGGTTATACACACCAGCATGGACAATGATGGTGCCAGTCCTGTACTTGCTTTGGAGTGACCTGACTGCCTGTGTTATGCGGCAGATCCTGGCACCCAACAGACAGCCCAAAGTGACTATTTCCTTGTTAGGGCTGGTGAGTGGTACGTCAGTGTGTCTGACAATAAGTGTCGCCTATTACAAGTGTATTAGGTGTGTTGTTTAGCCCGAAGGGCAGTGACTGTGTGGCACACTGACATTGTGAACTATGTGATATGTGGGTATTGTAGTGGGGTAGCAGGTGCGTGTGTGTCTGCTTTGGAGGTCTCTGCTGCTTAGGTAGAGTACATTTACAGCATCTGAGTATGTCTATGTGTGATAATGTGGTTTGAGTGCTGTTGCTAGAGGATATGTGAGACTGATATGTGGTGTGTGTGGTTACCTTCACCACCTGATAGACTGTGCCAGTCATGGGTCGAAAGAGTTCAGCACCCTGTATGTCTATATAGGTGCATCTCACACATATATCTGAGTTTGTCGAGAGGAGGAGAGGGTTGTCTGTGTACATGAGGCAGATGTGACATTGTGTCAATATCACAATATCCACCAGCTGGACTGAAGAGTACACACGAAACCGACCCCTGGACATGCCAGGATATTATCATGACATACTCTGTAGCCTGATCACAAAGGATCAGTAGGATGTTAAGCATGTAAAAGAGTATAACATGGATTAGTGCTCATGTTCGTTGATGTTTTGTAAAGAGTAGCTGAGAAGGAGTCCAGACTGAATCATGACACCTCCTTCAGCTATGTCATAAATATCAATGTACACCCATATATGTCCTGAGTCAGGGCCAACTGTACCTAAGTGACAATGCTGACATCATGACAGACAGGCCCATATATACATACCCATCTCCCATTGGCAATAGTCCACATCATCATACCAGGAGATATCACATGTAGAATGGATGAGCAGCTACCCCCACTGCCAAAAGCATGGCAGCAAATGCAATACATTGATTCCCAATATGTGTCATGCACAAACTACAGAACAAACAGATCATGCACCTGAACAGTCAGCTGAGCCTCACCCCCTACACAGGATGTGGAACCATTGAATGTGTCACAACACCCCATGGGAAGTCAAGGCCAGTATGCCTATGAAGTCTGATCTGCAAGGTCATGGAATCCATCATGGTTGCAGTCATAAACAGAGCTATTGGAAGCTGACATACACACAACCCTACCAACCGTGGTATGTTCATGTGCGGATCATGGTTCCCAAACATGCTAGACTGTTTGCAAGGCAGCCACCCAGGACATACATCAATGAACACATCTATACATGTGTCATATAGATTTTGAATAGCCCTTTATCAACATCCCAGACACATGTAGTATCCACAAAACCAACAAGATGTGCATAAATATGTGTTGACATATGATGGAATGTCAATGTGTCCACAGATAGATCACACAAGATAAGGATTCTGAGGTCTTGTGCAAGCTGTTGACACCTGCTGACCCACATGGACCATTCCTGGAATGGCATAAAACAAAGTGTACACACATCACCATGTCCAGTCTGATGATGTCACCATCCTACAAATACAACCGGAGAAGAGAAGCCAGTCAGTAAAGCAAATAGCGCGCCATGTTAATGCATCTTTCTCTAGTGTCATAACATAGTTAGGTAGGGGTTTGAATCCTGCAAACAGTGAGAGTGTGTGTGTGGGGGGTGTGTGTATGTGTTCAGTTTCCTGTGAGAGGTGTCCCCTTTTTGGAGACTGTGAAAACTCACTAAAAGAGGTACATTCCTCTTTGGAAAGACTGATGATGTCACTATCCTACAAATACAGCCGGAGAAGGAAAACCAGCCAGTAAAGCAAATAACGTGCTGTGCTAATGTGTGTGTGTGTGTGTGTGTGTGTGTGTGTGTGTGTGTGTGTGTGTGTGTGTGTGTGTGTGTGTGTGTGTGTGTGTGTGTGCAGTTTCCTTTGAGAGGTGTCCCCTTTTTGGAGACTGTGAAAACTCACTAAAAGATGTACATTCCTCTTTGGAAAGACTGATGATGTCACCATCCTACAAATACAGCTGGAGAAGGGAAACCAGCCAGTAAAGCAAATAGTCTGCCATGTTAATGCATCTTTCTCTAGTATCATAACATAGTTAGGTAGGGGTTTGAGTCCTGCAAACAGTGTGTGTGTATGTTTGCAGTTTCTTTTGAGAGGTGTCCCCTTTTTGGAGACTGGGAAAACTCACTAAAAGAGGTACATTCCTCTTTGGAAAGACTGATGGTGTCACCATCATACAAATACAGCCGGAGAAGGAAAACCAGCCAGTAAAACAAATAGTGTGCCGTGTTAATGCATATCTGTCTCTAGTATCATAGCATAGTTAGGTAAGGGTTTGAATCCTGCAAACAGTGAGTGTGTGTGTGTTTATGTGTGCAGTTTCCTTTGAGAGGTGTCCCCTTTTTGGAGACTGTAAAAACTCATTAAAAGAGGTACATTCCTCTTTGGAAAGACTGATGATGTCACCATCCTACAAATACAGCCGGAGAAGGGAAACCTGCCAGTAAAACAAATAGCGCACCGTGTTAATGCATCTCTCTCTATTATAATAACATAGTTGGGTAGGGATTTGAATCCTGCAAATGCTGACTGTGTGTGTGTCACTGTTGGTCAATGCAGTGTGGGTTTTGCTTTTACTATGGTATGACATAGTATGATTACAACAGTAAGTGCATTGCACACATCAGGTATCTGCGTGGCAAATATATATGTGTACATGTCCCCTCAATCAGTACATAGGTGTGAAGCCTGCATACTACATGAATACATTTGTTTCCATTGACAGGTTGTGCCGCTGCTTCTCAGATCTTAGGTCACATATGTATGTATGTGACAAGGCCGTCCACTGTCGTGTTCTGTGGCACATACACCCATGACAGTTACTTAAGAGTAGTGTGAGTGAGGGTATATGCCTGGGGTATATGTCAGACATGGTCATACACAACAAAGTCTGCCAAGAATGGACAGTCTTTATAGGTGTACAACTGCCTTGTGGATATGCATTCAGGCCTCTAATGTCTTATGTGATACACCTTGGGACTCCACAATACCTACATATATGTGGATACCAAGGGACACATGACATAACATGGGTCTATATGTACACAATGGTACCCAACATTCATGTTGAGGGCTACCACCTGTGTGGTACTGATGGGATAGTATGTATAGTACATGAGGATGACTATGCCATAGTCAGCTTACTGCAATACAGCATGTATCAGACAACAGGTATCTGTCTGTATGATAATCTTGTGAAGGATATGCGTCCCATCCAGGGAATGCATTGTAGGCCAATCCATGCATTTCCAGATTTGGATGGACACATCCCTAGTGGGTCTGCATGTACCTAAGGGGGCTATATGACAAACAGGTATGGTCACAGTAATGGGTGGCGATCTTTACCACTGGTTAGTGTTATAGTGTAGCACCGGAAGGATCCAATTGATACTGGGTTCCCTACTACTGTGTGTCATTTGTCAGGACATCATCCAATGATTGCTTACAGTCATGCTGTTGAGGTTGTGTATACTACCAGACTGCAAATCATTGACAGATATTAACGGTATCACCCGCAGCATAGTGTCAACCCATGTCATACACATGTCTACCCATGTTAGTACATAACTGTAGTAGAATGCATACTGGCCATTCAAAAGATGCTATGAGATGTTAACAATGTGTATGACAGGGTATGCCACACGTCCCATGTGTCCACTATGCACGTACATCCAGACAGTGCGCATCCACCATGTTCACAGATGTACACTTGCTAATCTGTACTGCACACATCACACACGTACTGTCCACTCACTAACACATGCTGGCAAAACATTACATCCACTCACTAACACATGCTGGCAAGACATTACACTTCAGCCAAGTGGCACATGGTTGGATAATACATACTCAGACCTAACAATGGTATAAACAATGCTACATTGACAATCAGAGCTTTGATACATAATGTCTGCTCAGATATACCTACAAGGATGTAGTTACACTTCCTTGTTGACAACTTGCTATTATTGCTACACTGCTATAGGGTCACCCTGTTCATCAGCACCATGTTAGCCTGTCCCTCCGTCAATAATGCAGATGACAGGAGGTGGCACAGTATCATCATATGCACAGGGCATTTTGTTGTTTGCCAGAACCTGACATTGACCCATCCAATTGACATGTCTGTGTGTGTGTGTGTGTGTGTGTGTGTGTGTGTGTGTGTGTGTGTGTGTGTGTGTGTGTGTGTGTGTGTGTGTGTGTGTGTGTGTGTGAGTGTGTGTGTGTGTGTGGAGGACAACAGTACAGCATGGGCCAATGTTGATGTAATGTGTGTGTGTATGTGTGAGCCCTAGTTGTTTGCTTAATGTGTGTGTGTCTGCATGCACACAGCTCCACCATGTGGCTGCCATATACAGCAGTTTGTGGGACAGCCACAGACTGTACCTGCTAGGCTGTACAGATCACTGTCTCTGGCCATGGACACAGTACTTGTGCCTGGCAGGGGTGCTAAGGACAGTATCGGGTACCAACCCTGACTGGGTACTGTCATCAGAGGCAGATGTATGATGACTGGACCCATGTCCCTGCTGGGACTGGCCACAGCCACGTGCACATGGTCTACTGGGATGGTCAATGGATAGGCCAGCATTACTGGAGCTGGTACTGCCACTACAGGAGCGGCTGTGAACTGTGGGCCATCTGCGACCACTGCCAGCTGTTGCTGGCATGCATCCGCGTCGATGTCACAACCGTCCCGCACAGTCCTGGCTCAAGGAAGACATGTTGTGGAGGGCATGTATTGTCTCCCCCCATGTCTATCAACGACCTCGGTGTAAATCTGGATGCCACCGGCAAGGTCATGGATGCTGTCATTGATAGCGGTGTAATGTGCCCTCTGCACCCTAAGTCCCTGCCTGGTGTACCGTTCCATATGTGCCTGAGCCTGCATTACAGCCTGGAACATACTGGTCATTGTAAGACCTGTGAGGGCATGCCTGCCAGGGGCAAAACGACCAGTGGTGCTCCCACGAGAACCCCTGGACCTCCGCCTATGTGGTACCATTCCGGGTCTACGGCTATGGCTGCTGTGAGGGGATGCAAGTGCCATGGGTACCACACTCTCCTGGTCAATGCCAAATGTATGCTGTCCCTTGCCTATGGCCATTGGTGGTGAGGGATGTATTGACAGTACAAGTGTGCGCATAGATGGGGTTGAACGCTGTGTACTGTCAATTGGCGGACCAATGACAAACCCTGTCAAATCTCCCTGTGCCAAAATACATGTGTCATCATCACCACTATTCGTGGCAGTGGCTTCAGGTCGCCTGCTGGTTTCACCAACCCCTAACTCAGCACCTGTGAGAGGAAGACAGGAAACACACATTACAGTCTGCACATGCACACATGGACACATGCACACATGCACACATGCACACATGTACACATGCACACATGCACACATGAACACATGCACACATGAACACATGCACACATGCACACATGCACGCAGGAACACATGCACACTCCTCACTACAGCAGATACACACAAACAACAGCAATCCAAAACATACTCAATAGTGGTTGAAGGTGGGTGACAGTATCACAAGGCAAACAGTCATGTCACAAGTGTCAGCATGCAGAATATGTGTTGATCAAGTCCATGCAGTGTGAGTGTAGACAGCCATAGTTAATGACAGTGTACATGGCTGTGGTGCATGTGTGTGCATGTTCAGTGATTGCCTACACCCTGGAACACAATGTGTACAAGGACACAACATTTCTGTGCAAGTATTATAAGCTCTGCAATGTCCTGTGCACCATCACTCACAGGTATACATACCATGGCTGCATGTGTTATCTGTGTGTCATATGGATTTCCATGTCTGAATGCAGTGTCTGTGTCTGTAGCAGATAATTGTGGACACAGGTGTAGCACATGCATGCTATGTACACACACGGGATGAGTGGTGCATGTATACATGATGGAATACCAATCCTGGACATGGCCATTGTATAGTGCTTATGGTGAGTGTGGGTCATATTCCAGATATGCCAGTGCCAGTGCCAGCCATGACATTGCATGGTACATGACTGCAACATTTAACATCACACATACCGAATGTGTGTCATGTGACCTATATACCCAATATCATTCCAGGACAAATATGTGTCACTTTGTACAGAATGCGACTGCTATGCATATTGTGTATAGTTGCATATGTTTGCACACACACAACATGCTATGCATAATGTGTATAGGTGCATATGTGTGCACACACACAACATGGAAGTGCAAAGCAATGACAGCTATGTGTAGTACTGTGGTCACTGTAACTGTATGGGGTGTAGTACCATTAGCCATCATCATCATGCATCATGTGGTCACTCAAGGCCACTAAAGTGTGCTAGACCACCGCCTAGCATGCTGTACCTGAACTGCAGTGCCGTGGCTAAGTTCACAATTACACAGCCACGTTGCACAAGGGTGTGTGAGGTGCCCAATAGGGAGCATTGACTAACATGACTGTGTTATGTGTTGAAGAGTGTTGCGCAGCTCCATGCTAGGCCCCTACCCCTCAGGTATATTATGTGTGGTGTGTGGATGACATGTGGGATACTGAAGTGTGACCTGGCAGCGGGTGTCCGGTTACACTATGTGTAGCATGTTGAGGTGTACTGCGTATGACAAACCTGTTATGTTGTGTACATGTGTGTCAACTATGCCTATCCAATGTGCAGTACAGTGTTGCCACATTTGTGTCTGGTGCTCTGTGCATTGCATGTGATTGAGGTAGCTACTGACTTTACTGAGATGTTTAGCGTCTCACAGCAAACATGCACAGCATGCCTTATGCATAGGTGTGTTATGTCTACATGGCCTACACCTCACCTATGACATGCACATTTCAATACCAATTTTAAAGTGTTAACACACTCACCAGCATTTATCATCTGCCCTGCTGTCACACCAGAGGGACCTACAAGAATATGACACAGTTTGTCAGTGGTCACAACTGTGGCATTGCTACTGTGAGTTTGCTAAACTACAGTAGAAAAACAGGCATAGGTTTATGGATACTATTCAAAATATCAGTATTGCACACAATAGGCAGCACAACTGATAAACACAGTACACATCTCAAATATGCATAATCTAACAATACAGGTAACAGTAGTCTACAGCTAGGGCATGTTACCTGCATGCTCCATATCACCATGCTGGGTGGCTCCAGCCTCCATGATGACACATGTGTGATGCTGTTGCTGCTGTAGGCCAGGAGCCACCACACTTACGAGCAGTTCCTCCACTCTGATGAGAGGAGGATGTATGGCCACCCCACCACCTGTGGCAAGCTGTTGTCTATGGATATCAGACGCACGCCACCGGACATGTCTAATTAAATCACTGCAGTGATGGCGTACCTGCTCATATGTCCAGTTATGCATGCCTATGTCATTTACCCGATGAACAAGATCTTGCCACAGTGCAGTACGCTCATGCTGGTGCTGGCTGGCCCTGGAAAACAGGAGGGTATAGTGCAGAACCAGGCTGTGGTGGATTTCCTGTTCCTCTGCGGCTGTGTAGGAGGGATTCCTTTGATGAGCCATAAGCCTGGAAGACAAGTAAATGATATGTGTGAGCAAGTCATGTGGCACACTTAACATTATACAGTACCGATATCAGTTAACTGCCATATATAGCATCTGTTTGTCTGTCAGAGGATACACACATTGAATACCACATATCAGTGCTCAGCCCACAACTGGCTGATAGTGCCTGCCACACTCCATATAACAAACTAGTATACACCAGTACTCAGCACACTGTTTGGGATCCAATGCACAGCCTCGCCACGGGGGTACATATCAAGCTAATGCATGAAGAAATATGTCATCCATTGCAATGAATGTGAAGTACAGTTACAGTATAACCAGTAACCCACCCTAGTCATTGATGCCATACCCCTACCTAACATATGTGCACAGTTGTTAATATAGCTGGCATACTGCTGTAACGGAGTATACATGTTGCTAGGTACACACGCAAACCCTGCAACACACATGTGATTACAGACATGGTACAGGCATCATTACACACACATCAGACATTCATACAACACACAAATGTATGCTGACACAGATGAGCATTTCCTGTGTACCTTACAGTACTGTGTGCCCCTACTTATAGACACCTATGCCTGAGGTATGTAATCTGTGCAGACTACAGGAAACACACAAGACAGTGTTACCAGGGAATGCGAACATACACCATACTGTGCTGTTTAGGCCTACAGCTTCAGGTAGTACAACAGTTCAAATGTCAGCTGGATTCACCAGCAGTACCACTTATTGAGCATACATGTATTGCTTCAGCCTACAATGGGACACCACAGTCATACACAAGGAACTACATCAGAACATATGCAATCCTACTATGTCTGCATCCCAATAACTGACCCATCTTTCTTTGGCCTCACACCTAGGACACAAATGACCATGACAGAAGCAACCTCACATTAAGCTATCACACAGTTACAGACCTTGCACACATTCGCTGTCACACTCATTCCACCTCACATAACAGGTATTGCACTGAGTACATGTGTGTGTGCATTGTGTCATAGGTAGGTAATATGCTATTGGCCCTAGGGCCTACAGCTGCCTAGCCATATGCTACCCTGGCCTTTGACACACATGTAATTTGATTTCACTTGCTCCTGTCAACCGGATACACAGAGGTGATTCCCAGGGCGTGTTACCTATCCCCCAGACAATCATCAGGGGTATGTATGACATCTGCTACTGAGGAGCCTTGTTTGTTAATGCTGGGTGATTTACTCCAGAGTATGGCATATTTGACAATAGGAGCCTATCCCTCCAGCATGTGCTGTTTAGTGAGGTGGTGGGGATTAAGGACTTAGGCCGTGTAGCCCGTTGGGATTGTGAGGTGTTGACATGGTGATCGTCTGACTGCTATGGGTATGACATACCTCTGTATGTTCAGCAGAGGTAACCTCTGGGTGGCCGGTATTCAAAACACTGTAGCTGTGCTTATGTCAGTCAGTCTGCATAGGGTATGTGTTTGAGGGCAGTATTACTCTTTGTGAAATATGTATGTGGCCTTTCCACTTGCTGTAGTTGTCATGTGAGGTACATACCACATGGGGCATTGTGATGAGTACAGGGGAACACTGACCTATATTTCCATACATGACACAACGTTTGTGATGACACGTACCACGTAGACAGATTACAAAACTAGTGTGGCACTGTGAATATCAAAGGGGAGGCTACTGTCCACCTGTGTCCCATGTTCCCTTCTGACACTTTAAGTGTTAGGCAGGCAACCACCTATCTGGTAGTTAGTGGGTAAAGTGTTTTGTAATGGGGTATGGCACTGCAGTATCAACACTGGTGTTCAGTCCATGCCTTGGTCACCAGGCACCTGTTGCAATATGTCTGAACCCGTGTCTCCCTCTCACTATATATATATATATATATATATATATATATATATATATATATATATATATATATATACACATATCTATATATATCCATATATATCCATATATATCTGTATATCTCTATATATATCTATATATCTATATATCTATATATCTATACATATCTATATATGTATATATCTATATATCTACATATCTATATATGTATATATATCCATATATGTATATATCTATATATCTCTATATATATATATATATATATATATATATATATATATGTATATATACATATATGTACACACACACACACATATATATATATATATATATATATATATATATATATATATATATATATATATATATATATATATATATATACATATATATATATATATATATATATATATATATATACACATATATACTTGTAAACATCCATTGCTGTACATATATTGGCACATATAGGCACATCTACTGCCTACCTTTCATGGTGGGAATATCAATTATGAAACAGTTGTGAGACAAACAATTATGTAATAATATTGCACAGTGTTGTGCAGAATGCATTTCGCTGTCCTCAGGCCGTATAGCTGTAGCAGACCTCACTGGCTGTAACTCAGTCCCACAGCATTTAACCACCACATGGCATATACCTGCACAAATATGTGCACATAGCAACCTTCAACTACATATATATGTCCAGCCTTCACTAACAGTTGCAGTATGTCCCTTGCCCTATGCACATCTGCATATACATATAGATATGGACTGCTACCACATATGGAGGGTTCACAGTATGTAGAGTACCCTTCAGACACATCATTTGGATGCCAGCAAATACATCTCTGTTACATACCTTACCTTTGTATTTCTCACCTCTGTCTGTTGTACCTGTTGACGTGTTTTTTTTTTTTTTTTTTTTTTTTTTTTTTTTTTGTTTGGTGTCTCCAACTGCCTCTGTTTGCTATAAAATGATAGGTTAGGTAGGCATAGGCCTTTCAGTTTTGCAAGGTGGGGACCATGCTTATTTGCTGTGGACACTGTTGTGTTAGTCAGAAGGTTGGTATATGTCTCATATCTGAAGCTGGGTTGTAGCCAGTGAAAATGCATGTTGTACTGAAACCTGACTGTTGCTTCTTCCAGTACACTCTTCTCAGTGTGTAAGTTTACTCACACCTCCTAATGCTAACACTGGATACATGGGAGTATGTACTTTCTTTTGGAATTAGTGAATTAACTGGCATATAACAGTAGTTATTGCAATGTATTCCTATGGCTTTCCTATTTTCCCTTTACATTCACTCCTTGTAATGCATGTTATATTTCTTTACTGCAATGTATTCCTATGGCTTTCCTATTTTCCCTTTACATTCACTCCTTGTAATGCATGTTATATTTATTTCAGCACCACATTATTGCATATTTGCTGTGGCTTAGTGGAACATCATGCAGACTGGTGAGTCCAAGGTGTGGGGTTTGAGACTGACAATGGTATTTTATTTTGCTGCTGAGCAGTACAAGGGCCTTGTCATACAGAGTGACTAAGGCACTTTTAAGCATTTGTACGCAGGTTTGCGTGGGTTTGTGCGATGCTTAGCAATCCTTAGCTAAGCACACACAAGCTCACACCCGCGCACTCCCACCAACTAGTGCTTAAAAGTGCTTACTCCCGCTAACCCCCACGCTAATTTCTTTTAAAGAAAAGAAAATGGGGAGATAGGACAGTGGTGAAAATGGGTGCACAAAGAGGGAAAGACAGTAGGGAAACCAGCTCAGGATGTGCAGGATGGGTGTAGGGAAGATCCATAGCTGCCCATTTCTTTACCAGCAACAGCTGTGCATATGTTTGAAATTTGGTGTGAAATTTGAAACCTTCCACCCCTGAAAGAGGGGTGAGGACAACAAAATATGTTGTACTGCCAATTAGAATTATCAGTTTACATGTCCAGCAGACATGTGTGCGAATTGGGCAGCTATGTATGGGACGTAATTTTTTTTGTGGGAACAGATTGCCCTTTTTTTTATTTTTTTTTTTCAGGCGAGAGTGGAATGTGAGGTAGAGGATGTAGGTATATTTGGGGAGGTAGGTTGGGGAGGTAAACAGACAAGACAAACAAGATGCATACAGGGCCGGAGTTTGACACATGGGGTGGGTGAACACAATTGACGGGGAAGGTTGTTTGGAAATCGCAAGCCCATGAGCCCACAGATGGTAACAGTGGAACTGAAATCCCCACCCATGGGCAGTCACCACTGCACCTTCACAGCCCTGAGGGTGGCTGTGCTGGGGGCTGAGTAGGACGGGTAGGTTCACCTGAGAGACTCGCCAATCTTGCCTCGAGCTGGTGTATAGGATCATTGACTGAACGCTAGATCTCCCTACGCACCACAGCTCGGACCCTTCGAAGGGTGACAGGTGGCCCTTCTCCACGCACGCTTGCATGGGAGGGACGAGCCCCATCCCCTACAGAGCTTCCACCCGAAGGTGGCACAGGACCAACGGAGGAGGGGAGTCCAGGCTGGGCACCGGAGCTGCTGGTGGTAGGTGCACTCGCCAACTGAGGAGGGACAGGTGGGTCCGCTGGGAACAGCCTTCCCATACGTTCTGTGATTAGGTGTGTTTAATTACAACATAAACAACAGCATTCCAGATTAGTTGTAACAGCATGCAGTAATATTCCCATTAACCCAACACACCAAGGTTCCAACAGTTGAACAGCAAGCATAACACATGCATATATTGAACGACAGTGGATATTCCAACAGCATGAAGGGATGTTTGGTAGCAACAGGCCACCATGAACGTGGTGTTTGGACTGGGCACATGCATCAACATCAATGCAAATATTTATAAAACAATAGGACATATGTCCCAACAAATATTTAAGGTTAGACATACCCATTGAGGTGTGGAATTGCATGGTTTATGCACATATGGTAGGGTGTACAAAAAACCTCGGTTAACATCTTATAATGACTTTTTAGTCTACACTACATTCCCAGTGACTGCAAGTGTATATCCCCTACCTGTATTATTACACTTGCCACCATACATTAGGTTGTGTCATGGGTTTGGCTAGTTCAATATATGCCTGACCTATATCTGACATACTAACTGTCCAGGATACAGATGTTACTGCTGCATATTTCTTGTTTGCATTTATATTTCTTTATCTACATACCTGAGATGTTTTCACATGACATTTTCACTTCGATTTGTACATAACCCTGCATTTCTTGACACACACTCACATTTCTGGTGAATAATTACATGCTACACGTGTGCCAGGTTTACTTATTCATGACAGCCAGTAACTGACTATTGTGAACTGTATATATGTTTCACAGCTACTAGCACTTCCATCACCCACTTTATATGGGACTGCATAACTCTGGCTTGCCAGCACATTTTCAAATAGTACTGTTTGTATAATGCAAAGGTACAAAAACATTTCAGACTCTGTGACACAGACACACTCTGGGTTTTAGACCTTTATTAATGACATTGCACACTTTTCCACAGGCTCACTCCTTTATTTGTTTTAACTGTGTTTATGTCAGACATGTTCAAGACATATTATACCTTTATTAATAGGTTAGAACAATCTTTTTTCAGGCTCACTCACTTATGTTATATGACAGTGCCTGCAGGGATATTATTCCAGACATATGTTACCTTTCTTAATGGGTTACTACACTCTTTTTCTGCCTCTCTGACGTTTTTATCTGACAGTACATGCAGAGGACTTATTCAGGCAATTCTATGGCTATTTTATTGGACTACAACACTTTCTTTCATGCTCCCTCCCATATTTTATATAACAATACATGCAGAATAATCACTAACCTGCCTGGTGGTGCAGCCTTAGCAGCCTATCAGCATAGGCTTGCTGATTCACAGCACAGTCACCTGCAGCTGTAAAGTAAATGAAGGGATATTGAGACATACCTATCCATTATACATACTCCATTATCAATTCTTACATACTGCATTCCATGGCTACATACTCAGCTGTGGGGCATTCTGCATCCCACGGGCCTCCTGTATCCACTGGTTCAGGTGGTCCTGCTTTTGTCTCTTCAGGTCTGCATGGTGTTGACGGACCTGCTCACCAGTCCGAGGAACACTTGTGGCACTGGTGAGGTCACGAGCTAACCGGTTCCAAGCATCTGCCTTGTACTCCATCCCTTGGAACTGGCCCTGCAGGAGTCTTGTCTCATGATGGTGGACAAGGAGCCAAACCATGTATTTGGACTCCTCGATGCCCCAACGTTGCGCTCTGAAGCGTGAACCCTCTCCTGCACCTGCCATTCTGACTGCAAATGTGAGCTACAATCAATTATGGTGAGTATTCCCGCCTATGGGGCTTAAATATGCCGCATTTCCTGCACTTTTTTGTGACTGGCCATTTTGTAATATTCTCAGCTGACTGCAGACCTGCTTAGTAATGGTTAAACTACCATTCGTAAGTTTATGAATGTTAATAGTAGCTGCTTTCTCTAGGTTGTCATGGCTTAGTGGTTCTGTACTTTGATTATGATGCAAAGGGTCCTGGATTCAAACCTTATCATTCTTTTATTTTAATACTGTCTAGACAGGCTAGGGGGTGTGGCTGTGTTTAAGCAACATAGCTCTACGTTGCTCCTCGGTGCCCTGGTTGGCACGGCGTGCACGTCCATGCAAACACATTGCACTGGGTAAAGCGCTTTTAAACTTTGGGCAACTCTATTGCGCTGGGTAAAGCACTATTACACTATGGGCAACTCTGTTTAGCTGGGTGAAGCGCTATTACACTATGGGCAACTCTGTTTAGCTGGGTGAAGTGCTATTAAACTATGGGCAACTCTGTTTAGCTCAGTAAAGCGCTATTAAACTATGGGCACCTCTGTTTAGATGGGTAAAGTGCTATTAAACTATGGGCACCTGTGTTCAGATGTGTAAAACGTTGCTTAACAGCAGGCTATTATATATCTGGGTCCTTTAAAAATATATATTTTGTTCACTGATATATTGGCCATGTCACTACTTTTAATAAAATTTTAATCATATATGTCTGGTATTATTTCAAATACTGATTTAAAACATAAATAAGAAGGGGTGCGGTGGGACTCGAACCATGAATGCCTTCTCTTTGTGCATACGCTCTACCATTACGCTATTGCTATTTGGATTAATTTGCATAAGTAGTTCTTATATGCTCTTCAATATCACAATTGCTAACTGTGGTTAAGCAATGGGCACACCTGTGCAAACCAGCACAAATACGAGCAGCTATATCATGAATTTAAAAAAAATAAAATTAATAGTTTACGTTTTATAACTGTGATGGGGGTTTACAGTGTCAGGGAGTGTGGTTTTGGGTGTAAGTAGATTTGAGTGAACTCGCTCTTGTCTTAGGTTCATAGGTTCATAGGTTCATACTAGGCTATCTGCCCTAGGGCATTTATAAGCCTAGCCAGAGTGTGTGTGGCTTTCACCACCCCTTAGGATGAGAATACTATACCCATTAGTTTGCTGTGCCTCTGTCCAGCAGTGATACAGAGATGATTCCCGGGGTAAACCTACGATCTCCCATCCACTTGTCAAGATTTCTCTTGAACAGAGTCAGTGAGGGGCTCTGCCTCACATGGACTGGGATTCTGTTCCATAGTGTAGGGAGTCTCTGGGTGATGAATCTGTCCCTCCAGCACGTCCTATTTATATCAGTGTTGAGGTTTAAGTCTCTTGCTCTCGTGGCTCTGGTGGATTTGGATTTTTTGAGGTGAAGCATGTCCATTAATTCGGTTGGACATGGCCTTGTATGTCAGGCACAGATCACCTCTGAGCAGACGGTATGCGACTGAATAGAGCTGGAGTTTCTTCAGTCGGGCATTGTATGACATATGTTTGAGCCCCTTTATCCTTTTGGTGAGGAACTTTTGGGGTCTTTCCAACTGCTGCAGGTGTCGGGTAAGGTACATTCGAATGGGGCGTTGTACTCAATCATTGGTCTGATAAGTGAAGAGTACAGGGTACAATGACCTCTCCTGATCTGGATGTTAATCCCTTCATGATCAGGTGGGCAATGTAGAAGGTCTTCCTAACCACTTTGGCAATGTGAGTGTCAAAAGAGGTTACTGTCAACTTGGGTCCCCAGGTCCCTGATAACTTCTTCTGTGTTTAATGGATTACCACCTATGTGGTAATTAGGGTTACCTTGTTTTTCCCAAAGGGTATGACTATACATTTTGGCATTTAGCTTAAGGCCATGGCTCTGGCACCAGTTATCCATTTCTATGAGACCTTTCTGGAGGATGTCTGTGTCTGATGGAGTGTCAATTATGGTGCCCAGTTTGCAGTCATCTGCAAATTTTGCCAGCCACAATCCCCTATGTTTGCCTGCACTTCAGAAAAATAAATGCCGAACAAGAGGGGGCCCAGGACTGAGCCCTGTGGGACACCGGTGACCGGCTTAGAGTCTGACATGGCACCAGCAACTCTAACCCTGTGTGTTCTGTCCTTGAGCCAGTTTGCAACCCATCTTGTGACATATGGGTTTACATCTAAGCTGGTGAGCTTTTCTATGATGCCCGAGTGGGGTATTGTGTCAACGCTTTGCTAGGTCAAGGTAGGCTGTGTGAACTGCCTTACCCTCATCAATGGCCTTAGTGACTGTTTCAAAAGTCGACCAAGTTCAAGAGGCAGGATCTGCCCTTGACAAAGCCAAATTGGGTAGGATCCAGTGTCTGTAGGTCCCCAATGTCTTTATTTATGAGTTCCATTATGATCCTCTCCATAGCTTTGCAGACAAGACTGTCAAGCTTATGGGGCGGTAATTTCCAGGGTCCGAGAAGCACCGCCTTTGTGGAGTGGGACCACAGTTGCCGACGCCATTCTTTGGTACGATCCTGTAGTAAGGCTAAGATTAAACAGCAGCCTTATGTGTGGGTTTAGTTCCTCATTGAGTTCGTAGCACACAGCCGGGACACCATCCGGTCCCATTGATGCTGTGTTTTTGCTTTAGAGAGCAGCTCTCACCTGGGCATCTGAGATGTTTGGGAGGCTAGACTCTGGTGGGATAGATATTTCTCCTTTGGGGGAGGAGGGAGAAATTTGCACTGAACCTGTCTGCCAGTATGTTGGCAATGTCTGTGGGTTCAGTGATTTTTTTATCATTTTGGACTAATTCTGAGCATATCTGGGAGCTTCCACCCAGGTTTCTAACATAGCTAAAGAAGGCTTTATGATTGTCTTTTGTGTCATTAGCGATTTTTCTCTCAAAGTTGGCCTTGGATGATTTTATGAGTGATCGTAGTTTTGCTAGTATTGATCAGAGATGCCTTCCCATTTAGGGATTTTGCTCTGTCATGTAGTAGCTTTCTCCTTTTGTTGTAGAGTTTGTTTATGGCTGGAGTCCACCAGACCGGGCGCCTGCCTTTGGTGGAAAGGGTCTTGATTTTATTAGGGATTGCTTGATCCATACATTCCTGGAGGTGCTCGTAGAAGGCATTTGTAAGGGTTTCAGCAGCATGGGTTGTGGTTTCCACTGGCTCGGGGGCCTTGAAGGATACCACTCCAGTCTTAAGAAGTGTGAAGTTTGCTTTTGAGAAGTTCTTCACTGTGGTCTTTTTTGCTGGGGGTGGGGGCGGGATGTGGATCTCCAGTGAGATTAATTATTGTCTGTTGACATTATGCTTTTTAAAACCTTGCGGAGGCGTGGACTTTTAGACTGCTTGGCAGTCGGACACGCCCCCTGCTTGCCTAGTCAGTCCGTGTAAGAGTTATGGATGAGTCAGCATGCCCTCATGAATATTCATGGCACTCTGACGTCATACCGTTCAACTGCAGCCTCCGAGTAAGACATATTAAGTCTTACACGGAGGTTTCGTGAATCCGGGGTATGATCTGAACAACATGATGTCTGCAACTGTAATGAATCGGCATTCCTGACTGACCACATGCCTGACATCATCCACATCAATTGGCCAGACGAATGTGGAGCAGGCCAATATTGTGAGCCACTCATGCATGGACATATGGACAGTCATAGATCTGTAAATGTAGAGAGATACACATGTACATATAAATGTCTGACTCACACATACATCACATCACATCAATGGTATATAGGTGGGTGGATACATATGTCCACATATATTTGGATATAAATATAGATATACATATATATATATATATATATATATATATATATATATATATATATATATACATATACATATATACGGATAGATATGTGAATTGAATAACGACCGGAACACCCACCACAAAATAACTGGCCTTATGCACAGTTGATGGGGGTGGGGGCTCAGATGACGGTGGCCTGGTGATGACTGCTATATTCCCCCCACCACAGCTGTAACAGATATGCTGTGCAATGCAATATCCAGCACATGCAGTTCTTGACCCCAGGACCCTCCGCAATACAGCTACAATGGTCTAACAGTAGGCCACTACAGCTGTAGAAGGTCAGGGCAATATCCGAATCATATCAACCAACCCAGTCATGCAACTGCACAGAGAATGTATACCATCATCTAGATTTATATGTGTGTAAATATATTACTATCTACACTGCTACAACATATCTGTAGATATATATATATATATATATATATATATATATATATATATATATATATAGCTTTTTAACACTATATACATAGATGTTACTATATATGGACATATATACATGCTAATGGCTATATCGACACATATATGTGTCTACACCTATATGTCTACATATACAGAGCACGTTACATATGTGTATGCAGATATACAGCTATGTAGGTATATACGGACATAGTTACATACATGTCAGCAGATCTATATATATCTATATCGGTACATATGGCCATACATCTGTAGAGAGCAATGGCAGATTAACGAACACACATATGTCCACATGCACCATTACTGGGGTTGAGAGGCCCCACACACTATGCATCTTGTACAAGTAGGCACCCCCCCCCCACAGCCAAACACATCTACCCCACAATACACTACCAAGTGTTGCAGATCCCGTAACCAGGACCTGACACAACATGGGCACATGAAGTTGAAAGTACAACATCCCACCTGTATGAGGTCAGGCTGGTATTGTTGACATATCATGCAGTACAGTCTGCCTCCCATAGGTAATGTAAACTGTGGTAGCCAGCAACATCCCCAGGATACAGATACACATACACAGATATGCAGATACATACATACATATGTATATATGTATATATATATATATATATATATTTATATATATATATATATATATATATATATTTATATATATATATATATACATATATATATATATATATATATATATATATATATATATATACATATATATATATATATATATATATATATATATATATATGGATCTACTTCATTAGAACAGCCCACTACACCGAAACCCAAAACAACGAGATCATATCAGCGAAACCCCACAACAACGAACATTCACAACAACGAAACCCAAAACCACAAAACACCAACACAAACATCACAAACACACACATACACACACAACAACCCCAAAGTACCTAACACACAACACTACAAACCATATAGGCAGGGCGGCAAGCCCCCCTGCACCTCCACATGGGGGGCTGCACCCCACCACACCCCCTTCTTTATTATTCAAACTCTGAGATCGCACAAACAGACACACAAGGCACACTCACACCCACACATTACATTCACTCACAAACACACACCACATTCACAACACACACTTACACACACCACTACCCCTCAAACAGACACTTACACATACATACTTATGGGCATCAGAACACCAGAATCGCTAAACACAATCCTGTAATGTCGGGATTTGAAATTTTGCGCTTCTGGGGTTTCGATGTTCTACAGTGTCGAAAATCTGGTCCCGATCTTCCAGGTTTTGTTCATATGAACTTTTGTTCATATGAAGGGAACCCATATATATATATATATATATATATATAGATAGATAGATAGATAGATCCTACGGCTAACCCCTGAACAACTGGACATTGTATGGGCCACCCATACAAATGACGACCGTTGCCTGCAACATATACCCACGGAGAGGTCATTGGGTAAACTCCACATACAGGTTTGCAGAAATGGAATACCTTTCATTGTGTACCGTGACAGCTCTGCATGCCGTCATATAGCTTTTCAGACAGTGACATCCATACAAACAGAGGAATGCAACTGTGAAACAGTTATACTAATGCAGTAGTCTGGAAAGGTTCACAACCATCACTGTCCAGGCCAAGTACTTAGATTTGTACAGTAGTGAGGACTGACTGGGCCATGGGATACCAAATGATCAACAGTGTGTAATGCAGGTGTATAGTTCAGCAGCCGCTATCTACACTCTGTACAACAGCAGTGGGAGGTAAAGATGTCATGTGAGCACATGGGTTGTAACTGTGACATAACAAGGCATAACTGACACAATCACATGTACGCTGACAAACAGAACAGCCCGTCAGGCAGGTGGCAGTAGGCTTGCAGTAACCAAATATATGTACGTGATGTACATATAGGTGAAGTATATGGCAATTTACATCCAGATACCTTATAGGTTCATAGGTTCATAGGTTGGTACTAGGCTATCAGCCCTAGGGCCTATACAAGCCTAGCCATAACAATTCCTTGGCTATTTCTTCCCACATTATTTACTTTCCTGGACCCATGTCTAGCAGGGTGACTGACATGATCCCTAGGGTGAATTTCCTTTCTCCCATCCAATCGTCAAGGTTCCTCTTGAAGAGGTCCAAAGAGGCACTCTGCTTGACATGTATGGGCAATCTATTCCAGAGTCTGGGAGTCTCTGGGTCAGAACCTATCCCTCCAGCATGTTTTGTTTATTGTGATGACAAGGTTTAGATCCCTGGAGCGTGTAGCTCTGAGGGATTGGGATTTCTTTAAGTGTAGCATGTCCAACAGCTCTGGGTTTGACATGGCCTTGTATGTTAAGCAGAGATCGCCTCTGAATAGACGATATGCGACAGAGTATAGCTGGAGTTTTAAGGTCAGCACAGGGCATCTGCTTTAGGCCTGTGATTCTTTTAGTGAGGTATTTCTGAGGCCTTTCCAGCTGTTGCAGATGTCTTGAGAGGTACATACCAAATGGGGCGTTGTATTCTATAATGGGTCTAATGAGGAATGAGTACAGTGGGACAATGACCTCCTTTTTTCTGGATGAAAATCCCTTTGTGATGAGGTGTGCCACATAGAAGGATTTCCTGACTGTTGTGGCGATGTGGTTATCGAAGGTGAGACCACTGTCCACCTGTGTCCCTAAGTCTCTTATCACACTTTCTGTGTTTAGTGTACTGCCACCTATATGGTAATTCATGGATACATGTTTTTTCCCAAAGGGGATAACAATACATTTCTTGGCACTGAGCTTGAGCCCATGGCTCTGGCACCAAGCATCTGTTTCTGTAAGGCCCTTTTGTAGAGTATCCACATCATTTGGGGATTCAATAATGGCTCCCAGTTTGCAGTCATCTGCAAACTTTGTTAGCCAGAGTCCCTTAGTGTTGACCTGTACTTCAGAGAAGTAGATACCAAACAAGAGCGGCCCCAGGACTGAACCCTGAGGTACTCCACTTGTCACTGGTCTGGAGCTGGATTTGGAGTTGGCTACTTTTACAGTGTGGGTTCTATCAGTAAGCCATTTAGCAACCCATTGGGTGACATAGGGATTAATGCTCAACTTAGTAAGTTTATCTATTATTCCAGAGTGGGGGATGGTGTTAAAGGCCTTGGCAAGGTCTAGATAGGCTGTGTGGACCACCTTACCCTTGTCCATGGCTCTGGAGACTGATTCAAAGAAGTCAATCAGGTTCAGGAGACAAGATCGGCCCTTCACAAACCCAAACTGGGTGGGGTCCAGTGTTTGAAGGTTGCCAATGTCTTTGTTTATAAGTTCCATGATAATACGCTCCATGGCCTTGCAGATAAGGCTTGTCAGACTGATGGGAAGGTAGTTTCCGGGATCCAAGGTGGATCCCCCCTTGTGGATTGGGATAACTGTAGCTCTGCACCACTCAGTGGGCATGAAACCTGAGGTGAGGCTATGATTAAACATGACACTTAGGTGAGGTGCCAGTTCATATTGTAGTTCATGTAGTACACAGCCCGGGATGTCATCTGGTCCCATGGATGCTGTATTCTTGGCTTTAGATAGTGCGTTTTGTACCTGTGTGGCCGTTATTACTGGAATTTGGCAATCTTCCGGTATTGAGATGGGCCATTTAGGGGGTGAGAGGGGGGTGAAGTTGGCACTGAATCGATCTGCCAGGATATTGGAAATATCCTTCGGATCAGTATATTTAATGCCATTATGGCAGCTCACCCCTGATACCCCGACATATTTAACAACCTAGGTTATTTATGATGCCCCCCCCAGACTCAATAATAGAGGGCCATATACCACTGCTACATACATTGGCCTCTGGAGTGCATAAGAGCACACATGTATTGTGTAGGTGACGCCCACACATATATGGCCCCAACCCCACTATATGTGTGGGGGATACAACAGACGTGGACTGATGGCAGCAATGGCAGTGTGATATACTCACAGCCCACTACAGAACACCCCCCCACATCATGTCATATATGCAAAGCTTGATATGTATGTCATGTACTGATAGCACTCTACACACACACACAAACACACACACACACACACACACACACACACACACACACACACACACACACACACACACACACACACTGCCAGTGGGATAGCAGACACAGGACCTGTGTGGTGGACAGACAACACATGTTAGGCACACTTCTGGCCACCAAGAAGATAGTCCCACAGTTGAAGGGCTACGCAGACAGACTGCATTCCAAGGTAAAGTAGTATGCACACACACACACCCTGTAACACCAGTACTATACAAATCATAACACGGCTCTACTCACATTCTGTCTGTAGTTCCTGAACCTCCTACACATATGTAGCTGCCCTGAGTGTACTGGTTCTCTTGTAGAAGTTATTGCTACCTGATGTCTGTAGCACTGATGCCCATAGACACATAGGACTGTACAAACATCCACAGAATGTCCAGGTTATGTCATCAAATATAACGCCTACTGTATATAATAAATGGGGCGGTCTGATATCTCACTGGCTTGTTAGCGGATATGATGACACTAATTATGGTGTACAGCACATATGCACCACATCATTCACAACATATGTACACAGGTTGGCAGAGTTCTGGTTGGCAGCGCATACACAGGGCCAATAATGACATGTTGCTCCTCAAAAGCTAGTAACGAAAATAAAATTGCCAAAGATTCCAAAGACAACCACCTCAAGGCATTCTATAGTTATGTTAAGAATCTAAATGGCAATGTTCAGATCTGCTCTGAGCTACAACAGAATGGCATTAAATATACTGATCCCAAAGATATTGCCAATATCCTGACCAATTAATTTAGTGCCAACTTCACCCCCCTCTCACCCCCTAAAGGGCCTATCTCAATACCAAAAGATTGCCAAATTCCAGTAATCACGGCCACACAGGTAGAAACCACACTCTCCAAAGCTAAGAATTCAGTATCCAAGGGACCAGATGACATCCCAGGCTGTGTACTACATGAACTACAAAATGAACTGTCACCTCACCTAAGTGTGATGTTTAATCATAGTCTCACCTCAGGCTTCGTGCCCACTGAGTGGCACACAGCTACAGTTATCTCACTCCACAAGGGGGATCTGCCTTGGATCCCAGGAACTACCATCCCATCAGTCTGACAAGCCTGATCTGCAAGGGCATGGAATGCATTATCATGAAACTTATAAACAAAGACATTGGCAACCTTCAACACTGGACCCCACCCAGTTTGGGTTTGTGAAGGGCCGATCTTGTCTCCTGAATCTGATTGACTTCTTCGAATCAGTCTCCAGAGCTGTGGACGAGGGTAAGGTGGTCCACACAGCCTATCTGGACTTCACCATGGCCTAGGACACCATCCTCCTCTCTGGAATCATAGATAAACTTACTAAGCTGGGCATAAATCCCTACATCACTCAATGGGTTGCCAACTGGCTTACTGACAGAACCCAGACTGTAAAAGCTGCCTACTCCAAATCCAGCTCCAGACAAGTGACAAGTGGAGTACCTCAGGGTTCAGTCCTGGGACCACTCTTGTTTGGCATCTACTTCTCTGAAGTGCAGGCCAACACTAAGGGACTCTGGCTAACAAAGTTCGTAGATGACTGCAAACTAGGAGCCATTATTGAATTCCCAAATGATGTGGATATTCTACAAAAGGGCCTTACAGAAACAGATGCCTAGTGCCAGAGCCATGGGATCAAGCTTAATGCCAAGAAATGTACAGTTATCCCCTTTGTAAAAAAAACATGTACCCATGAATTATCACATAGGTGGCAGTACACTAAACATCAAAAGTGTGATGAGAGACTTAGGGACTCAGGCGTACAGTGGTCTCACTTTTGATAACCACATCGCCACAACAGTCAGGAAATCCTTCTATGTGGCACACCTCATCAGTAAAGGCTTTTCATCCAGAAAAAAGGAGGTCATTGTCCCACTGTACTCATCCCTCATTAGACCCATTATAGAGTATAATGCCCCGTTTGGTATGCACCTCACAAGACATCTGCAACAGCTGGAAAGGCCACAGAAATACCTCACTAAAAGAATCACAGGCCTAAAGCAGATGCATATGCTGACCATCTAAAAAAACTCCAGTTATACTCTGTGGCATATTGTCGCTTCAGAGGAAATCTCTGCTTAACATACAAGGCCATGTCAAACCCTGAGCTGTTGGACATGCTCGACTTAAAGAAATCCCAATCCCTCAAAGCCACATGCTCCAAGGATCTAAACCTTGTCATCACAATGAACATAACATGCTGGAGGGATAGGTTCCTGACCCAGAGACTCCCCATACTCTGGAATAAATTGCCCATACATGTCAAGCAGAGCGCCTCCTTGGCCCTGTTCAAAAGGAACCTTGATGACTGGATGGGAGATAGGAAATTCACCCCGAGGATTATGTCAGTTGCCCTGCCAGACAGGGTTCCAGAGAAATAAATATTGTGGGAAGAAATATCCAGGGAATTGTTATGGCTAGGCTTGTATAGGCCCTAGGGCCGATAGCCCAGTACCAACCTATGAACCTATGAACCCCATACATTTACTGTTGTAACAGGGTTTGTGGAAACATATGTCCTATGAGGGATAAGACACCAGTAACTGTCATGACTTGCACCATCTACGGACTGCAATCCTCACACTACCGAATGCAGTCCACAGATAGATGCTGTGTTGGTAACACATGGAACCAATGGCACAACACACTGCTCTGTCTGCAGATGACCCTGTAGATGGGGATTTCACATAAACATGGAACTGACATGGCAGATATGGGAACATGTAAGAAAGACATATCCACACACACACTGTTAAACCAACAGTATGCCACATGCAGTATAGCAGCACTTACAATCTGCAGGCGGGTCAGGCACATCCCCCTCCTGTGGATTGCCCTGTTTCCACAGTGTATGTTGTTTAAGGTAAATTCCCAATCCATCACAGATGCTGGTTGCCGACCAACAGATCTAGTTCCTGCTCACAGTCAATGACAAGGGCCAACACCAACATGATGTTCCTAGATATCGGAGTGTGTTTCCATGCAATTGGCTATGGGAATTTTACCACAGCTGTTCCACATGCAATCAGCTAGGGGAAAGCTGTGATTCGTGCAGAGGTCATCAGCTGATCATGAGCATCACTTAAAATGCACATGCTGCTGCCTAAGTAATGCTGGTGTAGGTCTCCACATCCACCAGAGAGAGAGAGAGAGGGAGAGGCAGACAGAGGCAAAGATATGTCAGGGAGGGGTGGGGAGTAAAACTGCAGCTTGTTTGTGTCACACACTTACCAGCACAGGGTATCAAACCCCTGACAACCATGTACTGCATTCACAGTTTGATGCAGTTATTGGATGCACCACATGGGTTACTTGCCTGTTGTGGAGCCTTCAGAACATATCTGTGATAGTGCGTGACATCTGCAACAGGGATATGGTAGCTATATGGTAGGTGATGTACACATGCCTGTCAGCATGAACAGGTGACAGCGTCAACACAGCCACACTCTGACAGGGACACGCACACATCGACACACTTGGCAGGGCCAGGGATACAACTCATCAGTAGCGGGATTGCCACAGCACATCACTGTGAAGGTACCACATGGGTCATACGGAGGATGTATGGGAAAAGGGTATGAGGAGGTGTCTGACATCTGACAGCATGCTTCTGTATGTGCATGGGGGTTGTAGTGAGTGTGGCTGTGAACATATGCACCATACAACACGCAGACAAACACACAGGGTGCCAGTACTGACATGCATGGGTGCATGTCTGCACGGGTGTGTGGTGGTCGACTCTGGCAGCAGGCTATACAAGCGTAGGTGATGGGTATACCTTGGCATCAGGCCACATGACAATGGTCTGCAGTGTGTCTCAGGGCTGTAGTTTCTGCTCTTTCCCAGACAAGTGGGTATTGTATCCCCCATTCAGTCACCTGGGTGACTATTGTGTGTGGCCAATGCTGTGCATCGCTTGCTATGTATGTATTCCTTACCCCATGACATGGACAGTGTCTGGGATGTGCACACCTCCCACATGCGTGTACAGTGACATGTGGAACTGTACCTGGGGTGTCTGGCCCATGTTATGAAAATAGATTATCATCATATGTGCCAGTTTTGCCCCCTGTGGCAGGGACCAGTAATGGGCACCAGGTTTACCTGCACCTACATTGATAGCATGCTGACAACATTCCCTGGTGTCAGTGGCAACTGTCCCTACAGGGCATGTTGTCAGGCATGGTATGTCCATTGTGGGAGGGGTTAAATGGTAAAGGGTGTTGCCGAACAAAGGTGCAGTGGGGTTTGAGTCTCTCACAAGATAAAATGGGCTGCTTAAAATGGCGCGGCAGCAGTTAGCTTAGTACTAATCTATGAACCTATGAACCTATGAACATGTGATGGCACCACAGCTGGTGAAGGTGTCCATTGGGGAACATGGGGGAGGTGCACTGTCAGCATGTACATGGCCTTTGGCAGAGGCCTGTGGGGCATTAGGTGTTGCTGTGGGCCTCATGTGGCAGGCTGTTGCATTCTGTCAGGCCTACAGTTGCAGACCACCATATAGTATATTCCCCTGGGGCGACAGAGTAGGTGTGATAGGTGTTCATGTAAATTCCTTCTATCAGTCTTGATCAGGTGGTGTGAATGCTGGCAGGGTGCTACGTACAGCTAGGGACACACCTGCATGGGACTCCTGCACTTCATGCTGCATTTTTCCACTATTGTCATGTACAGGAGGGGTCATATTGTACCCATTCTCCACAGCAGGGATATGGCCAGAAAGGTACCTGGCACACAGATATGCATGGGACATTCCAGGTATGTTGGCATGTGCAGGTACACCAGCTGTTTTGCAATACATCAGTCCTACCTCTTTTGTGATCTGCAGGTGTTCGGGCGAACATCACCGGTAGCCCCTACTACAGGACCGGTTGCTGTGATGCATACCTGTATGTACAATTCCAAGTGTGTCTCCATTTCACAGTGATACAATGTATACTGTAGGTCTGGGGTACTTTTCCCTGTGTACTGCTTGTATATCTAGCCCAACAGCCATGCCATGTCAGTCTTTCAGCTGGTGACACATATTACCACAATACATTTACATTGGCTTACTGCTAGCAGGTGGTATACTGGTGGGGATTGTCCTTGGCACTGCAGTTGTGAGGGCTTGTCGCTGTCATCAGCAGTACTGGGCTATAGCCACCAGGTCTTACCTTGACATGCATACATACTGACCACTCTCACACAATATGAAACACACACCATCCTAACACACACAGACCTGCATATTGTGCACATGTTACAACCTATTCTGCTATCTTGGCCACCTCTGGGCATCTCTGCTCCACTAGTATTATACCTACTCATGCATATTACTACATTACTACACAGGATTGGGGGTCAAACTTGACTGTTACTACATTTCTATGCGGGATTGGGGGTGGGGCACACCTGACTGTTTCTACATGTCTACATGGGAGTGGGGGGGCACACCTGACTGACACTTGTAAACATTTGCTATGACTGTACTGGTATGTCATGTACTCCATTTCATTCTGTATTGCTAAGTATCATGCTGTCTAGAGGCACACCAGTATATTACAGATCGTGGCTTTGGTTGCCCTACATATTATGTTCAGATGTCCTACCCTCCAGAACTGGCATCCCACTGCCTGCCTTGCTGTGGTCTGTCTGTGTAGGCCTGGTGGTGGGGTTAACCCTAGCCGTCATTCTGGGGCCATGACACAGACCCTGTTTGGGTTTTTGTCCACCTGTCCTGCTGGTTGCAATTGTTGTTGGGTATGTGAACTGTCCTGACTGGCATGTGTGGGTCATACGGACACACATTTCACACAGCACATTTCCTGCAGTGGTTTTTGTCACCCTGTGTAGTACTGGCTACTATGGTGACTCCAGTATGTGTTACACATGTCAGGGTGCCACTATGGGTGTCTACTGTCTGCTGCCGTAACATTCAGCCACCCAATTCCCTTGCATGCTCACATCCATACCATAGCTACAGATGACAACACATTCTACTCCATTTGGCAATTGGTAGCTTGATTGACTTACCTTGTGGGTGTGCCAGACTTGCGGATGGTGCTGGAGGGCTGCCTATTTTGGATGCACATAGTACACTCCCTATACATGGTTGAGAACAGGTGGTGTCATGTTTGGCATCCCTTTTACTGTATGTGTGAGTCAGAAAGAGAGGTGTCATTCCCTGGGACCCTTCTGTGTCAGTGCATGTGCTATGAGTTGCCTCTTTGCCAAGGCCAGGGAATACTGGGCATGCCTCCTTCTGCCTACTGGGGCAGGCTCAGGTTCTTCCTCCTCCGGGTCACTCTGTGCCTGTGCAGGCCTTGGCATTGGTGGGGGGCTGTGTGGCCCTGCCCCATGCTGTTCCTGCTGCAGCTGTTTTCGCAGGATCATAGAGTGTAGCATCGCACATACCATAACAATTTGGGTACATGTAGTTGGTGAATACTGCAAGTCTCTACCAGATGTGTCCAGACACCGGAACCGTGATCTGAGCATCTCAAACACACTCTCTATTATATGTCTGGCCTGTGCATGTGTCTTATTATGGCATTGTTGTTCAAGTCTGTGTGCATTTCTGATGGGTGTCATCAGCCACAGCTCTAGTGTGTACCCAGCATCCCCCACTAGGTGACCGTAGGGGATGTCCCCATTGGCAAATCTCTGGTACAGCTGCATCAGATGCCATATGTGGGAATCATCATAGCTTCTAGGGCAGCCAGCACACACATTCATTATAATGCCCTGGGCATCACATATGACCTGGCAGTTGATGAAGGGAATGTCCCTGTGGTTGATGTAGGCCCTACCCTGCTCACCGGGTGGTGCTTTGATGCATATGTGCATGCAGTCTATAGCACCCACTGCCCCAGGGTATTCTGCTATTTGGTGGAAGAGACACATATTGCTGGTCAGCACCTCACGGGCATTGAGGAAATATACATGCTCACTAGCATGTGTTGACATTGCATCCAGGAACTGGTGGAATACTCTGAATGCTGATGCCTGTGAGATCCCCATGTTATCCCCAGTTGTGCTTTGGGAGGTACCTGTGGCTAGTATTCCTAGGTCTACACATACCTTAGTATCCACTGGGAAGGGTTCCCCTTGTTTGGTTTGGTGTGTCAGGTGTGGCCGGCACAGCACAACCTCTTGCTGTAGGAGGTCTCTATCCACCCTATAGCGCTCCACTATCTCCAACTCATGTAGCGCCTGGTAGGTTACCCTGGATCTGTACACTCTTTTCCCTCTTCTCACTGTGGGTTGTTCAGCCAGCATGCACATCCTCACCACCCTCAGCCTCTTGCACATGTTGTTCTATGTTGCTTCCTGTAGCCCTTCTCATTTTGTAGGTTTGTTTGTTAATAGTTCCCCGCTTGTATACACCGGTGGTGTAGAGTTTGGGAAAAACAGTGTGGAAGGTGTTTGCTTAGTTTATAGTAGTGTTCTGGGCTGTGCTGAGCTGCTGCCTGTGTAATTGGCTGCTTCTGATACATTTCACCTGCCAGATATGCTAGTTCTCCTTGATTACCTTCCTACTGCTGATTTCCCTTCCCATTGCCCTTCTGTTTGAGCCCACGGCTGCACTACACAAACAGAGTACTTGGATGTGCACACTGCTGCTGTTTCCTGGTTTAACTTATTTTTTCTTCCTGTAAATCCCAGTGAGTGGCGCGCACACCCACTTACACTTTGTAAAGGGTGCTGGGCAGGTTTAGACACACCCCTTAGCTTGGCTGTACTAAGCTGGGAGCATATCCAAGCCACAGGGCTCCAATCCGCTTACATTATGCCTGACACACCCACCCATGATGTCACCTACCTCCTAGTCTTGCACTCAGCTATTCATACTCTTACACTGTTGGGACCTGCCTCACATGCTGGAGAAAATCGGGATTCACTATCCTTCCCCTCATTTGCATAGGATTGCCTGCTAATGCATAGTTACATGTGTCACACTGTGCCTCCCCTCTTAGCAACCACTGTTCACTGGCCAGGTTGTCTTTTGCCTGCCAATGACTTGCAAGGCAGAATACTGATTTTAGTTAGACTGCTTTTTTTAGGTTTATTTTCTTATTTCCCCACCGATCTCGTTTGCACGCCGCTGCCCTATGCTTCAACAGTCGTGATCAGCGGACATATAATAAAAGTTGTATTTTGTACATTTTGCATTGTTTGCAATGCCAATGGCCTTATACTTGGCCATAGCATGCTTCCTCAATGATATGCAGCCTTTATTTGGAGCTGCCATGTCCACAATTTGGATTTTGCAGAACCGTACTCGGTTACTAACCGAGTACATTTCTGCATATTACACTAGTCCTGCATGCCCTGATTCCTGCTTCCTGGACTGCAGATTTACCTCATTTGCATGGTTTCACCTACAAATGGGGTAATTTGCATACGGGGGCTGGAAACGTGCAGCACTAGTGCTAGAGTGCTTGCGCATGTCAAATAAGCATGCATGTGGATCACTCGCCGCCATATTGCCAACATTACCCCTTACACTGATCATACATACTGTTCAAGCTTTTGAGAATCCGGGTGCTTGTTTTTTTGTTTTTGTTTTTTTTGTAAAACAAACAAGACTGTGCTGCTGTGTCCTTCTGCGTGAATTTGAAATAGTTCAGTTTTGGGTAAGGCAGACTCTAAGCAACTGAATTAATAGAACTTCCAAATATTAATCTATGCTGTGGTTTGTGATACAATTAATGCAGTAATTTATTTATTATTTATTTATTTAACATTTTTTACCGGGAAAGTAGTCATAAAATTACTACAGTTGGAGACTATAAAACATGTTTTATCTAACTGAAGGTGACATATTTTGTTTTGCACTTTATGATTAAAAGAAATGACTTACACCATCATAGTAACCATAGGAAAACAACATATGGCATTGTATTGTAGAACAAAACAGTTTGTTAGAAAGAGCATTGCATTGATTCTGCTTTGTATTTATGACTATAAATCGTTCCTCTTCTTTAATATTAATTGCAAAATGTTTGCATAGACGGCACAACATTTTGATGTTTTATTCATGATAGTATCAGATTACATGGCTGTTTGACAAGTGGCCCATCAATTTATGCTGATACTCGCTTGCCCTATAAAAGCACTATTATGACGGAAGGAATGTTTCAAGTATAAGCATGAATGCAACAAGCTAGTGCATATGCACAAGCCAAAAAAAAAGTAATTACTAAGAAATAAATTCAGTTCCCAAATGAGGAAAATATGCAAACAGATGTAGGAATACACATCTGTATCTTCATAAAAAAAAGAAAATATTACAATTATCAGTATACTTGTTTCCATTGTATAGTGCTTTATAAACTTTTTATTTAGGAAGTCTACTTGTATTATGTTTAGAGCAAGGATATGGATTTTCTTACTTATAAAAAGGAAGATATGGTGTTTGTTAAAAGAAGAAGAAATTTTTGCTGCTTTTGCATTGAGTTTTTTGCTGAAAACTTGTTTTTGTATTAACTGCGAAATGTTCTTTCTGGTGCATACCAGTTTGCATACCAGTCTGCTAAACGAAGTTTGGCAACAAACCAATTTGTCCAGGGACATCTTCAGGTGGGGGTTAGGAGAGATAGTAATGAGAATTAGGAGGGTGGGGGAAGAAAGCTAGTTGGGAGAGAAGGGATAAATGGGAATATAGGATGACTGTGAGAAAATGAGGTAAGTATAGGGAGAGGCTTTAGGGGTTTTGTGCAAGTGTAACTGGTAAGAAATCAGATTTTGGCATGGACTTGCTATCCACATTACTTCCTTGTTTTTTGGAACTTTGGGGATTGTGTGATTATTTTATAAGTTTGAGAAGGTGTAGAAGAGGGGCAGGCTTGTCCCTCATTTGTTCCCCTTCTGGTGTTGGATGTTCATTTCAATGAGCCGGGAAATGAAAGTGAGCAGTTGGGCACTGCTTGATAAGTGAAAGTAAGTGGAGGTAAGGATGCTGCTTATTTGTTTGGATGATTAATTCAATACGTGGGAAATGAGAGTGAGTGAGTGATGGGACTCTGCTTGATAAGTGAAATAAGTGTACAGAGGTACTGCTTATTTGGTCAGGGTGAGTCATACTGCCCTGCTTAACTACTTAGCAGTTATATGGATCTTTATGCTGTAATTAATTAAAATACTGGTCAATAAAGTTATGATTAGGGAAGTTTAATGAAGGTTGTCAAAACTCATTTGGTGTAATGTGTTTACTGAAGGGGACCAGGACAATGATTTTTAATCCTATCAAAGATAAAATATTTAGTAAAGTTACATGGAATAATCTCAGGTCACAGGATAAATAGAAAAGGTTAAGAAAATGCAGTAAAAATTATGTTATTCAGCAGAAAACATTTGAGGTGCCTAAATTAAGTTTAGAAATGCCTGAGACAGTAACACCCTTACAGTACACAGTTGTGTCACTTGTGAGAAAATCAAGTAGTTCTTTCCACAAGAGATGATTAAGGAAACATCCCTGTGATGCCCGTGTCCTGGCCCAGCAATCAAGGAGCCTCAATCCTCACCACTAACACCAGAGAGGGCATCTCATATATAAGGAAAGGATAACAAATACACGCAGTAAAGTGTAATTTCCCTTAAGAGCACACAGAGATCACAGTCAATCCAGGGCTGTTTGCTCCCTTTCTCCCCAGGTCCCTAATAAGACTCCCCACTGGCACAGCTATAGGGTCCAGATCTCAGCCTAACTGGGTAAGCTAAAATCTCCAGCACCCTCTCTGTCCAACGAGTGCTTTGTGTCCTGCCCAAGTAGCTGACACACATACTTTGAGATAAGAGTTTACATAACCACACAGACACTTCAGGGGAAGGCTGGCACAGGTTCTCCAGCTGTGCTCCTTTGACCCAGACTATACCGTAGTACCCTGCCGCCACCCAGCTAATAATTATCAGCTACTCAAAGGCCCTTAAAAGGGTGTCCAATTATTACTGTGCAATATTATTATCCAATTGTAGATGTGACTAAACAATCAAGGCTTATTAGAGTGACTTGCCACAGTAATCACTAAAAATATTCAATGTACTCTAGAGCTTAATTATCTCTACACAAACCAGCCACAGTTAAAAGGTTTTAAAATATTTAATAATAAATAATTAAAACCATAATACAATACTTTCTACTACACAGTCAGTGCTAGTCAAGAGTTCAGAGATCACACAGAAATACTTAAAATAATTCACTAGTACAGTTCTGACATTACAGAAAAGATAACTTAAATAAAGAAAACAGGCAGAGGCTGTGAGTTGGATGATCCAGACAAAAATGCTCAATGCCTTCTGATTCTCTCTGTTTAAATTGCTATTGCAGTTCTGATAGACATTGCATCATCTTTTTACACTTTCCTGGTGTTCTCAGGCTACACATTAATTGCATTTACATTCTTAACATCTCCTTTTTGTTATCTTGCAGCTGGTCAGGAACAGAGCAATAAAAATACATTTGCATGTTTAAATCTAGCAATGTAACTCTTGGTTAAAACAATAGAAAGAATTTCTTAATCTAGACTTTTTGGCACCACTGCTACTTCAAAGGGTCACCACAATATTTACTTTGGTCAGTAGAGTGCACTGTTGTCACATTTATTTCCAATTCCACATGTAACAGTATTTCTTTACATTTAAGACAACAAGCATGTAGATTGCATTCATATTTACAAATGACAGAATTATCTGCAAAATTCTATCTGGCTAGGCTGGCAGCCTTCACCCTTCTCTACCAATCTTCACATTTCTCTCCCCCCCCACCCCAGAGAACTCAAGCAAGTTTTCAAAGTGACCCTTGAGAAATGCCATTTGAGAGGGTTAGGTCTATCTGAGTGTACCTCGCCACATTCCCTGCCTTGAGAGGCCATCTGCATTGGCATTGCTGACCCCACTGCAGTGTGGCACTGACATATCATATGCTTGCAACCCCAGGCTCCATCTTAGCAACTTGGCATTTTGCTGGCTGGCTCTGTTTAACTATATTAGGGGGTTGTGATCTATCATAACAGTGAATTTCCTTCCATACAGATAAGGGTGAAGTTTCTGCATTGCCCACACTATGGCTAGACATTACTTTTCTACAGCTGCATAGCATTCCTCCCTAGATTGGAGCCTATGACTGAGATAAACCACTGGGTGCTCTTCCCCCTCTGAAGAAATCTGGCTAAGTACAGCCCCCACCCCATGGTTCAAAGCATCCACCTGCATAACAAATTATTTGCTGTAATCTGGACTGGCTAACACAGGGGGTCCTCCCAAAGCTTCTTTAAGCTTCTGGAATTCCTGCTCACATGCTGGGGTCCACACTACCTTATCTGGCCTGGTCTTCCTTGTCAGGTCTATGAGGGGATCAGATATGGTACTACAACTGGGGACAAACTTTCTGTAGTACCCTGCTGTCCCTAAACATGCCCTCATTGCTTTTTAGTAACAGGTGCAGGCCATGTCTGAATGGCTTCCACTTTGGCAGGTTCTGGCCTAATCTTACCACTCCCCACTCTATGTCCTAGGTAGGAGAGCTCTGCCATACCCACCTGACATTTGCTCAGCTTAATGGTCAACCCTGCCCTCTGTAGTCTTCCCAGCCCCTCCCTGACATGCTGAAGGTGCTCTGGCTGTAGATGGCAATATAATCTAGGTAAGCAAGGGCAAATCCTCCTGCTCCTGCTAGGATATGATCTACCAGCCTCTGGAAAGTCACTGGGACATTCTTAATCCCAAAGGGTATCTTTGTGAACTCATACAAGCCAAAAGGAATCACAAAGGCTGACTTCTCTCTAGCACTGGGAGTCAAGGGCACCTGCTAGTAACCCTTGGTAAGATCAATGATTGTAAGATACTTAGCCCCACCCAGCTGCTCTAGGGCCTCGTCTGTCCTAGGTATGGGGTAACCATCTGTCTAGGTGTGACTATTTAACTTCCTGTAGTCCACACAGAACCTGGTGCTGCCATCTTTCTTTGGCACCAGCACCACTGGGGAGGACTAGGGACTGTTGGACTCTTGAATGACCCCCAGACCCAGTTCCAGCATCTCTTGTACCTCCTCCCTCACGGTTTGTCTGACTCTCTCAGGCACCATATAAAGGGCCTGCCTAATAGGCCTTTGGGGTCCTGTGTCCACCTGGTGCTGCCCCAGGTGGGTGCACCCTGGTTTCCCAGTGAACATGTCTCCAAATCCCTGCAACACTGCTTGGATTTCTTAACCCTTGGCAGGAGATAGCTGCTGGGACATTGCTACCCCTTCCGCTGAGGTGTCAGCCAAAGCCTCACTGAGGAGATCAGTCCCCAGATCTCCCTCAGACTCCTCCTTCAATCCACTGCAAATGCTCAGTACAAGGGCCTTCCTATTATGGTAAGGTGTCATCATGTTAACATGGTACAATTTGTGCCCCTGCTGTCTGCCTAACAGTTCCACCATGTAGTTAACATCACTTAGCTTTTTTACCACCTTGTAGGAACCCTCCCAAGCTGCTTGCAGCTTGTTGTGGCTGACAAGAATGAGAACCATTACCTGCTGCCTCACAGCATACTATCTAGCTCGAGCATTCCTGTCATACCACACCTTTTTCTGTTGTTGGGTTTCTGCCAGGTACTCCTGGGCCAAGCCCATGAATTCCCTGAGCCTTGTCCTGAGGTTTAGGATGTATGCCACAAGAGACTCCTTGTGAGACTCGCACTCACCTTCCCACTCATCTCAAATTAAATCTAGACGTCCCCTCACCATATGCCCATACAGCAACTCAAACAGTGAAAAACCTGTGGATTCCTGTGGAACCTCTCTGCAAGCAAACAACAGATGGGGGAAATATTTGTCCCACTTCCTCTTAAACTGATCTTCAAATGCCTGTAGCATGGACTTGATTGTAGAGTTTAACCTCTCAACAAGACCATTAGTCTGGGGATGGTAGCGGGTGGTCTTCATGTGATTCACCCCACAGGACTTCCACGGATAAGCCAGCAGGTCTGACGTGAAACTGGCACCTTTGTCAGACAGTATTTCTTTTGGGAAACCTAACCTGCTGAAAATCTCTAACAAAGCATTTGCAACCTTCTCTGCCTCAATGGAGGACAAAGCCACTGCCTCAGGGTATCGTGAAGCATAATCGACTACCACTAAGATGTACTTTTTCCCTGTGGAACTTGGGGTACTCAGAGGACCCACAATAGCCTTAGCTACCCTCTGAAATGGCTCCTTAATCACAGGCAAAGGCATCAAAGGAGCTCTTATTGTTTCCTGCCTTCTCTACCTTTTGGCACTGTTCACAGGTCCTGCAGTACCCCGTTACATCTCTGGAAATTCCAGGCCAATAGAAGTTCTGCATAATATGCCTCTTTGTATGTTTTATGCCCATATGACCCGCAAAGTGAATATCATGGGCTATGGCTAGAAGCGCCAGACCGTAGGCTCTAGGCACTACCAACTGCTGTACTCTTTCACCTTCTAGCCCTCCCTCAAGGGTCCACTCTCTTTATAGTAACCCTTTGTCCCAGTAAACAGATTCCCCCTTTCCTTGAGAATCAGGTCCCTCCCTAGCTACCTGCCTCAGGCCTTGCAATGTAGGGTCTGAGTGCTGAGCCTGTCTCAACTCTCTCCTTGTAACCCTTCCCAGCTCCCCTTCCACAGGAAGTTTTGCATCCTCTGACTGTGGTGCCTCACTGTCAGCCTGGGTACTACTACTCACCTCTACTTTTGCAGTCACTGTCTGGGGGAACATCAGTACCCACAAGCAGCTGTGGCTCACATTCAGTCTCACTGCTACAGAGTAGCTCCCTCCCTGAAGTAACCACCTCACCAGTCCTGGCTGCAAGTTTGCAGTCTGTCTGGGTCTCCCCTAGGCAACCAGAACCACATGCTTGTCTCCTAGCCTCACTGTGTGTAACTGCATAAGCACATGGTAATGCCTCATCTAAATCCTTCCCTATAAGGAATCATTTTAAATCGAGTTGCTGGCTACTGAGACTTGTCTGCATACATCAACTGGACATAAGCTGATTTAAGTACATTTTCTGCACTTATTTAAGATTTGAGTGAGTAAATATTGTGTGTCTTGGATTCAGTAAATATTGTGTGTGTCTCTGAATCCCTGCAGTAGTTGTTAGACTGCTTTGAAATTCCTTTGTTAAGTGTTAATTAGCTTGGGGGTTTCTGCTAGAATTAAAATATGTGTTGGTTACATTTCTAGTAATCATTTTAAATCGAGTTGCTGGCTACTGAGACTTGTCTGCATACATCAACTGGACATAAGCTGATTTAAGTATATTTTCTGCACTTATTTAAGATTTGAGTGAGTAAATATTGTGTGTCTTGGATTCAGTAAATGTTGTGTGTGTCTCTGAATATCTGCAGTAGTTCCCCACCCACCCACACTGTTTCTTGTTGTGGTGTTAATCTTGGGTGGCTTTGGAATTGCCCGCTCCTGCTGTAAATCTCTTTTTGCACACTCCTCCTGGACCCATCTCATTCGCTCACTCAACTGAGTACAGTGAGATCATATTTTGATTTTGGATACTCTTACCAGTCCCATCTCCTCTGCAGGGTACAGAGAGAGCACTTGGGAAGGGCATTCCCCTATAGTATCTTAATCTGCTCTGTTTCCTCCATCTCAAAAAAAAAAAAAAAATTGCACTTCATCTGCCTTACTGTATTTGTGTTTCTTCCTACTTTATTACCTTATTTTGCTTTTGCCTCTTTTAACATTTTAAAGTGGAACCTGTGTGTTGAGAGACAGCCTTACAAGACTATCTGCAAATATATAGAGCTGAGTATATTTTTCTGTATTGTTCTATATTATAGAGCTAAATTGTTGCTTAGATATCTGTTGTCTTAGTGTTCTGCAAATATACAGAGATCAGTATATATTGTTTGGTTTTATAATTTGCATTCTGATTCCTCACATCTCTGTTGAAACTGGTTCTGTTGAAACTGGTTTCCTCACCCCCCCTTCTTGTTCTTGGTTGTAGTTTAAATTTGGTGGCTTTTGCAGTGCCCGCCCCACTGTAGATTTGATCTAGGACACTCCCCCAGTCCCATCTCTTTACTGCATTCTACCTAATAAACCCTTTCTGCACTTGCTTTTAGTCCTTTGTAATTTAATTACATTTTTTCAAACTGTGTGTGGACTAATATTGCTACATACTCAAGTGTGCCAGCTTGCACTGCATGTGGATTGTTTTTACTACTGTTTTTGCTACTTTTCTGAAAAAAAATGTATCTGCTTTTACTGTATTTGTGTTTCTTCCTACTTTATTTTGCTTTTGCGTCATCTAAAAAGTACTCAATTGTATTTATTACTGCTTGATGTATCTCATTCTAAGCCTTTTAGTTTAAGCACTTGGGCTTCAGACCAGTTGTTTTACATTAAGAAGGCTTGTGGTCTGCACTGTGGTGGCGGAATAGGTAGCTTACATCCTTCTAAGTTGGGAACTGCTGATTGAGGGCTCAGTGTCTGTTATTCTAAAAGTGTATTAATTCTGGTTTAAGCACTTGGGCTTCAGGACAGTTATTTTACATTAAAAGGGTTCGTGGTCTGCACTCTTGTGGGAGGAGAGTCTGGACTCTGCCCTTCTGAGCTGGGAATTTCTGGTTAAAGGCTTATAGTGCCTGCATATTTGAACTGCTTCTTACTGAAATTGGTACACCTTGTTTGCTGTAGCATAGACTAGATCCAGGCCTGCTGAATCTAGCTTTGTTTGTATAACTTGAGCACTAATCCAGGCATTCTTTAAAGTATTCAATTGTATTTATTACTGCTTGGTAGTAACTTGATTAAAGTGTAGCTATCATTCTAAGTCTTTTGGATTACGCACTTGGGCTTCAGACCAGTTGTTTTACATTAGGAAGGTTTGTGGCCTGCACTGTGGTGGCAGGACAGGTAGCTTACATCCTTCTAAGTTGGGAATTGCTGATTGAGGGCTCAGTGTCTGTTATTCTAAAAGTGTATTAGTTCTGGTTTAAGCACCTGGGCTTCAGGCTAGTTATTTTACATTAAGAAGGTTCGTGGTCTGCACTCTTGTGGGAAGAGAGGCTGGACTCTGCCCTTCTGAGCTGGGAATTTCTGGTTAAAGGCTTATAGTGCTTGCATATTTGAACTGTTTCTTACTGAAACTGGTGTACCTTGTTTGCTGTAGCATAGACTAGATCCAGGCCTGCTGAATCTAGCTTTGTTTGTATGCTTGTCATTTCCCTGAAACGCTAATTCCACCTAAAACGCGGCTTTTCAGTGCTTCTGTGGATCCCTAGTGATATCTGCATTGCTTACTGTATTTATTTCCTTATTTCACTTGAAAGAAAGTTACTGTTTGTCGTTTTTGCATTTAAGTTACCTGTAACACATTGCATTTAAGTTACCTGGCGCTTGCTCATTAAAGCAATTATATAAGTCAGCACTAAAAAATTAAAAGCACTACACCCTCACAAACTCCCCTTGAGTACTTTGTTCCCCATTAGCCCTTTTTTTCAGTTATAAAGGAATTCTCAATACTATTCTAGCATGTCCAAAGGTCAGTTGTCAATCTCCTCTCTGGTCCAGCTGGTGAATCTGGGAATCTTGAGGCAATGTTACAACTGCCTCATGTACACAGACAACCCTCTCCTCCTCCCAACAAATTCCAACACATGTGAGAGATGCAACCATATAGCCATACTGGAGGCTAAGCTCTCTCAACTCAGTACTGGTGAAACCAATCAGGAGGAGAAGGAAACCACACTCACTACAATTCCAGTCTCACATAGATCTACCACAACAGCAAACCAAACACATAAACACACAAAAACATACTCGGAGGCTCTAAATAAAAATCTTCCTAAGCAACAGAGACCTCCAAAGCAGACACCCAAGCAACCGCTACCCCAAAACAAAACACGTGCAACACATAGCTGACAAAGACAGTGTGCCGAACAGTCACAGCCCTTAAGGCTAAGCAACACACCTGATGCACTTGTTATAGGTGACTCTATCATTAGGCACACTGACGTCCCATTCACCAGGCTGAACAAGGAGAACATCACGGTGAGCTGCCTGTCGGGCGCTAGGATCCACCACATAACACAACCACTCAGGTCACTCCAAGGCAAGTACAAATATGATTCAGTCATTGTCCATGCTGGTGTGAATGACCTGTGATGTACCTCCCTGGACTACAAGAAAAGAGACATAGAGGAGCTCTCTGAGCATATAGCCCAGGCCGGTATGCCCCTGACCTTGAGTAGCATCTTACCTTCACCAAGAATGATGCCACAATATGAAGACAAGATGATCAATTTCAACAATTGGCTTAAGTATTGGTGTCATTCAAAGGGGATCCAATGCCTGTCAGCCTGGGATGACATGCTCGACAAGCCACGATGCTTCGCTAGGGACGGCTTGCACCTGTCACCCCTGGGCTTTCGGATATTGGCAAAGGCTCTTGCTACCCCCATAGTGCCTTTTTTAGGCAAGGCTCAAAAGACAAACCCACCTCCATAGGTATCACAAGGGATAAGAAACTAAGAGTAATGCTACTCAACCCAAGAAGTCTAAACCTCAAGATGCACGCACTCAAAACTCTCCTTAGCATGGAGAACATTGATATCTGTGCAGTAACAGAAACCTGGTTCAAGGCTCCCGAGAGCACCCCAGCACTACCAGGTTATACCTCATACCATGCTTTTCGGCCCAAAAACTTGGACCGAACCACAAAAGGAGGGGGAGTATCAGTATTCGTCAAAGATACCTACACCTCCAGGTTGGTGGCACAGCACGAAGCATCAGAGACTATCCATGTGCAACTAACAGTGGGTAAAACTGCCTTCCAGTTTATAGCCTGCTACAGACCACCCTCCCAAACCCAGGAACCCCACTCGGCCTTCCTGAGAACACTGGAAAATATGAAGGTCTCTCCAAACACCATTATATTGGGCGACTTCAACTACCCAAACATAGACTGGGAGCATTACTCTAGCTCCAACACCCTAGCCCAAAGGTTCCTAGAATTTATAAACTCAAATGCTATGGAACAACTTGTTACCACTCCCACAAGAGGGGAAAACATACTGGACCTGATCATCACCAACATGGGGATGCTATGCTCCAGACCAGAAGTGTATCCCTCATTGGTAAGATCAGACCATAAACTAATCTCACTGGATATTCACATCCCGACTCCACCCCCTGCCCTGAAAACCACAGTGAAAAACTTCTCTAAAGCAAATTTCACACTCCTCAAAACCGAGGTGGAATCCTTCAAAGCCCCCGGGCCTGTAAAAAATATGGCCCAGACCGCAGAATCCTTTATAAACGCATTCTATGAACACCTTCAGGAATGCATGGATCATGCAATCCCAAATAAAACCAAGACCCAATCCTCCAAAGGCAGACATCCTGTCTGGTGGACCCCAGCCATAAACAAACTATGCAATAGAAGGAGGAAGCTACTACATGATAGAGCAAAATCCCAAAAAGGGAAGGCATCTATGATCAGTATTAGCAAAAAACTACGGGCACTCATAAAATCATCTAAGGTCAGCTTCGAGAGAAAAATTGCACAGGACACTAAGGATAATCACAAGGCTTTCTTTAGTTATGTTAGGAACCTGGGTGGGAATTCCCAGATATGCTCAGAAATAGTCCAAAATGACAAAAAATACACCGAACCCACAGACATTGCCAACATCCTAGCTGACAGGTTCAGCGCAAACTTCTCCCACCAAAAGGGCAAATATCTATCCCAGCAGAGTGCTGCCCCCCTGACATCTCAGATGCTCAGGTAAGAGCTGCCCTCTCCAAAGCAAAAAACACAGCATCAATGGGGCCAGACGGTGTCCCGGGCTGCGCCCTACATGAACTCCAAGAAGAGCTAATCCCAAACATAAAACTACTGTTCAATCTTAGCCTTACTACAGGATATGTACCCAAAGAGTGGCGTACAGCAACAGTGGTCCCTCTCCACAAAGGTGGTGCCTCAACGGATCCTGGAAACTATCGCCCCATAAGCCTGACTAGCTTGGTCTGCAAAGCTATGGAAAGGATCATCATGGACCTCATAAATAAAGATATTGGGCACCTACAGACACTGGATCCTACCCAGTTCAGCTTTGTTAAGGGCAGATCCTGCCTCTTAAACCTGGTTGATTTCTTTGAAACAGTCACCAAGGCCATTGACGAGGGGAAGGTGGTCCACACAGCCTACCTGGACCTTGCAAAAGCCTTCAATACAATACCCCACTCAGGCATTATAGATAAGCTCACCAGCTTAAACCCCTATGTCACTAGATGGGTTGCAAACTGGCTCAAGGACAGAACCCACATGGTTAGAATTGCTGGAGCCATGTCAGACTCCAAACCAGTTACAAGTGGCATCCCACAAGGCTCAGTCCTGGGACCTCTCTTGTTCGGTATATATTTCTCGGAGGTACAGGCCAACATGGAAGGACTGTGGCTGACCAAGTTCACAGATGACTGCAAACTGGGTGCCATAATCGACTCTCCAGCTGACACAAGCATCCTCCAAAAGGGCCTCAAAGAAACAGACAACTGGTGCCAGAGCCATGGCCTCAAGCTAAATGCCAAAAAGTGTATAGTCATCCCCTTTGGCAAAAACAAAGTGCCCACAAATTACCACATAGGTGGTAATCCATTAAGTACAAAAGAAGTAATTAGGGACCTGGGGACACAAGTTGATAGCAATCTCTCATTTGACAACCACGTGGCCGAAGTGGTTAGAAAAACATTTTATATAGCCCACCTAATCATGAAGGGATTCACATCTAGATCAGGGGAGGTCATTGCGCCTCTTTACTCATCCCTCATCAGGCCCATAATTAAGTACAATGCCCCTTTTGGGATGTACCTTACCAGACACCTGCAGCAACTGGAAAGACCCCAAAAGTACCTCACAAGAGGATCAAAGGGCTCAAACAGATGCCATATGCTGCCCGGTTAAAGAAACTCCAGCTCTACTCAGTGGCATACCGCCTGCTCATAGGCGATCTGTGCCTGATGTATAAAGCCATGTCCAACCCGGAATTAATGGACATGCTGCACCTCAGAAAATCCAAATCCCATCGAGCTACTCACTCGAGAGACTTGAACCTCAGCACTGAAATAAATAGGACATGCTGGTGGGACAGATTCATAACCTAGAGGCTCCTTTCACTCTGGAATAAAATCCCAGTCCAGGTTAGGCAGAGTCCCTCATTGACTCTCTTCAAGAGGAATCTTGATGAGTGGATGGGAGATCATAGGTTTACCCCAGGTATCACTTCTGTGTCACTGTTAGACAGAGGCACAGTATACTAACCTTGAAAAAGGGAATAGCAAAATTAATTTAAAATGGGTGGCGAAAGCCAAACACACTCTGGCTAGGCTTATAAATGCCCTAGGGCAGATAGCATAGTATGAACCTATGAACCTATGCAGGATGGTAGTTCAGTATCCCTGTTGTCTCAAGACAACCTACTATTGGCATTTTGTCTTTCCCACTTACTGGCTCCCTGACCTTTTGTTCCCCACCTTGCCTCTGTAGACACCTGTATGCCACATGGCCCCACTGGTTGCATTCAAAATATTTAACCCTAGCTCCTGGACTTGTACCTGGGTTAGTGGCTTCCCCTGCTACTGGCAGATTCTGTTGGGGCAGTCTGTGCTGCCCACCATGGGTTCCTTTAGATCCATGAGCAGTACTGTGGGTCCCAGTCCCCTAGCCTGGCACATATCCGCCAGCTGGCTCCTTGTCAGTTTTCCATACTCCTCTGCTGACATGCTGCCTGCTCACCCTGACTAACTAAGCTAACAAAAGAAATAAAACAATTGCGATCTGTACTCTGAGTATTCACTGCATGGCTGTTTTAGAGTACAAAACACCTTCAAAGCTCATTGTACACAAGCTACAGGATTCACTCTACCCATACCACTACAAGCCAATTAGTATTTGCCAACTAATTAATATGTTATGTGGATATCCCACCACTGCCAAACAATTAATAAATGGATATCCCAACCATTGCCACCAATTAATATGTGAGGATATCCCAACCACTGCCACCAATTAATATGTGATGCCGGTGCCATGGGCCAGCAATCAAGGAGCCTCAATCCTCACCACTAACACCAGAGAGGGTGTTGCATACATGAGGAAAGGATAAGAAATACACACAGTAAAGTGCAATTTCCCTTAAGAGCAAACAGAGATCACAGTCCGTGGTTGGTCGCTCCCTTGCTCCTCAGGTCCTCAGTAAGACTCCCCACTGGCACAGCTATAGGGTCCAGATCTCAGCCTAGCTGGGAAAGCTAAAATCTCCAGCAATATTTATTTATTATATCCATAGTCAGTATTATTTAACTCACTCAAGTGCAATATTAGACAAATAACTTAAATCTGTAGTGTATTTTGTATTACTTTAAATAGAATAGTTAATTTAACTCAGGGCAGAGTATTATTTTCATATATGAGTGTTGGTAAATGTCTCTGCTCTTTCTTGTGTATATTGGGAGTAGTATTTTATTTGTTACTTATGTTTATTCCTCTACTTGTATGTGTTGTTTCACTTTCCTTTGTAATTTCAAGAATGAGCTGATGTACAACAATTTGTTTATGCTGCACATGTATAGTTCTAAATGACAATAACGTTTACTTTGACTTTGACTTATAACATTTATATCTCATATAATTTTCTAATGTCTTGTAAAGTACTTATTTAGGGTGACTCCTTGCATACACTCTTCCACATAGCTTCTAAAAAATATCTACTTGGATAAAATTATACGAAACAAGCTCATTCCACAAAATAAAACATTCCGCCAAATTCAGTAACCAACATTCATTGACACTACATTTAGGTTTAGAACTACATGGTACTGTAAAATTTGTTTGTGTCTTTCGGCTTTTCCCGGTTAGGGGTCGCCACAGCGGAACTCCGGTCCGCTAATGATTGGCAGTTTAATTTTATGTACCGGCTTACCAGGCCTGATGCACAACCTTCAACGAAGGTACGCCCATTCACGCATGTCTCCACGCAGAAGACGCTGTAGCTGAGAATCAAACCGGACAGCGTCTTACTGTGAGGTGACAACGCTACCGCAGCACCACCACCGCACATGGTACTGTAAAATACGCATAATAAATAGCTATTGGATTTATTAGCTTGTTGAGTACTACTCTATGATATCTTCAATACAAATATTTGAAGGAAATCTAAAGTAAATTACTCACTAACAGAAAATCAAGCAGATATCACCTAAGTAAGAAAGAAAACCTTATTTTGTATGGGGGAAGGTGGGGAAATACCATAGAAAAACACAGTTGGCCAGCAAAAATAGCAGTCAAGCCAGCAGATAGTAAATAATCAGACTTTATTGGTATAAAAATAACAAACTGGTTTCGGCAAGAATATGCCTTCTTCAGTGTCCGTTTCTCTAACACTGAAGAAGGCATATTCTTGCCGAAACCGGTTTGTTATTTTTATACCAATAAAGTCTGATTATTTACTATCTGCTTTTTGGCTGTATGCTTGACTGCTATTTTTGCTGGCCAACTGTGTTTTTCTATGGTATTTCCCGGCCGTGCATCATCCACGTGCACAGCAATTGGTTTTGCCGGAAGGTGGGGAAAGCCACATCTGAGTCCCCATAATCCTCCACAGCCCAGTTCTTAAACATAACAACTCCATGTTTATAGTAATGCAAAGAAAAGTAGAAATATCCAAATAAAGCAAACACAGTACATGAAGAAACAGCAATCTCACAGTGATATTGTATGAGCAGTCCTTGCTATTACAGCAAGATAAGCTCTAGGAACGAGGATTAATGAATCAGTAAACAATAAGAAGTTAGCAACATAAAGGAAAGCCAAACAAAGGTCTCTCTACTAAAAAAAAACACTTTAGCTAGAAGGACAGCCATTTCCATTTTTGCAGATAAATGGAAACATTATTTCATTCTGTGTGTTTGTGTGTGCCTGTGTGTTCATGCACATGTGCACGTGTGTATGTGTGTGCTCATGTATGTGTGTTTCTCTTGGTGTCTGACTTTGTTGTATGTAGATGGCAACTCTTTTAATACTAGGAGATTACTATAATGGGGATAGGGCGGCTGCGGTGGTGCAGTGGTTAGAGTTGCCACCTCACAGCAAGAGGTGTTCTAGTTTGATCCTCGGCTGGGATGCCTTCTGTGCGGAGTCTGCATGTCCTCCTTGTGGCTGTGTGGGTTTCCTCCGGGTGCTCTGGTTTCATCCCAAAAACATGTAGTAGATGGATTGGACACTCTAAATTGGCCCTAGGTGTAAGTGCTTGCGTGTGTGTGCTTGTGGAAGGTTGGGCACTGGGCTGGCAACTTACCGTAAAACTCTACTGCCAATCATGAGTAGACAGGTGATCTGCTGTGGCGACCCCTAACTGGGAAAAGCTGAAAGAAGAAGAAGATTAGTATAATGGAGACATGCACTTTTCCTTGAAGGTACTGTGAACTTTCTTGTGCAGTAAAAGAATTGTTTAATATCAAAGATTTGGACTTTACAATAATTCATTCATCAGCAGGGAAAGGTTCTGGTTTTGTCTTTCTGAAACAAAGACAATTGTTGAGGTTAGTCTAAATAATAACATGTATGTCTTAAGAAAATATGGTATTAATTAAAATAATTTTAGCATCCTAAATGAGTGCTAACAAATGTTATTTGTCTGTGTTTCTTTGTCTTTTTCACAGTCTGGATTTAATTACTTTTATATTTGTAGCAAATACATTTGAGTTTTCATTTTGTTTCTTAAAATATATAAGTATAAATGCTTATTAAAAGGCAGAATGCTAAGAAAAGATACAGTTATGTCAGTTAGATTATAAAATAGTATCTTTGGTATGGTGTAAGAAATGGAAATATATTGTTAAATGAATTATTACATAAATTAATTGCCTGAATGTCATAAACTTAGGTAACACAACTCATACCTACCTATCTTCATATTTTCTTTGTAATGTGCAATATGCATTATTTGGTGATTTTAACAATGAATTAGATCAGGACCTGTAAAATAAACTTTTAAAATGGAAAGGAGTGTTACATGAGTAAAAGAAGTAATAGAGAACTATAATATTTGTTGTAAGGGACTGATAATGAAGAAATTATGATGGGGCAAATATTGTATCAAATATCTACTAAGAGCTATATTTCAAATACCTGTTTTAAAGTTTCAGTTTTGACTTCTAATAAATATAATTTAACATGCTGTTTTTTCACTAAATACACTTTAAAAATTTAGATATTTACTGTATCAAGAATTATTTTGCATACATTAAGGCATGCGGAATACAAAATATGGAGTGTTTGAGATTTCTGCTTATTAAAAAGTTGTTGGCAATACTTTTATTCAGATCTAAGTTTCATGAAATGACATTTTTCCCCACAGGATTAAATATAAACTATTGGGCATCACTGTATGATTTATTTATTCTCCAGGAATTTTTACACTAGAAGGAAGTAGCCCACACTGTGAGGGCTAGTATGAATAATAACTTATTCCAATGAGTTTCAATATGACACCAAAGTTTCCTAGAGTGCAGCTAAGTTTGTTTTGTCCACTGACTCATCAGCTGACTAGTAATCCTTTGTATGCTGATAGGTAGGATTCCCTTATACCCCATTAGGCCAGATAGTCTGTAAGAACAAAAGATGTTCATATGGATGTCAAATAAATGTGAATTACTTTTTCCATTTTATCACTGACATATCAGGATGCTTGAAAACAGGAAAATGCCATGTTAAAGACTGAGCTACCTAAAACTTGCAAATGTTCTGTGCTTAGCTAGCCATCAACTTATTAATAAAGTCCTGGTAAAGACACAGTGGAGACTTCTATAGTGGAAATGCTTTTCTTTCCTTGGATGCATCAAATCATTTCAGTTGTGTTTGCCACAGTAGTTGTGTGGTTTAAATATGATTTCTTTAGGAGGCTATATTAGCCCTGGCGGTGATAGTTGTGGTGGTGGCCTAAACAAATTCCATTGACCCCTTGCAGTCCCATTCATGTTAAAGGTTTGAGGAAGGGCATTTTCCATCAATGTGAATGTGTGAGGTAATTCCAAAACTTCCTTCACTCAAACCAATTTCAAATTATTTTCATACTGAGGATTTTCTAGATCATCAAGTTTTTTTTTTCTGAAGTAGTTGATGGCTGTTTGATGATTCCAGTGACTTTTATTTATTTATTTGCATTTGTTAACCGGGTTGGTCCAGCTGGGTAAGAATTACCCTTTTTCAGTGGAGACCCGAGGGGAAAAGCCCCAAACAGACATACAAATACATATGAATAGAGACAAATTAACAATATTACAGAGGAAACAATATTATGGGTACAATGGATAAGAAAAACAAACAATGAAAGTTTCAGAATATGAGTAAGGTAGGCCAGAGTCATGCATGCAAAAGATTTATGAAAAGGTGTTCTGAGCAAGATCTCTGAATTAAGTTAAAGTAGGCAAAGAAATGATGATTTAGGTGTGGAGTTAGTAGTGTGGGAGTTTCAGGTGGGAGCATGTGAAGGACATTCCCATTTGGAGGAGAGATGGGAGAGAAGCATGGATTTGAAATTGTTGTGGTTAGGTATATTACGTAGTGGTGTGGGGAGATTGTTCCATAATTTGTCTATAGTGTGGGATAGTAGTAGTTTACCAGTTGGGTGGATGGGCTTGTGTACATGCAGGAGATTTTTCTTTTATGTGACAACATAAACTCAAGGAAAGATGTTTTGAGGACTTAGTTTAATTTTGAAATTTGACAGTCGTTTGAGTTTGGACTTGTCTGCATATTGATACTTCATCTGTTATGTTCATATATCAAACTTATTCTCCAATGTTAATCCTTGTGGGTGGTCTCTCAGCAGTAATATTTGTTATAACAGGAACACTAGTGCACCACACTTACTCTTCAGTGTTACACCCTGTGGGTTGTCTTATCAATGGTAATATTTGTGATACCAGGAATATCAAAGCATTAAGCTTACTCTCAAGTGTTAAGCCCTGTGAGTGATCTCTCATCACTATTATCTGTGATACCTGGAATGTTAGTGTATTCTCCTTAAACCCTATGGGCATTTTTACAACTCTAATATTTGTGTTACCAGAAATGTTAGCATATCAACTTTGTTCTGCAATGTTGACCCCTCTGGTGGTCTCTCGCCACTAATATCTGTGACAACTAGAATTTTAGGGCATCACACTTTCCTTTACTAAAAACAAGCGTTTTAACTACATACAAAATAATACATAGAATTGCATGTTTTTGCACATAGAATTGCATTTTTTTGCAAAGCATGGAGAAAGCAATTTATATTAATGGTTATATTAACAATTGTGAGGTGCTATATATATCTATATATATTGCCATCTGTGCAATTTGTGACTGGTTTTATGTTGGAAAGATTATAAAGAAGCTTTCAAAATGTATATACTAGCACTGTTACAGCATTACAAATAAAGATATGAATGATGACTCATACAAACATTCTTTGGTATTTATAAAGTATTTAAAAAAATGTTTTCAGTTGTGAACTTTTTATTGATCCAAGGGGCCAGGATTATGAAACTGTTTTATAAGTTAAAGATTTGAAATTGTAGTTATTTTTAATATGTGTGGTACTCAACAGGCTTAAATGTTTGAGCATTAAATATATCTTACAATTAAGACAACAATAAATGTTCATGACATTATTACTATTTTTAAAGATATATTTAACAACTGATGTCATAGCTCTCATCCTCTTGGCACAAAAAATATGGATGAAGCTAAAAATAATGGGGGCACAAAACTCCAAAAATAGGGACAAACTGTAAATATTGCTCTTATTAATTTAGAAACTGCTAGAATAACAGATCTTGTGTTATGCATTTTCTAAAGGATATGAAGCCTGAAACTCAAATACCTATCACAATATAGTGAAGTCAATTCTCATTGATTTGCCACATAAATCCAGGAAACCACAAACTTTATGTAGAACAGACCAACCAACACTATAAGGCAAAAATCTGGAAATTCAGCGAAAATCTGGACAGTTAAGAGGTATGACTAATATAATTAATTTCTTGGAGCTTGCTTTTTGAAACTTGTATTTTTGTTGTAATGTATTTCCTTAGTCTTATGATTGATTGTTATTTAAGCTGAGAATTTTAGATTATTTTTTTCTGATGAAGTCTCTGGAGACAGTGAGATAAAAGCATTAACTGCTTTTATTGGTGGTTCCATTTTCCTTGCATGTTTTTTTAGTTTTCATTCATTAAGTTTATGTGTTTTTTATCTATCTTACAGAAGTTTTTTTGTTCTGTTTTGCATGTATAAAGTACTTACCCATGTTTTCATTGCAATATCTTCACTGTAGTACAGCATGACCAACAATTATCACTTCCTAGAATGAGTTGTTCTAGAACTCTTAGATATTGTGAGGTAGTATAGTAAGATAGTAACAGACACATGGAACCAGGGGTCCCTGCTAAGGCATGATTACAAACTTGCAATACCTACCCAAATCCATACAGCTATAGTTGTTTTGCCACATATGCATGTGCTTGTTTTTCACATGAAAGGAAAGTTCAGGTAGAATACAAAAAGAGACTGGTGTCATGCAGGGTCTTTACTGACTTATAGCCTTTTATACCTAAACAGTTTATACATCTTGCGGTTTGTATTTTGAGTATAGATAATGACCCACTTAATTTTAACCACAAGACAACAAACAACAAATTCACTTAATGCAGCTCAGTATATTTTGTAATTACAAAATATTTACACCATGTTTGTACATTACCACCATCTGCAACTTCTAATTTTACACTGCACCTGTAAAGCTATAAAACATTCCTACTGTAAATGTATTTTCAGAAACAACAGAAAACTGCACCTGTGATATGCAAGAAAATAGGATATAAAAAATGAGAAGCCTTCTGTCTATTCCAAGAGATCCTTTTTATTGCATAATTCCATACAATTATTATGAATGTTTTGTGATCCTAGATGACCCTCACATAGGGGGTTCTAAGCCATCAGTTGATGTGAGGTCACCCAAATCACAATAGATTCCACTCAAGCTGTAGCTCTAAGGCTCTCCCATGCTGAAAGGGGTTTCTGGGAAATTTGTCTATAAGGAGCTGCCTCGTGCATGCCCATTGCAGTCAGACTATACTACCATGTAATATCTAACATTTATAGGTAAAGACAATGATGATGCCCTTCCTGTACTGCAGTGGATTCATTCCTTAACCCTGCTAGAAATGGGAATGATTTTAGGAGCTCCACACTTTCCTTTACTCATACAATGTTTGTTTGGACTTCTGGTAATGGTGCTTATCAGTTAGGATGGCTTTGGTCATGCTATTGGCTGGTGATGTAGTTTTAAATAGACTGATTTGTATTATTTAAAGGTAAATCCATTCTAGAACAGTATTTCTATTACATAAGGGAAGAGTGGAAAAAAAGCTATTCTAGAATGAAACACATGAAAGCTCCAGATGTATGACTACAGATGAAGATAAGGAAGAAATATTTTTAAGTAGACTATTTCATTAAAGAAAAAGAATGAATGAACAGGTGAATATTTCCAGACCATCACTAAAACACATCAAATATTTGAGTCGGTACTGATTAATGAGTCAGGTGGCATTCACCTATCACAGATGGAGACCATCTAGCTTAAATTAAGATCTAGCAAACCTGAAGTTAAATATGAACGTCTTTAAAGAAAAAGTGACCAGTGGCAAAACTGATAGAAATATAACATGTTTCACTTCTTTTAGAGTGCCACAGAAAGCAGACATGATAACTGGGAAGATTTTGTCAATAAGGTGACTGCAAAATGATTGGCTCTGCTAAATCAGAAATAAGGGCAGAACAGGCATAGGGAATATTTGCTCTACTACAGCAGCAGCCAAGATGTAGTTACACATGACCTACCCAACACTGATTTAGCATGTATACATTACAAGAAAAGATCCTTTCAAATTTTCAGAAGTCAAGCAAGTAGCTAAGAATTAAAGGAGTTCATGTGTGAGCGGAGCAAGACATTTATACCAATCGCAATAAAGCAACACCTATGTTTCAGATGAGGAGCATCTATGTTAGAAGCCCTGTACTTTAGGCTATGTATCCAACAATTTCAAAAATATTTTCCTCATGGTGTAAATAAATTCTTGAATATGAAAGATATGACCAGAGTGCAGGAATATCAAAATGGTGAAGGGCATTAGAATGAATCCCCAAACCCTGACAGGTAGACTGCATTTCTTAACTCATGTGAATACTCCATAACATCATTCAGAATGTTCGTAGATGAACTCTTTCCAAAGCCCCTTTTCTTATAAGAAAAATGCTTGCAAGAGTGAATGCAGCATAATTGGTTAGGTCAAGAGAATCCATACCCTCTGCTTCAGCTCATTGAAACGTTGGTAATTGTTTGATGTAGTTAACTGCAGTGACATTAAATATTAGGGTTATTTGCAGATGTATTTTGTGTGTGTTATCTGGCATGGTACACTGATTTATTCTGTGATATACAGAATGTGATATCTGCAATGTTTCTGCCTTTGTTTTCTGTTGGGAGCAAATATATAACCAGACAGAGAGACAACTCAATGTTTATATTTATGTTACAATTCATGTTTTCTGGTGGGTCATTTTCATACATGTTGCATCAGTGATAAAGGAAATACACAAAGAATAAACAACTGCAACATATTCCCTTTTTTGTTTTTATAAGCTCATGATTACAGGTTTTGCTTCATTTGTTTTAAAGTATCATATCCTAGTTATGATAAAAGATTAATTTTTGTTTAATAAATCGGTGTATTACAGCACACTAGGTAATGTGCAGAGACTTTGTTACTGCCATTTTAAACTAATGACTCAAATGACCTCTTTTTGCAGTATGTAATGGGATTTCTCACATAATAGTTTATGGTCAGAGGCAATGTAAATACTTTTTATATTATTCTGAGTTATAATACTGTCATAATGATATGGACATTTTAATATAGTCAATAATATCCAACTGTGTTGACTCCAAGGAAGCATTTTGACATTTATTTATATTTTCTTCACTGTTTAGTCCCCTAGAGCTGGGGTCTATTTTTAGAGAGACCCATGAGTATTATTCATACTAACTAGATAGAATTTGGCTATGGTATGGTATAAATATCCTTACACCTTTTGTGGAGTGTCTTTCAATTCCAGCACAAATGTCACTAGGGGGAAGGGCACAGTGGTGAAAAGAAGATTATTGTAGAGAATAAAGTATGTTTGTAGAAGGATTGATAAATTCTGATGTTCAGATTGTGGATTTACATCTGGGAGTCTTGAGTTCTTCTCATCTTTTGAAGGTGATGAACATAAACAACACTGGGGCCACTGCTTCATGGGATGAAGTGACAGATAGGATTCAAGCTGAAATGGAGTATGAGGAAGAATCAGACAAAGTAAACATAAGAAGACTAAATAAAAATGAGGTATTTGATTGGTCAGACATGGAGACAAGTCACAAGGAATAAACAAGTAGCAGGAGAGTTAGGAGAACCAAGAGACAGAGAGTTTTATGAAAATACTTTACATGGAGAGCTGCAAAGGGTGGAGACAATATAATCCCAATTAATTAGATTTACTTGCACTATTGATATCATTCTGTATGCACACTGATTTTGAATTAACTTTCTGAAACCTCACAAACTACTGGGTCTGAGTGTGATAGCCATTATTTTTCGAGGAAGGAAACATACTTTAATGAATGCTTACAAAATGATGATGCAATATTTGTGATGTAGAAATAGTGTAATTAAATTGGTGATAAGGCTCCCTGGGTGCATTATAATGTGCAAACATTTTGATGGTTCAAACATTTGGAATTAATATAAAAATTAGACTTCCATTGCAGTTTAAGACTATAGTTATCACTGAGAAAGATTAAAAATATACGCTGAGTGAAGATTCTAAGACAATTTATTCAGATGTCAAAATGGGGGATGGGAGTAGGTTTTGGAGTAGGGAATTGGCTGTGTGGTTGAACTTAACGATACAAGACAGAAGTGATGCTAAACGTCACGATGATGATTCATGGCTTCAAAGGAAATGTGTTTATCAAGATCAGCCTAAGGACTATTATTATTGTGAAAAAGGGAATCATTTGATAAAACATCTCATGAAGAGGTGCTGTGATATTTGTGGTGACAGGGTCACGCAAGTAATAATTAATAAAGGAAGTGCAAACAAAATGGACAGCCTTGAATGAGCTGCCCATTAAATGACTTATCAATAGATGATAATAAAGAAAGACATACAATGGGAGTTATAAAAAGTTTAATTAATGAAGAAAATGAATTAATTTAAAATGATGATGGGATGGATGAAAATAATAAATGTGATATAACTGCAAATACATTGGCATTGGATATGCAGGAAGATATGGAAATGTGAAAATGGGCTTACTGCTGGAAATAGATTTTCTGTATTACAGGAGGGAGATTTTTGCAGAAGAAGTTGGAAAATAGAGAACAAAACACTGCAGACCATATAGAATGTAGTTAACAAAAAATGGAAATAAAACTGGAAAACAAAAGATAATTGTTAAATTCCCTATGTTTATTATTAATGTAAATAGCCTAAAGACTCAGAGACGGAGGCTTACAATTTGAATTGGTTAAGGAATAAAGGCAGTAAAAAGTCATTGTAAGATTTAACAAGATATGAAATATTAAAGGGGTTGAAGTGTTTTCATTTGGGCCAGGGGAATGCAAAAGGACATACAATTTTATTTAATAAAGAACTACAAATATGTCATCATGTATCCAGGGAGGCTAATGATAATAGATTATTTTCAGGTGGGATAGATTGTGCTCATTGAATGCACCTATTAAAGAAGCATTAATTAAAGATTTTTGCTGTACTTTAGTGGATAAATATTTGATGATAAATAATTTCATAATATATGAAGGAGATTTCAAATGTCTTTTAGATGATGTAAAAGAAAAAAGGAGATCACAGTAGGCAGGATACATTGGATATAATAAGAAGAGCTGAGAGAGAGTTGGTAAGTCAGAAGATCGATACATATACAAAAGGGATAACAACAAAGAGAAGCCTTTGCTTAAGCAGTAAAATATTCAGATGGAGTAAAGTTGCACAATTTGTGCATCATAAGACAGTGTTTATGAAAACAGGATTAAATGACATAAAAATGGAACCAGGGAAAGATACAATGAAGGCAGAGCAGAATTCATGCTACAACATGATATTAAAGGATATTCTGAAAGGTTATAGGAGTATTACATAGAAATTAAATCTTGGAACAAAAATTGAGAGAGCTGGTGAAAGGTTCATAAGATAAAAACAAGAATTCAAGTTGTCAAAGGACAAATACAGGAGAGAAAAAGAGGTACAGCATAAAAGGAGATAAAAAACGTATTTGCTGTTGGATAAACATTTATGGAAACCCCCATTGAACCCAATTACCTTATTACCTTGGACTAATTCTCCCTAGTACTCGCATGTACCTGGCATGTTATATTGTGTGTGCAGAGGTTTTTAGTCCTATCGTTTCTCTTTCGGTGCTGGATTTAGCATGTATTTCTCAGCCATGGCTAAATCATATTGTGCATTGTTGTTTTGTATTATAGGATATTGCATGGTTTTGCACTATTTTGCACCATTTTTACTGCCCCTTTATATATATATATATATATATATATATATATATATATATATATATATATATATATATATATATATCAAAAAAGTGTAATCATTTTAGTGACTCTAAAATGATCAAAAATTGCACAGAGTGAAAGCAAAGCTTTTGTAGTGCAGCAAGCTCCCCCTGCATGTATATTGTTTCTACAGGGGGTAAGGCCCACTGCACCTCCACATACCCTGTTAATTATATAAACTAACTTTGACATCACATTACAGAGAGGTAAGGGCAAATTCCCTTACGCTGCTAAACAGTGATCTCATGCAAAAAGCTGATGGCAAGAACTTAGTCAAGAAAAACATTGACTCATATGAGCATTCACTTTTTTTTTTACACCACTAAAATTGTTTGCTTGTATGACTGGTCTTTTAGATTACAGCTACACATATGTATATAAATATGTAAATGGATCTACTTTAGTAGATCAAATTAATATAACACTGAAATTTAAATACTTAACAAAACCAAACATTTGAAACACCAATAATTTACAAAATTCAAAATCTATAACATCGAAAAAGCAGTTGTACATATTAGGCACTACGCCCAATAACCTGTATACAGTTCTGAAGATAAACAAAAAATCATCTTCTTTGTTTTTGTAAAAATAATTTATTAACTTAAGACTGTCCAATTCATTTTGCTGAAATTGTCATTTTCCACAACATAACTTAAAGGCATACAACTGCATTCTTATTAAACTTTTCATTTAACATCTTTAAAACTTTTGCTTTAGATGTACTTAAGTACATACAATCTTAGTTGCTTTTACAATTTAATAAAAGTTTAAACTGATTATACTTCCATAAAACAATCATGCCGTTACAGCTCTACCTGTAAATTCATCTGTCGCTTTATACTTATATACTTGTTATTTAATAATATTAAAACTACTCAATGTTTATGTCCTAACACAAATATTTCTTTCAGTTTGTACAACTGGTTGATAATGTTAACAGCTGAGAGTGCCAGGTGCGTGTTATGTAATATCCGCCATAATGTTTAGCTGATAGGTTTAACATTGTAGAGAAGTGAGCATGCTAATATTTAGCAACACTAGAGTAAAGGAGCAATTACATGTAATTTGATCTTGCAATCTATGATTTTTTAAATTATTGGTGTTTTCTGAACTTTCAGTTTTGTTGTCTTGAGTATTTAAATTTCAGTGATATGTTACTTCGATCTACTAAAGTAGATGTATATATATATCATACAGCTTCCTTTCTGTTTAATTTCTCTTTGTCTTTTGGGTTTCTAATACCATGATGGGAATGGACCCCATTCCTAAGTCAAAGTATGATTAAAGTTCAAGAAATGAGTATTGTTTCAATCCTTGATGTTAGCTAGAAGTGCTCTTTGCCTCATCCGCAATGTGCCCAGTAATGATTCCTTCTACAATTTAACATGCATCAGTAACTTATCTAAGTACAATTGTAAATTCTTTTTTATAAGACCCATTGCTCCTACTACTACTGGAACTGTCTGGGTATCCTTCTTCCACATTGCCCTCATTTCCGCTGACAAATCCTGGTATTTTATGACATTGTGTCTCTCTGTACATAAGACACTGTATTCACTGGGTATAGCAATTTCAATGATCAGTGCTACTTTTGTCTTCTTTTCATAGACTACTATGTTTGGTTTTCTCTCATCTATTTTTGTTGGTAATGGGTGAGCCCATGTGATATAAACTTCATCATTCCTGTAATACTTTGAGGCTCATGTTTGCAGTGATTTTCAGCTACTTCAATGTTATAATGTTTACATAATCCCCAATGCAACAGTCTTGCCACATTATTATGCCTTTCGGTATACAGTCCTTCTTCCATTAGTATATCACAACCAAGATGTATGATTGTTTCCAATTATGTTTTACAAAACATACATCTGTCTGTTTTTCTCATATGCTCAATGGACTTTTTAAACCAATGTGGACGTAGTCCACTACCTTGGGCTGCCAATATTAACCTTTCATCTTTTGTTTAAATTCGCCTGTCCTTAACCATTCCTGTGTTCTATCCTGATCAACATAACGTTGTTCCAAGAGTTTTCTATACTTGCAACTGTATTTATGCATTTTCCGCATTTCTTGCCTTCTCATCTGATCCTTCACCTTATATTTGTTCTTCTCTTTTTGGGCACATTCAATTACAGGCTGATTTTTATCTACTTCTGGTTTGATTTCCATTCCCACTTGACACCAATATGCTTCTCCTAAAATAAGCAGGGAAGTCATCTTAGAGTTATTCTCCTCATCTTTCAAAACTTTCACTACATTTGGGTCTTATGAGGTCAGCAGATATGTATGCAGTCCCATGATTGCAGATCTATGGATGTAATCAATTTCAAGGAAGACCATACCTCCTTCAGAATTGGGAATACATATAGTCTTGGTATACACTGATTTTTATAAATTATTTGATGAGCATGAAGCATCCTTCTTGTTTTCCTGTCCAACCAATCCAACACATTTTGGGGCCAGTCACACCATAACTGTAAGTTAGGACAGGGAGATAAATTGGTTTATAGCTTGGACTTTGTTCCTAGATGTCAATGGTGTTTTCAGTGTTAATTTTAGTCTTTTAAAATATTCCTTACTAAATTTTATTCTTATTTGTTCATGTCTTATTGTTGATCCTTTATCAATTCCCATATATTTATACACTCCCTCTTGCTCAAGTTTTTATATCACATTCCTGTCCCAAACTGATGTTTTCTTGGTGCTGCAGCTTTCCTGCTTTAAAAGTTGCTTTTGTATATTTATCAAGACCAAATGACATTCTTATGTCATCTGAAAAAGTTTTAACCACTTGCAGTTGTGTTTTCAGTTCTTCATCTATACAGTTTTAAATCATCTACAAAAAGAAGATGACAAAACTTTACACTATGTTGTTTTCTGAGAGTCAAATTATAGCCATGACCTAATCTGTTAAGTAGACAACTTAATGGGCTAAAGGTAAGACGAAAGAGTAGTGGTAGTTGTAAAGGTGTCTTTTTTTGAAAGAGTAGTGGTGACAGAGTCACACTGAAATATCCCCTTTGAATTTTTATCCCTGGAATAAAAATTTGTCCTTTACCATGGCTTAACTGCAAAATGGTTTCCAACTGTTTGGTGCTTGCTTGTAATGTAATAGATCAGTGTACGGTGTATCTTACACATTTTTACGCACATTTTTATCCACGAATGCAGGATATATCAAATACTTTTTTGTAGTACTTAGATTCTTCCCCTTTTTACAATTCTCTAGTATGACTTTAACAACAAATGATTCTTTGTTCCATATGGCTTTCTTTTATTGCCCTTTTGTTCTATTGCCATGACTGACTTTTCTTCTAAATGACTGTAAACTCTGACAGCATCAATTCCAGTGTATAGTATATACGTCTCAGAAGGCAGGTTATTGGTTTATAGTTTTTAGGATAGCTTGCAGGTTTGCTCTTAAGTAGGAACATTTTTCCCTATTTTTAAGAAAGCTGGTGTCTGTTCAGGGTGTATATAAATATCTCTTACTCATCGCTAAATCTTCATGTAAAGAGGTTAATATTTTTAGCCAGAAGTTAGGTACTGCATCTACATACATACATACATACATACATACAAATGTTTCAAGCACGGGTATTAATGTCCTTTTAGCTTGCCAATATAGCAAAACACATGTTCCCATAATAAATGTCCAGGCTGTTCTTAAAAATATCTAAACTAGTACTTGCTTTAATGTAATTTGATAGTCTGTTCCAAGCATCAGCTACTCTGTCAGAGAACCACTTAGTACACTTTTCATTCCTATAGAATCTTCTACATAGGTTATCTGATGATTGGGCGGCTGCAGTGGTGCAGTGGTTAGGGTTGCCACCTCGCAGCAAAAGGTTCTCTGGTTTGATCCTCAGCTGGGGTGCCTTCTGTGTGGAGTCTGCATGTCCTCCCTGTGGTCACGTGGGTTTCTTCCAGGTGCTCCAGTTTTCTCCCACATCCCAAAGACATGCTGTAGGTGGATTGGACATTCTAAACTGGCCCTCGGTGTGAGTGCATGCATGTGTGTGCCTTCTGTGGAAGGTTGGGCACTGGGCTGGTAACTCAACACCATAAAACTCCACTGCCAATCATGAGCAGACAGGTGATCCACTGTGGTGACCCCTAACTGGGAAAAGCTGAAAGAAGAAGGTTATCTGATGATTCTCTAGTACTTTTTGATAACCCCAAACTTTCCCAGAGGTGGTTGTCCCTAAATGCCCTATATACCGGAATAAGATCTCTTAAATATCTTTAAGAGACACTGTACAAGTTCAGATATTTTAGTCTTACATAATAACTTAGATTTTCACATCCATGGATGCCCTTGGTATATTTCCACTGTACTCTTTCCAGTTTATTCATGCTTGTTTTCCTATAGGGTTTCCATATTGTTATTCCATACTCAAGTTTGGGTCTAATGTAACTAACAAACAATGGCTTCATTATCTTTGTTTTCCTAGACTTCATAAATCTTTTTACACAACCAATATTTCTATAACTACAATTAGCCTACTGCTGATATGATTAGAAAAACTTATAGCTGAATCTACCCATGTACCCAGGTCCTTAAATTAGTTTACAGTTTCAATCACTGTGTGCTGTATTAAATATTCACCTTTCAGTTTATGTCTCAAATCTCATATGCTTAGTTTTTGATGTATTTATCAACATATTATTCTCCTGTGCCCAAATGGTCAATTTAGTCAAATTATTTTGCAGACACGCCTTATCTGTAACACTTGTAATCAGTTTACCCAATTTCAGGTCGTCAGCATATAGACTGTGGAACACCTCAGATGAAAAAGATATAATCTAAACAAGTAAGAGCCTAGGACAGAACCCTGTGGGACACCTTGACTGTAACCAAAGATTTCACCTGTCCAGTTGGTGTGTGATACTTGTCATGTCCTATTTGTAAGCCATGCAGCTATCCATCTTATCAACAGTACATCAATACCTAGTTGTACTAATTTATTGATCAGTGTTTTGTGTATGACCCTGTCAAATGCTGAAGTTAAATCTGTATAAATCACATCACAGCACAATTGTTCATTCATAGCTGTTATTATATTGTTATAGAACATCATGTTACAGGTAGTAATAGATCTATTTTCAACATATGCATGCTGATATATGGTTTCAAGTCCCAACCTATCCAGTTCTGACAATAACTTATCCAATATTACCTTCTCCATTATTTTTCCACAACATGAAAGTAGACTTAAGGGTCTGTATGACTCTGGGTTTGTCCTACTCCCCTTTCCCTTAAAGACAGGTTTAATAAGTGCATGTCTCCAATCTTGAGGAATCTCCCCATATTTATATGACCTAGTGAATAATAGATATAATGGCATCTGGGCCTGGGGTTTTCCAATTAGGGCATTTCTTAACTTGGTTTCAGTCTCTCTGGATGTTGTTTCATCCCATTTCATATCCTGTACATTTGAACTTCTTACCCTTTCTTTTACTTATTCTATCCCTTTAGCATCTTTCTTATGTTCCACAGGATCTTCATAGATATTTTTTCAAACTGTATCTCGTTTTTCTTTTTTTGCCGGTGCTTCATTTCCTTTTACCTTATTTCACAATTCTCTATAAAACGTTTTTGGATCAGCAATAAATTGCTTATTTTGTACTTTAAATTTATCTGTATATCTTTTAAGTTTTTCTGCCTTTGCTTTTATTTTTAATTTATTATTTGTGATAGTATATGGTAGATCCTGATCTGTTCTAATACTGCACATTGTTTTTATCACGTCTATCGTTCTGAGTATTTTTGTTGATCTGTTCCCTCTTCTATACTCTTCTAACAGGGACGCCTTTTGTCTTAATTGCTTTATAGTTTTCTCAATTCGATACTTCCATGATGGCATTGGATTTCTCCCCTTCCTTTCCCTTACTGTCCTGTGCTTTTGTGGTAAAACTCTATCGGATATCAATTTAGCTGCACAGTAATATATCCTATTTATTTGTGCTATGTCACCTGAATCTCTATGAACAGTTCTAATTACTGTGTGCATTTGTGTTATCAAACTTACAAATGTATAACTTTCGGGGTTTTATTGACTTTCTGTAGACTATTTCTTTCATGGATTTTAATATGTCTGAATATCTCTATTAAATCAAACTGTTCTCTTAGATCTTTTTGCATCTAAACTGAAAGCACATTCTTTGTTCTCCATTTCCTACAGAGATTCTATAAAACATTCCACAGCATCTTCCTGTACTGTATTCTCTTCAGTTTCATCCTGTGTCATCTGTTGCGCTTTCATGTGGGAACTCACTGGCTTATCACGCCACAACAATGACTGTCAGAGTTGCCACAGTTTCCTGTTCCTTCCCTTGCTGTGCAACTCCAACTGAACTTTTGTACTGATTTCCTGTGAGAGGCTCCAAAGTATGTTCATATGGCAACTGATCAAATGTTTCCTGCACCACTGATTTTCCTTAATTTGGGGATCCATTGTTCTATCCTGCTGTGATGTTATCAAAGTTAGATTTTCTACACTAAATCCTTTACTTCGCAGGTAATCCATAACCTCACTTTTTGTTTCTTTAACTTCTCCACTGCTAATACTCTTTTCTACTTTTTCTCTTTGTTTTCTTGTTTTTTGTATTGTAAAATTTACCATATCTGGATGCATTTGCCTGTATTTCTATTCAAATATGTTTGGTGCTGCTCTTTTTGTATGGATTAGTTTTGCTTTCTCCTTTGCATAAATACTGCACCAAATTAAACCTCTTTCTCTTTCTCATGTTCAACATTTTTTTTCATATGTCTCCTACTCCTACTCCTACTGTTTTTTCTTACTTGGGGGAGTTGTTGTTCCATCATACTGTGATATAACCTGCAGATATTCCATAACTTCAACTTCTATTTATTTTAACTTCTGCTTTACTAATCTTCTGTTATAAATTCTCTCTTTGTGATCTTAATTTTTGTATTGTGAAATTTTCCATATCTGGATGCCTTTGCTTATATTTATCTTTGAATATCTTTAGGGCTGCTTTTTTTGTATTGATTAATTTGGCTTTCTCTATTGCATAAATATTGCACCATATCAAATCTCTCTTTCTTTCTCATGTCCATATTTTTTTTTACCTTTCAGAAATCTCTATATTTTGTTCTTTATATTTTCGCACTGCCTTAGTCGCTTTTTTCCAAATGACTCCAAGTTTTTTTGTTCGATATAATAGTTTTCATAAATGTGCTATATTGATGAACACAGTTTTTTTTTATTTGAAGCTTCTGACAGTTTTTCTTGTGCAAGTATTTTTCTTTCCTCTAATTTCTCTCTTAATCTTTTTGTATATCTTCTGTCTGGAAATTCTTGGCTTCTTGCATAATAGTAACAATACATAATTTCTTTCTTATCCTCAATAGTCCAATCTGTCATCTTTATGGCTCTTTTTTGGTCTATCAATTTTTGTGGACTACTACTTCCTTATAAAATGGGGGGGGGACATCCTCCCCCTGGACCTGAATTAGCCTCATTGTAGGAATGCGTCCATGTCTTGAGGATTCTACATTGTAATTTTTTCCAGTTCTGGTACCACTATACCAACAGGATTGGGCACTTTTTTATCCTGGGTCTTGTGCACCCAGTTTTCTTTTTTACTTTTTAACCTACTTCTGTCCATGAGATATGCTTTATCAAAATCAGTCTATATATATGAGTGCCATCTTGGTGAGATTTTGTGAAAAACAGTGCTCACCTTGTGAAAGTACGCACCAAGACTTGAGGATGAATTCAATTCCAGCAACACTATTCTCCTTTGTCTGCTGATTGATCATCTCTCCTGGACCCCCTCCCTTATAGATAGATCACTGTTACCAAAATGTCATAACATCACTATCCCTGTACCACCAGGCCAACGGATTCATGTTTGCTGCAACTTGAGACATTGAAGCACACCCTTAGTGCTGGTTCCAGTGCTGTGTCAGCATTCGCTCCTTACCTGGTATTATTGCCTACCACTTGTTGAAGCCTGCTGAGATAGAAACCAATAAAGCTGATGGTAGCATCTCCATCTTTATTTGCAATACCCTCACCTTTAAACTAACTGAGCAGACCAATGACCTTAAAATCATTTGCAGATCTCCTTTTTATTCTAGTACCTGTAAACAGGAACTCGTAACATATCCTGGCCAACAACAGAATATAACCTATGGCACCTGCAAATCACAAACCATAATTTAATAACTACAGTTTCTCTCATTCACTTAAACAGCATCATTCTAGCAGATTTTACCTATCCCTCAATTAACTGGCACATCTATACCTTAACAAACGAATAAGCACAATGTTTCTTTTGCTTTATCAATGCAAACTACTTTGATTAAATACTACCTTCACCAACTAGAGATCTGGTCCTTAGCAGCATGACCTCTGATTGTTCCTCTCTGTCCATTCTCAAACATACATTGTTCAAATCAGTTTGTTACACTGTAATATACATCATATGGTCCCAGTGCAGGTAACCGACCAACCGAGTAGCCTTTTGAGACTTTTTCAAAGGCCAGTTTCTTCATGCTTGCTGCTGTCATGAAATAGCTTAATGGCTGCCCATCTCTCAATGATCATACAGCAAATACCACTACATGTACTCAATGTTTATATTCCCAGCTTAACTTTTGTGTAGAATCTTATGTTCCTATTTACCACAAATACAATGCCAAGTTTAAAAACAAGCCCCTCAGGTGGAACTCAACTTTAAACAAGATTTATGACAAAGCAAAAAAGCTTATAGTCCTAAAGAACAGAATATGATCTCAGAACACTGAAATAGATTGTAAAAGGGTTAATAAAGAACTGAAGAGCAATATCAAATCCTAAAAAGTTAATTGGGAACTAAAATTGTAATGTAAGTGAATGAGAACCTTAGCAATAATATCCAGCATTACAGCAAGTTTATCTCAAAGCATATCACCCTCTCAAATCCTGAGGATATAGCTAATATCTTAGCACACAAATTCAGTTCCAACTTCTTTGCCTCTCTCCTCTGAAATTCCCTGTACAAAATATCCAGTCCACATCCCTCCCCCCAGAGTGAAATCACCCCTGAATAGATAATAAATATGGTCTCTAGGATCAAATGCACTAGCTCCATTGGTCCAGACAACATAACATGCTGTTTTCAAACCATTATGAAACACCCTGTTTGACATTTTTCATAAGCTATTCATCCACAGCCTGTCCAATGCATATATTTCAGATCCCTGGAAAACAGATATTAAAGTCTCCCATCAGTGCAAACATTTTAGACCCCTGGAGAACAAAGGTTTGAGTGTCCCACCACGATGGAGGTATACAGACTTGGACAACTATCAGTCTCATTTGCAAGGTAAAGGAACATTTCATCATGGACCAAATAAAGCAGAACATAGGGAACTACAATTTCTAGTCCTAAAACAATATGGCTATGTAAAAGGTGGAGAATGTCTATTAAAACAGGATAAATCCTTTGAAAAAGTCACAGAAGAGCTAAATAAATCCATGCAAACAGCTTACTGTAACTAATATCTTTGACATTGTACCACACTCTGGCATAATTTATAAACTGGATAAACTCAGTACAAATCCTTCTTTAACCCACTGAATTGCCATCTAGCTTACTGATGGAGTGCACTCTATTTGAGTTGGAAGCACGTTATCCTGAGAAACTTGTCACAGATGCTGATTCTCAAAACGTTGTTTTGGGGCTACTCCTATTTGGTATTTTCTTCTTTGATGTTAAAATTGATCTTAAACGCCTTTTTTCTAACTAGTTTTGCAGACATTTTTAAGTTTAGTCCCATTGTCAACTCTCCTGAAGACGTGTTCTCAGAGATAGCGTAACTCAGGCAAACTCTTGTTACCAGAATCACGCTCTAAAGCTGAACATAAAAAAAATAGCATCATACAATTTGGGAAACAGGAATTCTCACATTCTGATCACATAAACAACACTCCATTAAAACAGATATTGTAATTAGACACATAGGTAACTTTATGGATAGAGATCTCTTCTCTGATCTCCATGTATCCATTGTCACTAGGAAAGCATTTTATCTTTCAGGCTATCCCTCAACTGGCAATGCAGTGGAATTTAATGCAGTCTTTGCCATGTACCTACTCAAGCAACTAACCCACTTCAAAAAACTGCATCAGTTCCTCATCAAAAATGAGCCTGAGCTCCCCAAGTTACCCAGATTATCTAAAACCCCTTGCTCTCTTCTCCATCTCCTATGTGGAGATTTGTACTTGGCATACGAAGCTGTAAATGATCAAATCCTGTTTGAACTACTATAAATTTGCATGACCACTAGTAACACAACTGCAAGATCAAGGGACCTAAATCTCTACTGCAATATAAATAAGAATTGTTGGCATGAAAGATATCTCTCCCAAGGAAATCCCCCACATCAGGAATAAACTTCTGCTTTATATAAAGCAAAGCACTTCCCTCACTGTCTTCAAATATAACTTAAATAAATATAAAGAAAACCACACATTCTGCCCAGACCTGGATCTTGTATTCTTTATAGACAGGATGTGTATGTCGTTCAACATAGCAGTGGGACTTAGTGGCCAAGCTTTAAGTGGCTAAGCTGGTCTATTGCCTAGTAGCAATTTACGAACCTAAACTTTTGTGGACCTATGTGGCACAATGACAGCTGTGTGCAAAGAACTTCTAGTATGAATGTGTGAGACAGTAAAATATAGCACACATGTATGTATGCATGTATGTACGAATTTATTTACTTATATTTGTTTACTGGGTGTCGTTAACTGATCAAAAATAACCATTTACAGGCATAGCCCAGGTGAAAGTATTCACAATTAGAAACATAAAAAGATATACAACAGCCAAAGAAATGTAGGCAAACCCTGTACCTTGTGTCTTTGAGGTAAACACTTTAACTGTTATGCCTACCCCTGCCCCATAACATGCAGTTATCAAATACATATATATAATGTAAAGTTAATTAACAGAGAAAATGAAATGGCATCAGGTGCAGAAGTGGCAAAGTATGACAAATGTACAAGTACAGGATTAAGCTGTTGTCATGCAAGTGATTGATTTGAGATAATCTGTAACATTACTAGGATGCAGTATTAAGTAAGACATAAAAGAGGAGACATTACGTAGTAAGATAGAGAGATAAACAAAGCTGAGATGGGGGGACAGAAGAAATGGAGAAAGTGTGGTGGCAGAGGAGATGGCTGAGAAATAGCGGAGGAGAGATGAAGTAAATGAGTGCACAGACAGAGACTGAGAAAAGGATGAAGACAAAGATAGAGGAACAAAGATGTTAAATCATTTCCAGATTAAAGAGTTTGTATACACATACATACATACAGCAGTGGGAGGTGTTTAGGATGTTGGTGTTGGCTGAAATCAAAGTTTGAATACAGGTGGAAGAATTAGGTAATGTGCCCAGTCTGGGGACAGGAGCTCTTGGCTCAAAGTTTAAGTTTAGCATTGAGGACAGATTGGAGGATTCACTGGGATGTGGTAGGAAGGAATGACAAAAGAAAGGATGGAAATGGCATGCTTGGCAGGCTAGAGGGAGGGGAGAACTAGAGCAGCTTGTGCTAGGTGGCATAGGTTGTATGAGGATGTTTTGTTTTGTTTTTTTTCATGGGGCATTGCCGGTAGTGATTTGGAACTGTTTGACCTCAAAGAAAGAGTTTTATCTGAAGGCAGGTAAGCAGACATTGCTAACAAATGTGGCTTTATCAGAGAACAGGTCCACCCAGGGCAGCTCACACAAGTAATAAAGAATTACAGGTTTACTCATCTCAAAAGAGTCCTGTTTTTTTTTTTCTCCTTCTTCTGGCATCAGTTAGAAAATCTCTTCCATTTAGAAATATAAGATTTTCTTGTATCGGATTATCCGAAGTGTGAGATTTAAGGATTGTAAGTTCAGATAAACAAGAGAGATATTGTTTTTTGTTGTCTTGTGTAAGCTTGTCCATCCTGTGAAGTAAGTTGCAGTGATTGCCCTGGACCAGACTGAAGACATGGGAGAAACAGTATTGTCTGGGACAAAGGGGATCCCCAGCAAGATTTCTGGATTGTCTTTCTTAATTTTGAGCAGGGTTTGGAATGAGTGGAAGAAGAGTGGAGAGGAGGGAAGGCATAGAGGAATTTATAATTCCATGATAAAGACATACCACTTGTTTTCCAAGCCTCTGGGCATATTACCTTGAAGCAGAACAGTTTGAACTGCCTGTTCAGAGTGGATGCAAAGACACCGATTTGTGGAGTACCCCATTGATGGACAATCTGCAAGAAAGTCTGCCTTGGATCTGCTCAAGTAATCAGCCACAGTATACCTGGCTGGGGGAATGTTTATTTCTTTCAAGGGGAAATTCTGCTGAATGACAAGACATGGTGATTCTGCAGAGGTGATGGGATCTTAAACCCCCCCCCAACTTGTTTATGTACTGCATCTCAATGGTGCTATCGGTCAGCATTTGAAAAGAACCTGGAGTCCAAAGGTGATAAAGTTTAAAAAGCAAAGATGGCTTTCATTATTTGACATTCATGTGATCTTTCCTGTCTTGCTTTGACTAACTCCCCTGGATGTTTATGTTCTTTGCCCAACTGCCCTGGATGTTTATGTTCCTTACCCATGCCCTGACACCATATCTGAAGGATCTGTGAAAAAGAATGGGAACAGAAAGGGCATTATTGGATTCAGTAATATCTGGTTGATCTACCAATGAAATTCCTTCTTGATGATGAGCAAAAGAAGAATTGAGAAGTTTAGAAGATGGCAGTGTTGTGCCAAAATAGACCTGAGGTACCAATGAAACTTCCTCATGTGGATTCCGGCAAAAGGTATCATTTGTATGGTGGAAACCATGTACCCCTGGGCTCTAAAAATCTCTCTTTCTGAAGTAAAGTCTAGGGGAAGAACAGACTGAGGGCAACCAATTAGAAATTGCATCTTTTCTTGAGGGGGGAAAGCTGTCATCAAAACAGTATTGATTCTGCATCCTAGAAAAACCAGATCCTGCAATGGAAGAGTTAAAAACTTTTTGAATTTATGATAAAACCCAGGCAGTGAAAAAAGTCTATGGTGAAGTCAAAATCTGCAAGATGTTTGTCTATTGATGAAGTCTGGAGAAGAAGGTCATCCAGACAGGGATAAATATGAATCCCTAGAAGCCTGTAAAAATCAATGAGAGGGGCTAAGCACAGAAAGACTAAAGGGCAAAGAAGGAATTGAAAATGAAATTGTAAGGCACAGAATCACAAGAATTTCTTGTGATCTGGATAAACTGGAATGTGCAGATATGCATCCTTTATTACTTCAGTACCAGGAAGACCTGGAGAAGTATAATTGAAAGAAGAAATTGAAAAGATAACACCTTGAATTTTGCTACAATTAAGAAGGTATTGAGAACTGAGCAATCCAGAAGGAGCTTCCAATTTCCCTCCTTCCTGGAAACTAGAAAGAGCCTTGAGTAGAACTCTTTTTTTTTCTGTTGGTGTGGAAAAACTATCTCTATAGTTCTCTGCTGAAATAACTGTTAAAGAGTAGGTAAAACTAGGGGCTGGTAGTTTAAAGGAACTTATGGAATACCTGAATTATCTGGAGGAAGGAGCCAAGACCTCTTGTAGCCCCTTCCTACAATGTTGAGGATCCAACTGTCTGAAATAATCAGTTTTAAATGTTAAATTAAAAAAATAATAATAAAAATAAATAAATAAATAAATAAAACAGAGTGAGAAAGACAAAGGTCCTTTCACAGAGGGAGGGAGGAAGTAAGTGGGGAAGGAGGGGGAGGAGACAATAGTCAATAATTAGCTGGCTTGTCTAGGAAGGATGATTTAGATCCTGTGAAGCTTTGTTTTTGTAAACTTTTTGCAATTTTGTTGGGACTTTTGCTTTTTATGAAAAATGGACCAACCAGAGAGGAATACTTCCTCTGGAATTTATGGACAGGAGAAAGGAAAATCTGTTATAAATCTTGCATAATCTTACATTTCTGTTTTACATTTTTGAAATTCTTAGCTGCAGCAGGACCATATGGATTCCATCTGTTAGTGTGTGTGTGTGGGGGGGGGCATCTAACAGTTTATATTTAACATTGCTTTAAAGCAGAACCAGTGATAGCTGCTCTAACAGCTGCAACATAGCTACACTTAATGGAATGCCTACCCAGATGGGTGGCAGAATTCAAAAGGGAAATAGCTGAAGTCTTACGGTCTGAACTGAATCTGGTATAGCTGAAATAAGCTTATTAATATCTCCCAAAATAGATAAAATATACCTAATCATGTGTTTCTGGTAATTGATTGGAAAGAAAGTGTGGCAGAACTGTATACTTTTTTTCCATATCTATCTATAGCCCTGCTATCTTTATCATTAGGGAAGGCGTTAGAAGATGACAGCTTCTTGACAGGTTTTTAAGGCTCTGTGAAATTATAGTAGGGTCAGATGAGAGATTTTTATAGAAAAAAATTATGGGAGTCAATCATATGGGTCTATGTTTAACCATCAAATAACATTTCTATCGAATGGCTAAACTTAGAACCATAATTATCGAACGTTCATTCAGCAAACGTTTATTTTTAGTGAACAGAAAAGTAACTAGTTCATAGGTTCATAGGTAGGTACTAGGCTATTTATTTATTTATTTACATTTGTTAACCGGGTTTGTCCAACTGGGCTTGTGGCCCATTTTCAGTGGAGACCTGAGGAGAAAAGCTCCAGTAATACATTTTAAAACAAGTACAATTTTAAACAATATTGATATAATAGCAGTTATAGCAAAACGATTCACATATGTTGGGTTACATGCATAAAGTTAAAGTTGCATTAAAAAGAAACTAAGTAACAATTTTACATTGATATAATTCAATAGGTGAAAAATAAACATTTTTTGTTTATATAAAATTGTGCAAATGCATAGTAGGCACATTGGAGAGAAAGATGTAATGAAGTACTAAGTATGGTCCTTTTGAGGGTACATAAAGGGAAAGAAGACTAGGTAGGGTCATGGCAAAAGCAGGTTCTGGAATTGAGAAAATAAGCTTTTAGTTCATTTTTAAAGTGTGAGGTGTGGGAGATTGAATGTAAGTCAAGGGGGTTTGTTCCAAGCACGGGCAAGGGAGTGTTTGTAGAGTAGTTTTCCTACTGACCTTTTTGGGTGGTAGATATCAAGTAATTGTTGGTTAGAAGTACGGAGGGTCCGGGATGGGATGTAGATGGAGACTAAGGAAGATAGAGATGGACAGAAGGAGGGTTTATAAAGAATAGAGTGTAGCATATGAAATTGATAAGATAGCAGAAACTGGAGAATTTCAAGCCATTGAAGAGAGTTTAAAGAAATGCAGTGGTGTGAGTTGTATGGGGAGTTAGTAATGAATCTGGCTATTTTATGGTAAGTCTGTTGCAGTTTGTTTAGAGTGGAGGCCTGGATATTGGTAAGAACTGGGGAGGTGTATAAGAGGGAGGGGAGGAGGAGTGCCTGGCCCAAGGTAAGTCTAGATTCAGGGGTTAGGAATTTTTTGTTCAGATATAGCAGACCTAGTTTCTGGTTTGTTTTTTTTTTACATTGGAGTATGTATAGGTTGAACTTGAGTTTGTCATCGATAATGACCCCCTAGGAGTTTTGTATAGGTGTCAGGTTGGATGTTTTATTGTTAGAAGATGTAATAAAAAAGGAGGTTTTGTGATGAGAAAGAGAACGGGGAAGGAAAAGTAGGAGTTTGGTCTTTTTGGGATTTAGGATCAATAGGTTGTGAGAGAGACATTGTTCAGTGGATAGTAGGGCCTGTTGGGTCAGGGAGTGTAGTTCAGGAATGTTATTTGAGATAGATATAAGTGTGGAGTCGTCGGCATACTGAATAAGGGAGGATTCTTTGCATGAGGTGTAAAGATCATTGGTGAAGATGTTAAACAAAAGGGGTCCCAAGATAGAGCCTTGGGGAACACCAGTGGAGGTGGGAAGGAAAGGTGAGGAGGATGAGAGCCATTTGTCAGATTGTTCCCTGCCAGATAACTATTAAACCAGGCAAGTGTGGAGGGGGATAGGTGGAGATTTGTGAGTTTGAATAGTAGTAGAGGATGAGAGACAGTACTGAAGGCTTTGGAGAGATCTATGAAGAGACAGGAAATGAGATTATTGTTGTCTAGGGCCTCTGCAATGATATGAGTGAAGGAGAGGAGGGCAGTGGTGGTGCTGTGGTGAGGACAAAATCCATGTTGGGTAGGGGTAAATAGGTGGTGTGTGAGGAGGTGATTAAGAAGCTGTGAGTGAATATATTTTTCTAATATCTTGGAGAGGGGGGACAGAATGGCAATGGGTCGGTAGTTTGAGGGGTCAGTGGAGTTTCTACCTTTATGAAGAGGGATAGTGAAGAAAGATTTCCAAAGGGTGGGGACAGTTGATTCCAGAATAGATCGATTAATTAGTATAGATACAGGATAGGCAATTGAGTCAGCAGCAAGGTTGAGGAATGTAGGAGATAGATCGTCAGTGGAAGGAGAGCAAAGTTTTAGCTTGAGTAGTAGATATTTGATGTAAGTAATGGGAACTGGCTCAAAAGAAAACAAAGTTGTGTCAGTGTGACTTGGAGAGGTGGGTGTCGAAGTAGAGTTTGGCTTAGAGGTGACCAGATTTTGGATGGAAGAGATAAAGTGTTTATTCAGGAGGGTAGCTGTTTCCTGAGAGGAAGAGTTAGGGTATGGGGAGGGACTAGAGGGCTTTCCAGGATAGAGGATGTTGTTGAGAGTTGACCATAAGTTTCGAGGATTGGATTTGTTGTTAAGCTGAGCAGAGCTATAGTATAACTTTTTGTCATTAGTTGTATGTTTTTTTGCAAGGTTCCTCAGTTGTCTGTATTTTTGAAGAAAAGGTGGTTGTTTAGTTTTAGTCCAGGTTTTCCAAGCATGATCTCTTTGTTTCATAAGGGACCTAGTCTATTTGAAGAGCCAGGGAGCATGGTTTGATTTTACTCTGATCTTCCTAGAGGGCACTAAGGAGTTTAGAGTATTCATGAAGATGCTATTGAAAGTACTTACAGCATCGTTTAGGGGGAGGTGTTTTAGGATGGACCAATCTATGTTGTGGAGAATGGAGTTAAATTGGGATGAATTGAAAGTCGATAGTTTTTGACAGTCTTTGATAAGGTGGGGTTTAGGAATATGGGAGTAGTGTCTTAAGATGGTGTTAAGGAGATGATCACTGAGGGAGTCGGGTAAGGTGGTGGGATTGTGGTATTGGTGGGGGGAATTGGTAAGGATCCAGTCTATGAAGGAGCTGGAAGTGGAATTTTTATGGAAGCGAGTGGAAGATGTTATAAGTTGGTGGAAGCCGTGTAGGTGGATACTGAGTTGGGGGGAGTCAGTTGTGAGTTTGGACCAATCAATGTTGACATCACCAAGGATAAATGTCTCATATGGTATGTTGTGGGAGAACCAGGATAGGTTGTTTTGAAGAATGAGCAGATTGTTACCAGGAGGAAGGTAAATAGAGGCAATTGCAAGTTTTTTGTGGGGATTCAGATGACAGTTAAGGATGATGATTTCGGCTGGGAGGAAGTCAGGAATTGGGGAAGGGTATGGTGAGAGGTTAAGAATGTTTGAGTACAGGATGGCCATGCCACCACCTTTTTTTACAGGTCTAGCAGATCGAAAGATATTATAACCTGGTGGGAGTATTTCACTATTTGAGATTTGTGGCTATTGGCCCAAGGGCCGAAGTAAGCCTAGCCAACAAGGTTCCCTGGCTTATGCCACCCAAGAAAGTTAATTTCCTGTGCCCCTGTTGAGCAGAGCCACAGAAGTGATCTCCGGGGTGTATTTCCTATTTCATATCCACTCATCAAGATTTTTCTTGAAGAGTGCTAATGAGGAACTTTGCTTGATATAGATGGGTAGCTTGTTCCAGAGTATAGGAAGTCTCAGGGACAAGAATCTATCCCTCCAGGATGTCCTGTTTATTGTGGTGACAAGGTTTAGGTCCCTAGAACATGTAGCTCAGAGGGATTGGGATTTCTTTAGATGTAGCATGTCCAACATCTCTGGGTTTAGCATAGCTTTATATGTTAGGCAGAGATCTCCTCAGAGTAGGCGATATGCTACAGAGTGAAGCTGGAGTTTTTTAGATGGTCAGTGTGGGGCATCTGTTTGAGGCCAGTAATCCTCTTTGTGAGGTACTTCTGTGCCCTTTTCAGCTACTGTAGATGTCTTGTGAGGTACATTCCAAAAGGGGCATTGTACTCTATAATGGGTCTAATGAGTGCCGAGTAGAGGGGAACAATGACATCTTTTTTCCTGGATGAAAACCCTTTTGTGATGAGGTGTGCCGCATAGAAGGATTTCCTGACTACTGTGGCAATGTGATTATCAAAGTTGAGACTACTGTCCACCTGGGTCCCAAGGTCTTTTATCACACATTCAGCATTAAGTAGACTGCCGTTTATCTGGTAGTTCATGGGTATAGAGTTTTTACCAAAGAGGATGACAATGCACTTTTTGGCATTAAGCTTGAGGCCATGCTTTTGACACCAGGCATCTGTCTCAGTGATTCCCTTCTGTAGGATGTCCACATTGTTTTGGGACTTGACTATGGCTCCTAGCTTGCAGTCATCTGTGAACTTCGTTAGCCAGAGGCCTTCTGTGTTAGCCTGTACTTCAGAGAAGTAGATACCAAACAGGAGAGGTCCCAGGACTGAACTCTGTGGTACTCCACTTGTCACAGGTTTGAAGTCAGATTTGGAGTCTGCAACTTTTACAGTGTGGGTTCTGTCAGTGAGCCAATTGGCAACCTATCTTGTGATGTAGGGATTTATACCTAGTTTAGTGAGTTTAGCTATAATTCCAGAATGGGGGATGGTGTTGAAAGCCTTGGCGAGGTCAAGATAGGCTGTGTGAACCATCTTACCCTCATCTACGGCTTTGGTGACTGCCTCAAAGAAGTCGATCAGGTTCAGAAGGTGTGATCTGCCTTTCACAAACCCGAAATGGGTGGGGTTCAGAGTTTGGAGGTTACCAATGTCTTTTTTTATGAGTTCCATGATGATACGTTCCATGGCCTTGCAGACCAGGCTCATCAGGCTAATAGGGTGATAGTTCCCAGGATCAGTGGTGGCTCCCCCTTTGTGGAGTAGGATAACTGTTGCTGTGCACCATTAAGTGGGCACAAAGCCTGATGTGAGACTATGACTGAACATGGTGCTTAGGTAGGGAGCCAGTTCGTTCTGAAGTTCATGTAAAAAGCAGCCTGGGATGGTGTCCAGTCCCATGGATGCTGTGTTTTTGGTTTTAGAGAGTTGGCCAGCACTTCCCCATTTGCCCTTTTCCCCACTGTAGTACAGTCTCAGAGTTCAAGCAAAACACATTTCTGGATCCAGAGACAGCTGCCGTAGTACAACACACCAATTCTATTCACAAAGTTGTGCACCAGGTTAGTGCTTTCATCCACAAACTATAAAACCATGAACTTTTCAAACCAAGTTAATAATCACATGACTAACTTAAATACCCTAAAGCCATTAAAAGTTTTTACTCTTAAAGACACATACCCAGCCTAAAAATGTGTTTTTGTAGTAACTAAATGTAGGGTTTGAATGATTTTTATTATATACACAATTTTATGAATTAATTTTTAGGCTGGATTTGTTTTGGGTCTGTGCTACTTTTAACAGTCTCAGAGTTGGTATATATTGTTAGGGGGGGTGGGGGTTTGCCCCCCACATTTGGGGATGTGGGGGGCAAAGTCCCTTACCTGGGTAAGTTTGGAATGCTGCATTTTGTGAGACAGGGAAGTGTTGGCTATCTACTTACTTTCCCTGGTGAAAAAATGAACGTTCGATGGTTAGGGATCAATGTTTAGCTATTCGATGGCAATGTTATTTAATGGTTAAACATAGACCCCAATCACATACCTTGTGAAATCTATCAGGTATTTTAGAAGCAGAAGGGTTTGGATTCTGGATTTGTGGAAGCAATGCCAAACGTTTTCTGAAGTGTTTCTAACATTGGAACTATTGCTGTAGGTTTAGGAACTCCATATATAAGAGTCATAATACCTATTCTTTACATCTGACACCTGCCTAATTTCCCACTGGAAATGCTTTAAAGACTGTATCACCAAAGGAAAGGTCCACTAATGGAGAATCAGGAATCATGGTATCCTCTTCTTTGGATCTGAAATCAGTAGGAGAATGAATCTGGGAAGAGAAGGCTAGGGAGTCTGCTTCAGATTCTGATTATTCATCTTTACAAGAGGAGTCTCTATTGTCCTTGTAATAAGGCTGAAAAGTGGAAGTAGAAGACATGATAGCCTTAAATAGCCCCTAGAAAAAAAATCAAACTGATGTTTCTGTGGGTACTTGGAAACAGCTGAATTTGGAGAAGTATGCTTTGTCTTTTGTTTCTTTTTTCTATGAACATTTATATGAATGAAACAGGGAGAATTAGACCCTTTGATGGACCTCAAAAGGGAAATCTAGGACATCTTATCTGACTAAAATCAGAGAAATACCCTCAGGTGGCCATCTAATCAGTTGAGCTGGATGTGCCAAGTAATTGCATGTAGTAGGTTTTCAACAGGATCACCACAGTGGGAGCATCTAACATACCCAGGCAGTCTAAGGACTTGTCAAGAGCCACAGCAGAGACCTCTGGGTACAACTGGACAGCAGATGTAATAGCTTCAATTTTTTCAACTTCTTTTTCAGTTAGAGATGGGCATCTCATGGGGGAAGTTCATAGGTTCATAGGTGTCTACTAGGCTAACGACCACAATGGCCTTTTTAAGCCTAGCCATGCATCCCAAATCTCTGACAAGTTCTGATATCCTTGATAAGTGTAAACATGGGCCTGGGAGATGAACCATTTACAGGTTACCTGTGTCCATTAGAGACATAGGTGCCAAACCAGGGATGAATTTCTGGTTGCCCATCCAATTGTCCAAGTAGCACTTGAATTGGGTTAGGGAAGAATTCTGCTTCACATGGATGAGGAGTCTGTTCCATAGATGGGGTAGTCTCTGGGATACATACCTGTCTCTCCAGCAGGTCCTCTTTATATCACAGGCAAGGTTTAAGTTTTTAGAATGGGTAATTGTGGTGCTGTTTATTTTGTGGATATGCAGGAGGTCCATCAGAGTGGGGTCTGATAATGCCCTGTATGCCAGGCATAAATCTCTCCTCAAAATCCTGTAGGAGACAGAATACAGGAATAGACCCTTGAGGAGGTCTCCACAAGACATTCTACTTACATCCTGTATTCTTTTAGTGAGGAACCTCTGTGGACATTCCAATTGCTGGATATGCCTGGTTAGGTATATACCAAAGGGGGCATTGTACTCAATGATAGGTCTGATGAATGCCGAACACAGTGGAACAATAACTTCCTTGGACTTAGATGCCGTACCTTTGTTTATAAGTTGCGCGACATAGAATGATTTCCTCAGCACTGAAGGCACATGATGGTCAAAAGCTAGATTACTATCTATGTGTATCTCTATGTCCCTGACTACTGCGTCAACTCTAAGGGGTGTGTTGCCAATATGCTAGTTACCAGGGATGGATGACTTCCCAAAGGATACTATTATGCATTTCTTGGCATTTAGTTTTAGTCCATGGCTCTGACACCAGTCGTTTGTCATGTGTCAGCCCCTACTGGAGAACATTTGTGTGAGTGTGAGTGTGATATTCAATGACAGCTCCTAATTTGCAATCATCTGCAAATTTAGTCAGCCAGAGACCACTGACATTGGCCCTGACTTCTGAGAAGTAAATGCCAAAAAGTAGTGGGCCAACAACTGATCCTTGAGGGACTCCACTTGTGACTGGCCTTTTTGTAGAGGTGGACTCCCCAATTCTAACTTCATGGGTCCCATCTGTGAGACAGTTGGCTATCCACTGGGTGACATAAGGGTTTGCACCTTACCTCTTGAGTTTGTCAACAATGCTCAAGTGGGATATTGAGTCAAATGCCTTGGCTAGGTTAAAGTGGGCAGCGTGAATGATTTTGCCCTCATCCATTGCTTTGGTGACCTTCTCAAAGAAGTCCACCAGGCTGAGTAGGCATAATCTGTCCTTGATGAAACAAAACTGGATTGGTTCCAGTGTCTGGAGGTTTACTATATTTCTATTGATCATCTCCATGATAATTCTTTCCATGGCTTTACATATATGACTAGTGAGACTTATGGGTCTCTAGCTCCAGGGTCTGTAGATGACCCACCTTTGTGGAGAGGGATGACTTTTGCCTTTCTCCATTCATGAGGCACGAAGGCTGTTTGGAGGCGACAGTTAAATAGTAATTCCAGAGGCCCTGATAGGTCATTTTCCATGCTATTTAGAAGGCATCCTGGGATATTGTCTGGGTCCATTGATGCAGTGTTCTTGGTCTTAGAGAGAGCATTAAGGACCTGTTGCCTAGTGATAGTAGGGGGAGTTATATTTGATGATATTTTCTGAGGGAGTTTGAGGGGGAGAGAGGGGTAAAGTTGGAGCTGAATTTATCAGCCAGGAGGTTTGCTATATCTTCTGTCTCAGCATAGATTGCTCCATTTACAATGAGCTCTGCACATAATTGTGCATTGTCTTTGAGGTTGCAGACATAGCTAAAGAATGGTTTGTGGTTGTCTTTGGCCTGGGAGGCCAAAGTTACCTCAGATTTGTTTCAGATATCATAGGTTCATAGGTTCATAGGTTCATACTAGGCTATCTGCCCAAGGGCATTTATAAGCCTAGCCCATAGTTATGTGGCTTTCGCCACCCCTTTAGTTTGAATAAAAACTATGCCTATCATTTTGCTGTGCCTCTGTCAAGCAGTGACACTGAAGTAATCCCTGGGGTATATCTGCAATCTCCCATCCATTGGTCAAGATTCCTCTTGAACAAGGCCAGAGAGGTGCTCTGCCTCACATGTACCGGGATTTTGTTCCACAGCATAGGGAGTCTCTGGGTGATGAATCTATCCCTCCAGCACGTTCTATTTATAACCGTGTCAAGGTTTAAGTCTCCTGCCCTTGTGGTTCTGAGGGATCTAGATTTTTTGAGGTGAAGCATATTCATCAAATCTGGGTTTGACATGGCCTTATATGTCAGGCACAGGTCACCTCTGAGCAAGCGGTATGAGACTGAATAGAGCTGGAGTTCTTTCAGTCGGGCAGCATAAGACATATTTTTGAGACCCTTTATCCTTTTGGTGAGGAACTTTTGGGGCCTTTCAAGCTGCAGCAGGTGTCTTGTCAGATACATTCGAACGGGCATTGTACTCAATCATAGGTCTAATGAGTGATGAGTACAGGGGACGATGACCTCCCTTGATCTAGATGTGAATCCCTTCATGATCAGGTGGGCGATATAGAAGGTTTTCCTAACTACTTTAGCAACATGAGTGTCAAGCGAAGGCTACTGTCAACCTGGGTCCCCAGATCCCTGATGACTTTTTCTGTGCTCAGTGGATTGCCACCTATATGGTAGCTAGGGGTAACCTTGTTTTTCCCGAAGGGTATGACTATGCATTTTTTGGCGTTTAACTTCAGGCCATGGCTCTGGCACCAGTTATCCGTTTCTGTGAGGCCCTTCTGGAGGATATCTGTGTCAGATGTGTTTTCGACTATGGAGCCCAGTTTGCAGTCATCTGCAAACTTTGTCAGCCATAACCCTCCTGTGTTTGCTTGTACTTCAGAAACGTAGATGCCGAACAAGAGTGGACCCAGGACTGAGCCCTGTGGGACACCACTTGTGACTTAGCCAGTTTGCAACCCATCTTGTGATGTATGGGTTTACATTCAAGCTGATGAGTTTTTCGATGATACCTGAGTAGGGTATTGTGTCGAAGGCCTTTGCCAGGTCGAGGTAGGCTGTATGGACTGCCTTTCCCTCATCAATGGCCTTGGTGACTGTCTCGAAAAAGTCAACCAAGTTTAAGAGGCAGGATCTGCCTGATCATCACAGAGCATCCTTCCCCATGTGATCTCTTTTAACCTTTTATTCTCTAAGTGGATTTTAGAGAATGATAAATGGCTTGCAAGGGTATCAGGAACAAAAGATTGGTATATAGTGCATGCTTTATAGCTGTAACTGGATCCTAGGCAAATTAAACATTTGGCATGACAGTCCCTATAAGGAATTTTCCTCTCATAATCAGATTTTTCCCTTTTAGTTGACATGAAAAAGTTAATATTCTTGCCAAAAAATGTAGGAAAGTGGAAGGTTCTACAATGGGGATACTTATCTTACTAACACAGTCACAGCTAGCATAGGCTCTGCAGCTGACAGACTGAAGTTGAAGTGGCTGGAGGCAAACAAGTTCTTAAATTTTTCCAGCCATAAGGTCCCTTATGTACCACTTAGCTCTCACATGTTTTGGGCATATGTTGGACATATGGCACATGAGGAAGGAAACCAAACTATGGTATGCAAGCCGGACATACATATCATTGGCAAGATACTTCCCAAGCATTCTTAATACTGCAACAGTGATCAGGGAAGAGCATCTACAATTTCTTTAACTTGCTATGGTAGCACAGCCCATGAGTGCAGCATTCATAGCAGCATCACTAGTCTGTTGATGAGTAATGTAAAAATCAAGAGATAGCTGACAAAACTGGTTCAAAGCAACCACAGTTAAATATTTATAAAGGACTTCTTTTAATGGGCAAAAAGGATGCAAATTAAGCAGTCTTCAGTCAAAATGTCTAATGGAGGACTTGGAACACAACCAATAATCTCCTAATACTTAATTTGTTCTAAAATATATCAATGCTTTTTAACAATGGAACACTGAAATCCTCCTACTTGGGGAACATAATCCATGCTCTGTGATGATTTGGACCCTCACCTAGCTCAGTGTGAAAAATACTTGGATTTGTGATGACCACTTGATCTGTCCCTTGGCAAGTACTGTGTAAAAGCTGTATATTTGTATGATTATGCATTTTACCTTCATGCTACGTAATAAACTGATTTTTTTCCACTGGTCAAGACTCAGCAATTTCAGAACTTAACAAATGATGAAATGTATGTATGGGTCTGAAATGTTTGATCTCTGTATATGATACAGTGAAACAGATGATGATGTAACTGTGATGCTGCTTTAAGACAGACTAGATGTAGTGTAGCCATGTAGTGTAGGTCACCAAAGCCGTAGATGAGGGTAAGGTGGTTCACACAGCCTATCTAGATCTCGCCAAGGCTTTTGACACCATCCCCCACTCTGGAATTATAGACAAACTCACTAAACTAGGTATAAATCCCTATGTCACAAGATGGGTTGCCAACTGGCTTACTGAAAGAACCCACACTGTGAAAGTAGCAGACTCTAAATCCAACTTCAGACCAGTGACAAGTGGAGTACCACAGGGTTCAGTTCTGGGTCCTCTCCTGTTTGTTATCTACTTCTCTGAAGTACAGGCTACACAGAAGGGCTTTGGCTAACAAAGTTCGCAGATGACTGCAACCTAGGACCCATAATCAAAACTCCTAACGATGTGGACATCCTACAAAAGGGCCTCACTGACACAGATGCCTGGTGTCAAAGCCATGGCCTCAAGCTCAATGACAAAAAGTGCATTGTCATCCCTTTTGGTAAAAACTCTGTACCCATGAACTACCACATAGGTGGTAGTCTACTTAACACTGAAAGTGTGATAAGAGACCTTGGGACACAGGTGGACAGTAGTCTCTCCTTTGATAATCACATTGCCACAGCAGTCAGGACATCCTCTTACGTGGTACACCTCATCACAAAAGGTTTCTCATCCAGGAAAAAAGAGGTGATTGTTCCCCTCTACTCATCACTCCTTATACCCATTATAGAGTACAACGCCCCTTGTGGTATGTACCTTACAATACATCTACAACAACTGGAAAGGCCACAGAAATACCTCACAAAGAGGATTACCGGCCTTAAACAGATGCCCTATGCAGACCGTCTCAAAAAACTCCAGCTTTACTCTGTCGCATATCACCTACTCAGAGGCGATCTCTGTCTAACATACAAAGCTATGTCAAACCCATAGCTGTTGGACATGCTCCACGTAAAGAAATCCCAATCCCTCTGAGCTACATGCTCTAGGGACCTAAACCTTGTCAACACAATAAACAGAACATGCTGGAGGGATAGATTCCTTTCCCAGAGACTTCCCATACTCTGGAACAAACTACCTATCTATATCAAACAAAGCTCCTCATTAGCACTCTTCAAGAAAAATCTTGATGATTGGATGGGAGATAGGAAATTCACCCTGGGATCACTTCTATGGCTCTGCCTGACAGGGGCACAGGAAAATAATTTTCTTAGTTGGCAAAAACCAGGGTACCGTTTGGCAAGACTTATATAGGCCCTAGGGCCTATAGTCTAGTACCTACCTACGATCTTATGAACCTATGTAATTGTGATGCTGCTTTAAGACAGACTAGATGTAGTGTAGCCATGCTGTTAATTATTTGTGAGGCATATAGGTATTGGAAATATCTTAGCACTATCACACACTGCAATTTTAGGTTCATTGCATGTTTCACCCAAAAACAGAAGTTTAAGAAAAAAAAACAGAGGAGATAATTCTCTCTACTTGTATCTAAAGTGAGATGCATCAAGAAAGGCATTAGTAGTAGAAAACAGGAAGTCATTAACATCTCCTTGTTGACAAAAGTGGAGACCCTCTATGGAATAAGTCTGACCATACCCCCACAGCAAAGTCATGGACTGTGGAATGTGGGGAGTAGGTTAACAAAATAGTACACAGCCTACGTCCGAAAAACCTGACAAGGATGGGAAGAAAAGGACACGGTTGTACCAGCTCATTCCTTCCAAGGGAACGTAAGTGCCAGAGCTAAAGGAAGAACAGGGCAAGTGAGACATTCTTTTTTTTTCCAAAGGTAGAGTGGTACATAATAACTAATTGGTATCTTAAAAAAAACATCAGTATGACAGTTCGCGGTCTGGAAGGGGAAGTCAAATGGGTATGTTGCCCTGTGTGGCAAACTCCCTTGCTACAAGTCTGGCTGGAGGGTATGTGTCTTGGATAGGTTATTAGTTCTGATTATTAGCTGAAACTGGAATTAAACCAGTACAAGTTCTTACAGAAGAAGTGGGCAGCTAAGGCTTATATCACTTGAACAACAGGAGGAGCCTTCAGCCAACTTTATGCCCAGCCATTGACTGCATTTGACACAGAGGATGTAGGACACAAAGGGAAAATCCTCTGATGGCTGCTTCGATGATTATGATGGTAGGCAACGGTAAGGTTGTGCAGTAACAGGCAGGAAACATGGGGAAAATTAAGTAAAAAGTAGTAATAAAGACAAGTGTGTGTCCATGACAGACATTTTTTGAGTACATTAAAATTAATCAAAAATCAAAAAATTGTGTGCAATAGCTGCAGAGAATAACTTGTTTTTAGAATGGAGATTGATCAGAGGTAAAGAGGAAGTGTTCTTCAGCTAGCCAGCTAAGGATACAATGGCTGGATACAGCTCGCAGGAAAAAATCATTAAATCTTGACAGTAGTAATATTCAATAATGCATGAGGCATAATGTGATACATGGAGGCTAGAAAGAAATATGATGTAGCTTAACAATGATTGACAGTTTATTTTTAGCCAGAGAAATGGACAGTACAGACAGGCTAAGGTGTCCTCAACTATAAAAATAATAAATTTGATTATTTTGCTTAAGTTACCACATACTAATGTAGCTCCATGTTTTATTCAGCGATTATCTTTGTCTTATAGGTCTCCACAAAACACAATGCAGGAGAAGGCAGACAGAAAAATCAAAAAATAAAAAGCAAGTAAAAAATGCTTTATATAAACTTAATTAGACCTATGGTTAAAACAATGATCTCAGCAGTGTTTATTCCTCTGTATTGCTAAGTAGATCCTTGGGGATTCAACCCCCCCAACACACACACACTGGGTCATTAAGTTCTAGAACATGGTTAGAGATTTTGTCATTGTTGTCTACAAACAGAATATTTGCAAACCCCTTCAGGTTAGTTTCACACCTACACATAACCGGTGAGACCATGAAACCGGGGGGTGGAATCTTGGAATCATTTCTGTCTGCATTTTTTTTTTCTTTAGAACACAAAAGATTATAAGAGGATGACATTCTGTAACAAGACTGCAATTTAACCGCTGGTAAGGATGTGCAGACGTGCATAGTTTCCCCTCACCTAAGTTATGTTATTGCAATTCCACGCTGTCAAGCAGTTGGCTAAAGTGCAAGATTCCACCGTGAAATGTGAAAGCCTGTAAGTAGGGTTGCTTATTCATCATTTAACTCCATGATTTTTTGTCCTCGCATGGTGATTTTTGTAAATTTTTACTCAACGATTTTGCCTTCATTTGTTAATAAGGTAAGATCCATTCAGCATAGGTACTGTTTTCATGTATGACCTGGGATCACTGGTCTTCTTAAAAGAAAAGTTGAGTCATACAATATGCAAATGATGGCTGACAGAATGAAATCCTGAACTCCACAAGCTGTTACAGTTAACCATTTGCATTAAATTGTTAGCAAAAGATTCTGTCAAAACCCTCAGAGGGTCTTTTTCTTTCTTTCTATAAAAATAGCGGATTCTGGCACACAATTTACCTTACCTGATTAATCAAAAACAAAATACACAAATTAAATTGTGGAATGTGCTTTGCAGATTTTACCATCTCCTATTTGTCATCATTTGAAAGAAGTATGAGGCAGCATTAGACTGACATTTGTGTGCTGTGTAAATAATACTTGAGCTGGCAGGGTCATTTACAACTGAGCTGTAAGGAAAGAGTCTGAGCTTAACAAATGCCGCCGGCTCAGTCAATGAGAAAACAATGTTCAGGTCACTGAGTTCAAATCCTGCTATGACAGATGTAGTGCCTGTGAAACTAAATCTTTGTTAATCTTTAAACCATTTGTTACTGCATGACATTCGTAAAATGTGTGTGTGTGTATGTGTGTGTGTGTGTGTGTGTGTGTGTGTATATGTGTGCTATTATATGTGTGTGTTCTGTGTATATGCCTGTGTGTATAAGTGAGCCTTTGTGCATGCATGCATGTGAGTGTGTGTGTGTGTGGGTGGGGGTTTGCAAACTTCATGTAACTGTATCACTAGGTGGCAGTAATCGATTGCAGTGAGCCTCTCCATGTAATGCAGCAACTCTCACCACACTGTATGTAGTTTTCAAGCAGCTGATGTTCTTAACATTATGTCACTGTGACACCGGAGCCTTTCCAACTTGTGTTCTGCTCTTAGGTTAATAAATTTATTTGCAGCATGCATTAGTGAACAGTTTAGCTACGTGGCTGTTATTACATTTCCTGGTCCTGCTTGCCCATATCCTATGACCTCAGCTCATTGTTATTTGATGCATTACTGCCACAGTGGAATGAGCAACACCAAATAACATGCATTTCGACTGACAGTTGTTTCCAACATGAACTTTTTACACAAAGTATTTTTTCTTACTTAAACAAACTGTAACTAAAACAACGAGTGAGAAGGTCACTTAAAAACCAATCAGTAAAAAAAAAAAATGAAAACTCCAGCAAAGCTAGAACTTACACTGAGTGACCTCCCAAACCTCTTGTATCAGAAGCACATGAGATATATGCAAATGAACCTTATGAACATCAGGTGTTTCAGCTCACTGGCAATTCTGAATGCCCATGACTTGTTTCGCCGTTTTAATGGACAATTTCAGGCCAATAAAGCCAAACCCAACTAGCTGCGGCTATGCATATTTTGGCCTTGTTATGACCTCATCATGACGAGGTCATAACAAGGCCGAAATATGCATAGCTACAGTTACTTGGGTTTGGTTGACAAGGTCATAACAAGGCCGAAATATGCATAGCCACAGCTAGTTGGGTTTGGCTTTATTGGCCTGAAATTGTCCATTAAAATGACAAAACAAGTCATGGGTATTCAGAATTGCCATTGAGCTGAAACACCTGATGTTCATAAGGTTCAGTTGCATATATCCTATGTGCCTCTGATGCAAGAGGTTTGGGAGGTCACTCAATGGAAGTTCTAGCTTTGCTGGAGTTTTCATTTTTGTTTTTACTGATTGTTTTTTAAGTGACCTTCTCACTCATTGTTTTAGTTTGTTGTTTGAGATATTTTTGCAGTGACCCTAATGATAATGGACATCAGCTGGTACTTAAACTGTATTAATCACTGTGTTTGTTCCTGGCTGATATTTTCTACAGCTTCAGATGAAATAATCAGTGTGCAAATTTACCTCTTTTATCACACTAAACAATAATATGTTTAACTCGTGATTGGAAAACTATACGAAGTAAAGTAAAATCCTAGCAATCCACCTTCCATAGAAAACACTGGATTGCAGTCAAACAATATGCCAAATGTGTGCAGATAGCCAATAGAATGCTGTTGCACCCGGATAACAAATAAATATTTATTCTGTTCTACAGTCACAGGAGTGTTCTGGTATGACATATTCTGTTCTAAACATAGAAGTGCACCTGAGTCTGTTTCTGCACTGTCCTTCAAAATCTCAGAAGGAAAAACAGAACGGCAATGGAGATTCTCTTTTCTCCATTGCTTGTCCTGCACTGTACTGTGTAAGCATGGTGACGTAAGTCCCATACACATGCACAATGCATCTTAAACAAGGAAGAAGGTGAAAGAACACTACAGTGCCATTATACAAAGTCATTATTAAAGAAAGGTAAGCAATTTCTTTCTTAAATAATGTCAATGTATAATAACAATAACCCACAAGTGGACATAGGTTTATCATGATTTACCCATGTTTGGTGTGGTTTGATCACAAGGGTGAAGCCCTACATGTTTCTAAATGAAGTGTACTTGTAAATATAAGGTTGTTATGGGTAGATGATCTGGAGACTTTGTGATATGTTACTTGTTAATACAGATAAATCTGAAAATATGAATGTCATAATACACAGCAAAATGATGGATGTCATACCACTGCATCTAGATTGTAGTCTTAATGCTTATAAGAAACCCTTTCATGTATTTAGACAAAATGTTGACTAATAAAAGATTATTAAAGGAGTTTTAATTGAAATAGTCTGAATGAGCAGCAGCAATTTAACTACTGACTCACCCATTAATACTATCGAAAGATCTAACACTGCAGTAAACAATAATGATACACCATGCTGGGAGCTCTTTAGATACAGTTTTCTGATATTTATATAGTCAGTCTAAAGGCTGACTGTAGAAAACAAGGAATCAGCAGAGACTTCTCTCAGCAAAGCCTTCTTTTTCTTATGTAATTTTATGAACAATCTAAAAAGCAATGCACCTCATTTCACTTGAATTTATTGTTTTCATTTAGAAGAAAGGAAGTTAACAGTATAATAGGCTTTTGTTAAGTTTTACTAATTGAATGATTGGTGTTTTTAATTGATATGGAGTGTAATTAAACAGTTTTGTTTTTTACTGTGTATTCATTCTGAAGAAGTATTTACGAAAGCAGTGATTAAACGGTTCTACACTATTTGGAGTCTTGTGTTGTTCCTCTGTTGGCACAGTGTGTTTTTGGTTCTTGTTTGAATTTATTGTTTTCATTAGTGAATTTCAGATTACCCCGTTTATGATACTTCAGTAAGGCTATACTGTGGTGGTGGTGCTGCGGTAGCATTGTCACCTCACAGTTAGATGTTGTCCTGTTCAATTCTCAGCTAGAGCATCTTCTGTGTGGAGACATGCGTGAATGGGTGTACCTTCGTTGAAGGTTGTGCGTCAGGGCTGGCAACGCGGCACGTAAAAAAATCTACTGCCAATCATTAGTGGACCGGGGTTCCGCTGTGGCGACCCCTAACCGGGAAAAGCCAAAAGACACAACAACATGATACTTGAGTAAGGCTGAGGGACTCTTTTCCATCTCAGCTGATGACCACAATATTTTAAAATTGATGAATAAGGCAATAAAGACACAAATGTAAAAGAGAGAATTCAATGATCCATTTGGGGCAATCCTGCAACAAGTTTAACAACAACATTTGCAGTACTTTAGATGTGACTTTTTTACAAAAGTTCATCCAACTATTGATGTCCTGCTGTCCCTACGTCCTATGTAAATGTCAATTATACCGCCCCCATTTGACAGGCAGACCCATGTTTAATTTCTAGTTCAGTGTCATATCACCTAATTACTGACTTAGGTCACATATTTATTTATATTTGTAAAATGTGTATATCCAACTAGGACATCCCCGTTTCAGTGGAGTCTCAAGGGGACATCTCCTAAGAATGGTAGCTGGTGATTTCAAACAAGGTGGGCCAGCATGCATCAATAGAATGTAGGGGAATAGGACTAGCTTTCAGCTTGGTGTAAATAATATGCTAATAGTATGCCTGTATTATAATAAGACAACCACTGTTCAGTAATATTGCATTTTTTATTATTGTTTATCATGTCAATTTTAATATGGTTATTTTGGTCTCCACCTGGAAAAGTAAAAAAATGCAAAGCAACTTCACAGCAGTTTAAGAGAAAGACTGGACAGCAAAACATTACTCAAAAGAAATCAATGAAAAATGTTTATAAATGTAACCAGTACAACACACTGTAGATTACTACAGCATAAACAGAACCTTGATAAATCATACTTATAGAACCATACAATATTTTCTAAAACATTTAGTAATTATCAATAAATAAAGTAACCAGTAATTTCAACTGCATCAGCCAATACACAAGCATACAAAAACAATAACAATAAACACATAGACATTTCTGATCCTGTGTTCAATAAACCATGACCCTCTGCTTAATAAAAGCTCCTTAAAATGAATTCATTCCTTGGTTCAGTGAGTTAAGGGAGTGAGCTGTAGTTCTTGAGGTATAGAGTTTGATTCCTTCAGTGCTCATTTGCCTACTCTGTGACCTCATGGAAGTAACTTTAAACAGACTTTGCTTCTGGATCACCTCTGACCAGGACTGTGCATCCAGTGGGCAAACCTTGTTAGCAACTGGGTATTGTTAATACATGGAAAGGAACAGGTATTAAATGCCGTCTTATGCAGGGATGCACCGATATGCAGAAAGAGGAAATCCTCTGTATACTGGCAATTTTTTTCTTCTGGTGAAAAGTTGGTGGGTTACACACTACTGATCACACAAATGAATGAAAAAGGACTGTGTGTCCAGTGGGCCTGACTTGTTAGCAACTTGGTATTATTCATAAATGCAAAGGAATAGGTATTAAATGCCCTTTTGTGCAAGGTTGCACCAGTAAAAAGAAAGGGGAAATCCTCTGTATGCTGGCAATTTGTTTTGGTGAAAAGTTGGGTTGCACACTAGTGATCACACAAATGAGTGTTGATCACTAGTGTTTTGAAGGCAAGCCTGGCTCTTGTCCATATCTCCATTGTTTTCACAAAACTTATTAGAGGCTTATATTTTATATGCATACCAGACAGCAGAAAAGCTGTGGGATTTAATTTTGAAGTGGAATATGTTACAGTAATGTGCTGCAAAGCTGCACCCTGTTCCACACCCTCTTTAGATGCTACGAGGCTGCAAACATACATCAAGCCATCTTCTTCCTTCATTCTCTGCCTTTAAAGTATGGTCTATTTATGAGCTAAACGCTTACTTTAGTTAACAAAATGTGTACATTTTCAACAAAGCTGTACAGCCTGAAACTGGTAAACAAATAACTGTTTTCCAGTGGAAAGCACACTTTTTGGTTTATTTTGTAAGGCAGTACTGTAAAAAATCTCTAAACATATTCAAAAGTCTCACTTATTGATTTCCACATCCATACATTAACAACACTTATTAACTAGTATGTGTTACAATGCTAATGTTACAGTTTCAATTATTTTTGTTGATCAGATTTCTTGCACTTTGAATTATACATATTGTCGAGAAGCTAACCATAATTAAAGTAGAGCAAAAGCAATACATTTTGTGTCTGAGCCTTATCTTGGCATTGCTTGGTTTTAGGTCAAAGCTTTTTAGTTTGGCCTGTTTTGAGAATGCTGCTGTAATCTATTTAAATTGATTAAATAAGTGTTTGGTAAAGACAGACATAACATAAAAAGTAAACATATTTAAAAATATATTTCCAAACAAATGGAGGGAATGAAGCTCATCAGACTGATGAGCCCCATCCACCCCACTCAAAGTCAGGAATTTAACAAGGAAATAACATAATAATATATATAAAGAAATGTAACATTGAGGATTGCATATATAACAATTTATAGAAAATTTAGCAAAAATTGCATTATAGCTTTAAAGGAGTTGTTACAATATCAGAAAGGGTTAAGACAATTCAGGAAAACTTGAACTTGTAGTCAGTAACAAGACATGAAGTATCACCAAAAATGGCACAGTCTGAAAATATATTATCATTATAGAACAACCATGTGACAGTGACAAAAATGCTTGTTATATAGCATCAGATAGATGCTATCACTTTTTATATCCAGTCATCGTGAAGATGGGTATTGGAAAAGGATATGCGTGCCTGTTGTAATGCTCCTTATCCCTTATTTTGGGAGGAAATGTTTTTCCACTGCTTACTAATGCAGTTGACAAACCTAGGAAAGTTGATAAGATTTGCCTAGCCTGTTGGTGGTGGTGTGTTAAGGGGTCTCAAAGTGATTGTGCTGGTTGGTGATGGAGAATTTCAATTGTGGGAAAGTTTGTAGGTCAGGCACAGCTGAGAGATAGTAACAAATAGTTGAATTCAAGCCATTTAGTATCATGATGTGATAGACATTGATGGGCATGACCGGTGTGCTCAGTGATAACTAAGACTATTATTATTATTATTATTATTATTATTATTATTATTATTAGACTATTATGCATTTGTTTGAGTTTATAAGTGACAGTAGAAGGTGTCTTCTGCCAGTGGAAACTGTTACTTTGTCTGTTCCCCAGGCCTCCGCTGAAAAAGGGCTACTTAGCTCAGTCAGACAAACCTGGTCAACAAATGTAAAATAAGTAAATAATAAAATAAATTAAGAATTAGTTATCTACATATAATTTACCCAGGGAATGCTTTGATTTCATAACAACATTCTGTATGCATGTACTGAATTAGAACTGGATGTCAAGAATTACAGAGTGAGCTTTTGCTGGGAGAGATGAGATAGTCAAGTGTTTTCTGAAGATGGTTTGAAAGAGTTACAGGAGTAATGACTTGAGGAGAATAGCACTGATTTAGTTTTGTAGGCATTCAGAAGAAGGTGGGTGTTTCTTTTTGGAAAATTTCTGGGTCATGCAGTCCTTTTGGGTTCTTAGTTTTGCTGTGCACATTTATCATAATTTTCTGGCTAGAATGTCCATGTTACTTAGCCATAATTCAAGAAAGTGGAAGGAAGCTTGAAAAAGTACCAGAGAAAGTAATGTTGGAATCATTTGCATAATAAATGAGTTTAGCATTCCAAATATGATCAGCCATAATGTTCATGTAGATGGTAGAATGGATACTGAGTAATTTTGACATTTCCAGTGTGACGAGCCATATTATTCATGTAAGGGAAAAATACATTAGACAGAGTACTTAACCTTGAAGGACTCATGCACTTATGGAAGCAGAAAGATGTTGCATTCTTCCATTTTTACACCCTGTGGCCTCATACTAAAATAGCTGGACCACTCAGAGAAAAAGCAATGTTCTTAAGAGTTAGTATAAACATTGCATTTGCATACTATCAAAACCTATAGACAGATCCAAAAAGATTGCTTCAATGAATTTAACAGTTTGAAGTTCATGAAAGTATTCAGTGTCTGGGTCTAAAAAACATGTAAGTAAGTTTGTTTATTTATTTAAGTTTACCAAGGCAGAGCAGTGATCAATTCTTACCAATTGCAGATAACATCTTAACAAACAAACAAAAAATAAGTAGCAATGGTACAATTAACAAGGGGTATCGACATTAAAAATACTAAAGTAGAAAATGCAATGTAGACTGAAAACTATCATAAAATAGAAAACAATTCATCTATCCTAAAATAGAAAACAATACAGCCTGTAATGCATATATATATATATGGATTTAAGCTATCAGACAGAAGTTAGCATAGGAGCATACAATGTACAATGTAAATTAAATAATATGTCCCAGGTTGCTGTATTTGTACTTGCTCAGTTTATTAAGGTACACTGGGAATAGTAGTATAAACTTGGAAAAGGTGTTGAGTTCCATTTGGTTTGAGGAAAGAAACTGCCACAGCTTAGGGGTTAGTATAAACAAACTGCGATCAGTGTAATGGAGTTTTGTGTAGGGGGTTTAGAGAACTGTGCCTGAGTTGGAGTTACTTCTTAGGAATTTAAGAAGGGTCATCTATGATATGTTTGGTGGGCAGAGGAGATGAAATGTCCTGTTGCAAAAGTTTAAATGGCAGTAAGGCAAGGAGGAGTTTGTCTCTTTGTTTTACTGGCAACGATTTAGCATCTTTGAGTCATAGGCAGTGGTGTTTTTGCCATGCGGATTTGGCTGTGAAGAAGTATATTTTGTTAGATATGGATTAAAAGGTTGAGGTGTTTTTACTGGAGGCTATATCAAATAGTGATAAACCATATTCCAGCTATGCAAAACAGATTCACTTATCAACGCCTGATCTACTGGGTGGTAATAGGAACTGTGACAGCTTATATATCCAAAAGAAAAGTTAGTTGATTTTTGACCTGATTTTTTTAATGTGGTTCTGAAAATGAAGACTTTTCTCCTGCCTCTGTACACAAGGGCATATCCTGTACTTCTCTGGAAGTAACTGTCATCCCATTGCTTTATTCTCAACTGCCTGGAATAATAAAGAAAACAATGTATCAACAACTTCATGACCTCCTTCTAATGTTTAATCTGATCTTTCACACTCAATGATACTAGAACAAATTCCACTTACTGCACCCTCAGGAGGATCTGAAACGTTCTGCCCATGGATTCTCTATTACTGTGCATTATTAATTATTACCCTTCTACTCCGTATCTATAATCTCTTGTTCCTTGGGAGGGGCAGTTTCTGGGCTACATATCTATCTCTCCAGCATGTCGTGTTTAGGTCAAAGACAATATATTTAAAGGTGGAGAGGTTTTCAATTTTTTGATTCTGGAGGTCTAAGATTTGAAGAATTGCAGGACCTTTGTATAGATTTTGTGGGTCCAAAACATCATGGCCTTCATGATTTTGTTTTGGTTCAGCAGGAGGTTTATAGAGGTAAGCAACTGCAAAGAACAGTGAGACTGAGTTAAGTCTGGTCTCATATGCCTTGCTGTTGAGCTTGATGCATAGAGTTCCATGTCATCTGAGTAGAAAATCAGTTGCTTGTGGAACACGTTCAAAGAAAGTTTGCTTACAAAGTTAAAGTAAAGTACAGGGGGTAAGTACCGAGCCTTGTGTGACAACTGAAAGAACAGCAGTTTCTGCAGAGTGGGAGGAGATAATTTTGACCCTGAATGATCAGTTAGTGAGAAAGCCTTTGAACCAATGCCGATTTCAGTCAGGTTGGAGATCAGTATTGTATGGCCAACCAAATTAAATGACCAAGTTAGAGCAACACTAAAAGTACCTGTAAAGTTGCCTTTGTCCATATTAGTCAAAATATCAGCAGTAAATGACCACAGTGAAGCCATGGTGCTCTTCCTTGACCAGAATCCATGTTGTTTTGGGGATAGTAAGTTTTGTTGCTAAAAATAACAGGTGAGTTAATTACTTTATAGTTTCAGAAGTTTTTTACCTAGGGTTGGTAAGGCAGAGATTGAGCAGAAGTGAATGGATGAGGCAAGGTTTTCTTGTTTTTGAACTTGTCTGATTAAAGCTGATTTCCAGATTGTAGTTATGGAGTTTGATGTGAGGCAAAGATTATGGATATGGAGTAGATGGGTAATAATTAATAGTGTACAGTAACAGAGAATCCATGGGCAGATGTGTTTAGATCCTGAGTGTGTAGTAAGAGGAATTTGTTCTAGTATCACTGAGTATGGAAGATGAGATTAGAGGTCATAAAGCTGTCAGTGAGTCATTTTTCTTTATTATGCCAGACAGTTGGGAGTAAAACAATGGAATTATATTTATAGAGAAGTAGAGGATCTGCCCTTTTGTAGAGAGGCAACAAGTGCTTGTTTCCAGTAATCCAGGTCCTTTCCTTCTGTGATGAACCTATTGTAAGAGAGCATGCAATGCATTAAGTTGTGATCCTCAGAAATTCTGACAAGATGTTGTATATAGATGGAAAGATGGGTCTACTTTTAATAAAGTATTTTTTAAACAGAGGAGGTATGTATAGTTTGGAGAGTGAAACAAGGCTGACTGTGAGGTAAGATGACATTGTGCTAAAAAATGAGGAAGTGGATCTTAATTTTCACATGAAATCCAGAGGACAGTTAGAAACGGTTTCAGTTACTGTAGTGCCATCTATATGTGGTTAGTATACATCTGGCCAGAACAAAATAGAAGAAACACTGGATTTCTCTGCAGAGAAGCAAGATGTCTGTATCACCCACCTAACAACTATTCTAACATGATTAATACTTTGCTTACTCTACTAGGAAAACGTGAGCAAAGTGAGCAGGACTTGCCAAGTCTGGTGCCTGTGAAATCTTGCCAAACAGTTCAGACTATGACACTAAGATAGACACTTGGGGTAACCCATCATTCACAGTATCTAACAGATAAAGACAATAATTAAGCAGATATGCTTAGCAAAATGCACAATGCTTTATATAGGTACTTGGTTGTATCACTGGATAACATTTCAAATATGGACTATTACATAAAGTTGCAATTTTCTCCCTGATCTGGTGTAGCCTGGTGGTTTTTAAATTTATCAAGGAAATGCAGAGGTTCCACATTGCATAGGTTAATTAAAGGATTGTATCCACAACACTAAGGATTGATATATATGTTTTAAACATTTCTTGTTGTACTTTTGCTAGAATCACATTATTGAATTTGGACATGATGGCACAAAGCATGTCTGTTTTACAGCTCATCTGTTCATAGGTTCATAGGTGTTTACCAGGCTAACAACCACAAGGGCCTTTTTAAGCCTAGCCATGCATTCCAAATCTTTGACAGGTTCTGATATCCTTGATAAGTATAAGCATGGGCCTGGGAGATGAACCATTTACAGGTTACCTGTTTGCATCAGAGACATAGGTGCCAAACCAGGGATGAATTTCCAGTTTGCCATCCAATTGTCCAAGTTGCACTTGAATTGGATTAGGGAGGAACTCTGCTTCTCATGGATGGGGAGCCTGTTCCATAGAAGGGGTAGTCTATGGGATACATATCCATCTCTCCAGCAGGTCCTATTTATATCACAGACACGGTTTAAGTCTTTAGAACGGGTAATTCTGGTACTGTTTGTTTTGTGGATATGCAGGTCTATCATAGTGGGGTCTGACAATGCCCTGTATGCCTCTCTGTTCTTAGAAAATTGTCAGTTAAGATCAGGGGGTTCTGAAATTATGTCCTTCATTCTTACCTCACTGCAATTGTTATCTCAGGGGATGATGTTTAAAAAGTACATTTTAAATATCTGTTGTGTTCTGCCCTCTCATGATCACCTCAGTGATCATGCCAATTTGTTCTAACTGTGATGCATACCTCTTAACTTCTTAGCACAAGAAATCTGAGCAAAGGCAAAAATAATGGGGGAAAAAGGCCCAAAAATGGGGACAGATTTTAAATAGTATCCTAATAAACTTAGAAAGTTTATAGAGTAACAGATTTTGCCATCAGTATGCATTTTCTGAAGGGTATGAAGTATGAAACTCAAATGTCTGCAATTATTTAGTGACTTCTATCCTCAATGATTTTGCAGATAAAAGCACCATTTCTATGAGGAAAGGACTAAAAATGTAATGCAAAAATCTGGACAGTCTGCAAAAACCTGTACAGTTCAGAGGTATGCTGTGAGGTGAGAGCTTGCCACAGCATGCCCAGCATTCAGACAACCATCAGGACCTTTTTGCCTTAAATCTTAGATGTTCCCTGTAAGCATAACCCCTGTCACTTAATGGGTGAATAAGCACCAGGTTCAGCATGGGAATGTTGCTTGCTTCTGCAAGTGATGTGACCCAAGACAGCCCCACCCACCTTACAGTCAGACATTTTGGTATTTCTTGCTAGGTCTGCTGTCTTCAGACGGGATTGGCCAAGGAAGAGATACACAGGTACTGATCCATCACTCTTCTTCCTTCCAGCTGGATCCTCCAAAATGTGGATAGTAATTAAACCAATATAGCCCGTTCTTAGTCAGGACTCCATCCTTCTGCACCATGACTCCAGCTTTAAAAAAAGTGTGCATTTTGATGAGCTTTTTAGACACCAGGTGAATTTAAAATGCTTAAATCCTCAGAGAGATGATATATTGTGGTCTGCGTGCCAGTCCAGTCACTATGATATGACTGTGACATTCAGAAATACATATTATTGCATTTCTTGCATATACTATTGGGTTTGTTATAAAACAATCATATTATAATATTTAAGGCCAATGTCAATGGCCTCTGGCTAAATAAATATGCAGATGATTGCAAACGAGGAGCTGTCATCGAATCCCCCACTGACACAACTGTTCTCCAGAATGGACTGACACAGATAAACAACTGGTATCAGAGTCATGGACTAAAACTAAATGCCAAAAAATGCATAATGCTATCCTTTGAGAAGTCATCCACCCATGGTAACTATCATATTGAAAACATCCCCTAAACGTTGACCCAGTAGTCAGGGACTTGGGGACACACATAGATATTAAACTAGCATTTGACCATCATGTGTCTACAGTAGTGAGGAAATCATTCTATGTTGTGCAACCTATAAAGGTATGGCATCTAGGTCGAAGGAATTCATTGTTCCAGTATATCCACCATTCATCAGAACCATCATGAGTATAGTTTCCCTTTTGATATGTACTTAACTAGGCATATCCAATAACTGGAATGTTCACAGAGGTTCCTTACTAAATGAATACACAAAAAAATACTTGTAACCATCCCCCTTACAGTCATTATGAGGGAAAATCTCCTTACTGCACTTGCTAAAGCCAAAAACGCCTCTGTGGGTTTCAATAACATTCAAAGATGTTTCTTAAATAGCTTAAAATAGATTCTATCAGGGCCACTTGAAACACTCTTTAACCACAGCCTCCAGATGGGTTTTGTCCCAGAGGAATGAAGGACTGCAACAGTTGTCCTTCTGCACAAAGGGGGTCCATCATCTGACCCAGAAAAGTACAGACCCATAAGCTTGACCAGTCTTATCTACAAGGCCATGGAGAGAATTATCATGGACCTGATCAAGAATGACATACAAAGTCTCCAAAAACTGTACCAGACACAATTTGGCTTTGTCAAAGGGGAGGTCTTGCCTACTCAATCTGGTGGACTTCTTTGAGAAAGTTACCATGACCATGGATGAGCATAAAATGGTGCACACCACTTATCTAGATCTGGCCAAAGATTTCAACACAATCACTCACTCAGGGATCATAGATAAACTTACTGAGTTAGGAATAACCCCCTACATTGCCAGATGGATAGCCAACTGGCTCACCAACTGGACACAAGTTGTCTGGACAGGTGAATCCACTTTCAATAAGAAACCTTTCACTAGTGGTATCCCACAGGGCTCAGCATTGGGGCCCCTCCTGTTTGGTATATACCTCTCTGAAGTGAAGGCCAATGTTTGGGGCTTCTGCCACACTACGTTTGCTGATGACTGTAAGCTGAGAGCAATAATTGAATCCCCAAATATGTTGACATCCTACAAACAGCCCTAAAAATTACAAAAGACCATTGCTAAAAGCATGGTCTGAGATTAAATGCTAAAAAAATGCATAATCATACCCTTCAGTAAATCAAATATCCCTGTAAATTACAATATTGATACCACAGCCCTAAAAGTAGACCCAATGTTGAGGGTCCTAGAGTAGACCCAGTGTTGAGGGACCTAGGAACGCAGATAGATAGTAAATTAAACTTTGACCACCAAGTAGTTATATTAGTGAGAAAAATCCTTCTCTGTGGCTCAACTTACAAATAAAGACATGGCATTAAGATCAAAGGTAAGTCATAGTGCTATTGTACTTTATTTATTTATTTTTATTTTATTTTACATTTGTTGACCGGGCTAGTCTAGCTGGATACATATCCCTTTTCAGTAGAGGCCCGGGGAGAAAAGCTCCCAAACATTAAAATAGTTAAACACTACAATTAGATAGAAGTGTACATTTTGATAAGTTACAACCCGAATAAACATTATTTACATACTTAAAAAGACAAAGCATGGGATTAAATAGGTCAGAAAACGAGCAAATGGTTTGTTTGTAGATAGTATGAGAGAGAGAAGAAGCAGTACAATGTTATGGCTATGGGTAATTAATCTGGAGTTGGACAAGGGCATAACCAGTGGGACTTGATATACTCTCTAAGGTTATTTTTGAATGGTGTGAGTGTCGTCATGAGTCTAAGGTTGTTTGGAAGGGAGTTCCATTGCTTTCCAATTGAGTTAGCATAAAGAGCATCCCCACCTTTATTGTTAGATTTGATGGTTAGCACTTGAATACTATTTGATGATCGAAGGGAACTAAGATTATTGTATGGGGTCAAGATTTTGGACAGTGAGGGAGTTTTGGCAGGTTGATGAATTATTTTGAAGGCTTCCGTAAGTTGATTAAATTTAAGAAGATTGGGCAGTTCTAACCAGCCGAGATTTCTGAGGTTGTGGCAGTGGTGGGTGCGAAAAGGTGTACCTGTTATGAATCTGGCTATGTGGTGGTAGGTGGTAGAAAGGTTGTAGATCTCGCGTTTATTCAGGAAGGAAAGTACTGGGGAGGCATATAGTAATGTGGAAAGAAGATGTGTTCGGGCAATGGTTAATTTTGCATGAGGAGTAAGAAAGTTCCTGATTCTGTACATTGAACCTAGTTTCTTGTTAACAGATTTGATGGTTAGGGAAATGTGGAGATCGAATTTAAGCTTGTGGTCAATAGTAATGCCTAGTAGTTTTGTGTGTAAGACAGGTTCTATGATGGTTCCATTAGAGGATTCCACAAAAAAGGAGCTATGGTTAGTCGGTTGCGACATTTGGGATGAGGAGGTAGAAGACGAGGGGAAGAATAATAGTAATTTGGTTTTAGTTGGGTTGAGAATAAGTTTCAGGTTAGAGAACCATTTTTCCACTCTGGCGAAACATTGTTGGGTGGCTGCTTGAAGCTTCAAGAGAGAAGTATCAGAGCAGATCAGGGTAGAGTCATCTGCATATTGGATGCAGGTGGCATTGGGGATGATGGCGTAGAGATCATTTATAAAAACAGAAAAAAGAAGGGGACCCAGTATGGAGCCTTGAGGGATACCTATGTTGTTAGGGAGTAGTTGAGATAAACTATTTTGCCATTTGACTGCTTGTTGCTGGCCGGAGAGGTAATCCTTAAACCAGTTTAGGCCTAAGTTGTCCAGATGAAGGGTTTTGAGGGTGGAGAGTAATAGCTGGTGGTTGACCATGTCAAATGCTTTTGATAGATCAAGAAAGAGAGCAGAGGAAATAAGTTTTTTGTTTCGATTGCTATTTACTGAGTCGACAAAGGAGAGTAGAGCAGTGGTAGTACTATGATGGGGGCGAAAGCCATGCTGGGTACTAGACAGAAGATTATTGCTGGTAAGGTAGTGAAGAAGTTGTTTGTGAATGCACCTTTCAAGAATTTTTGCTATAGGAGATAGTATAGCGATAGGCCTATAATTAGATGTTTCGGTGGAAGGGCCTCCTTTGTGTAATGGGATGATATATGAGGTTTTCCAAATGGGGGGGGGGGGGTGGCTTCTGTTATGGATCTATTGATCAAGATTGATATAGGATAGGCAATGACATCAGAGGCTAGTTGGAGGTATTCAGCTGGGAGACTATCGGCAGCAAGAGTGGACGGTTTTAGTTTTTTTATTAGGGAGCGAATGTAGGAGGTGGATACAGTTTGGAGGGTAAAGGAGCAAGGGGATGAGCAAGGGGATGCGCCTTGGGGAGTAGTTAAATTTGTTGAGGAAGTGGATAGCTGGTTGGCTAGGGTTTGGATGGTCTCAGTAAAGAAGATGTTGAAGGCGTTGGCTATTTCGTCTGGTTTTTTACTTATGAGTTTATCGGGTGTAGGGGTAGAAAATTTACCAGGATGGAGAAGGCTGTTAAATCCGGCCCAAAACTTTTTTGGATTCGATTTATGTTTATCCTGAAGGTGACAGTAATACTGTTTTTTATCTCTGGTGATGTCGGATTTTGTGGAGTTTCTAAGTTGCTGAAATTTGATACGGTCTAGGGGAGTTTTCGTAGCTCTCCATTTATTCCAGGCTAGGTCGCGGAGTTTGATTTTTGTTTTGGTTTCTTTTGTTAGCCAGGGAGCTATACGGTCTTTGGTTCTAACAAGACGATTTGGGGCGTGGGAGTTGAGAATATTTAGGAAAGTGTCATTGAAGTAGGACACACTCTCAGCTAGGGGAAGAGAGGTAAGGGAGTGCCAGCTACATGATTTTAGTTCCACAAGGAATAATTCTAGGTTGAATTTTTTCTTGTTTCTAATAAGTTTATAAAGGGGTGGGAGTGAAGAGCAGAATTTGTGTTTAATAATATAGGTGACAAGGTGATCGCTAAGGCTGTTTGGGAGGGTACCAAAGGTGTAATAATTAGCATTTTTATTAGTGAGAATCCAGTCAATCGTGCTCTCCTTTTGGTGAGGATTGCCAAGTCTGGTAGGAGTTTTGATATTTTGGGAGAAGCCATAAAGGTTGATTGGGTAAGGATTAGGCTTTGTGGAGCAGTGGGACCAGTCAATGTTGAAATCACCTAGTATAATGGTTTCTTGGGGATAGTGATTGGATAGCCAACTTAAAGTTTGTTCAAGGTTTTCAAGGTTTTTCCCTGGTGGGATATAGATCACTACAAGATTAATAGACTTTTGGGAGTTTAGACAAATCTTTAATGTAATGAGTTCAAGATTGGAGACCTGGGGGGGTGCAAAGTATTTCTAATTATGTTAAGTCTGTTTTTAAACATTACAGCTATTCCCCCACCCTTTTTGGCTATTCTATCATTCCTTAGGATGTTATAGCCAGGAGGGAGAATCTCTTCATCCTTTGTGGCAGGTTTGAGCCATGTTTCTGAAAGACACATAATGTCTGGGGAATGTGTGGCTATCAGAGCATGTAGACTGGCTACTTTGTTGTTTATACTTCTTAGGTTGAGGTGAAGAATGAGAAGGGAGGTATTAGGAATATGGGGTAATGTAGAAGTAGTAGGGTCCTGGTATGAGGCAGGGCCTGGATTAGGGTGGATGTCCCCATGTTGAGTGATACATTGTTTTAGGTGGTCTAGGAATTTTTGAAGTTTACATAGGATTTTGAGGTTAGGTTTATTAAAGGTTGCTCTAGGGTAGTAGAGGGTTAGTTGCATATTATTGAAGGTTGGAGCTTTTTCTGGGTGGAGAGAGGAAACTATAAGGTTAGACAGAGGGAATGTATATATGGAAGTATGGGCCTTAGGAAGAGAAATACCTGTTAACGTCTGGTGTTCATAGCGTGATAAAAGGTAAGGAGTTAGAAGAAATAGTGAAAGCAAAGGGATGATAAGCTGCATGGTTTTTCCCATGATAGAGAGTAAGTGGAATTTGATAGGGAGGGAGGATTGGGAGGGCTTATTGAGCTTGGAGGGAGTAGCTAATTAATATGTAGGAGGGAGTTAGTTAATCAGGGATTGGTCGTGAGTGGAGGACAGGAGGGTGGGAAGGGCTTAATCTTTGTATAAATTTAGAGGTAGTGGGGGCGGGTGGGATATGGGGGCAGGGTGGGGAGCGGAGCGAGCCCGAGCGCAGCGAGGGCGAAGCGGAGCGGGGAAATACCCGCCTGGAGGTTGCAGGGCCTTAAAGGCAGATTGGTATAGTATAGTTACTTGTAAAATATTGTACCCTTACAATTTAAAGAGCTTGAAGGTTACAAAAGGTAACCTGACTACAGCGCTCTACTTCAGTGGGCAATAGTTTGATGCAGGTAGTAATTTTACCCTGATAGTTCAGATTTCAGTAGGAGCTGATGCTGGATATTAGGATGTGCATTCGCACAGTAGCAGGATAGGACAGAGTCGACGCCAAGATCCTGGGAGCCACGCGATGTAAGCTTGGAGGGGAGGGGGTACCTAGGATGAGATAGACAAGATAATCACTGTTTAAGGCACAATAGAATATTACACTTACTAGCAGAATAAAGTGAATAAGACAGGCAAATACAGTGATGTTAGCAGTCTGGTTTCAGTATTAAAACACATATGCTAGCTACTGCCACAGGAAACGCCAGGTAGGTCTCTTGAACAAGTATGATACAGCCACTATTAAAATCTAGAGCAGTGTCTAGGCTGAGGTTAGCTCGCCACTCAGTCATACACAGGAAAGGCAACCTTTTTTAGATCAGTAAAAGGGAGACGAAGCAACCACCTAATCAAACATTATGAGTCAATATAGATATTTTTACAGTATACAAACATTGGATATGACTAGGTTGCAGTTACTCAGTACACAGACATACACAGCAAAAATAACAGACCTTTGAACAGATTATAAGCCAAAGGAGCGGTAGTGCAATACAGTTAGTTTTGAGCGTTTCTGTGTAAATTATCGTACATTGCAGGTTAACGATAATTGTGCCAGTAACACAATCTGTAGTCTAGGCTGAACAGATTCAACAAGTCAATTATATACACTGAAACGCTAGTAAATAACAGTTGCGTTTGAGTGGTTATGTAGAGAATTGTGCCAGTAACACAATCTGTAGTCTAGGCTGAACAGATTCAGCAAGTCAATTGTATACACTGGAACGCTAGTAAAAAACATTTGCGTTTGAGCGTTTTTGTAGAATTTATCGTATATACATTAATTATAATTGTGCCAGTAACACAATGCTATCGACTAGACTGCACAGTTTCAACAAGTCAATGTTTACCTTAGGACAAGGAGATACCCATGCAGAAGGACCGAGTGATGCAACCAGATGATGTAGTTAGAACAAAAATGGCGGAATCTGGCGGGGAATATGAAAACTCCCTGACGTCAGAGGAAATACCCGCCTGGAGGTTGCAGGGCCTTAAAGGCAGATTGGTATAGTATAGTTACTTGTAAAATATTGTACCCTTACAATTTAAAGAGCTTGAAGGTTACAAAAGGTAACCTGACTACAGCGCTCTACTTCAGTGGGCAATAGTTTGATGCAGGTAGTAATTTTACCCTGATAGTTCAGATTTCAGTAGGAGCTGATGCTGGATATTAGGATGTGCATTCGCACGGTAGCAGGATAGGACAGAGTCGACGCCAAGATCCTGGGAGCCACGCGATGTAAGCTTGGAGGGGAGGGGGTACCTAGGATGAGATAGACAAGATAATCACTGTTTAAGGCACAATAGAATATTACACTTACTAGCAGAATAAAGTGAATAAGACAGGCAAATACAGTGATGTTAGCAGTCTGGTTTCAGTATTAAAACACATATGCTAGCTACTGCCACAGGAAACGCCAGGTAGGTCTCTTGAACAAGTATGATACAGCCACTATTAAAATCTAGAGCAGTGTCTAGGCTGAGGTTAGCTCGCCACTCAGTCATACACAGGAAAGGCAATGTTTGTTAGATCAGTAAAAGGGAGACGAAGCAACCACCTAATCAAACATTATGAGTCAATATAGATATTTTTACAGTATACAAACATTGGATATGACTAGGTTGCAGTTACTCAGTACACAGACATACACAGCAAAAATAACAGACCTTTGAACAGATTATAAGCCAAAGGAGCGGTAGTGCAATACAGTTAGTTTTGAGCGTTTCTGTGTAAATTATCGTACATTGCAGGTTAACGATAATTGTGCCAGTAACACAATCTGTAGTCTAGGCTGAACAGATTCAACAAGTCAATTATATACACTGAAACGCTAGTAAATAACAGTTGCGTTTGAGTGGTTATGTAGAGAATTGTGCCAGTAACACAATCTGTAGTCTAGGCTGAACAGATTCAGCAAGTCAATTGTATACACTGGAACGCTAGTAAAAAACATTTGCGTTTGAGCGTTTTTGTAGAATTTATCGTATATACATTAATTATAATTGTGCCAGTAACACAATGCTATCGACTAGACTGCACAGTTTCAACAAGTCAATGTTTACCTTAGGACAAGGAGATACCCATGCAGAAGGACCGAGCGATGCAACCAGATGATGTAGTTAGAACAAAAATGGCGGAATCTGGCGGGGAATATGAAAACTCCCTGACGTCAGAGGAAATACCCGCCTGGAGGTTGCAGGGCCTTAAAGGCAGATTGGTATAGTATAGTTACTTGTAAAATATTGTACCCTTACAATTTAAAGAGCTTGAAGGTTACAAAAGGTAACCTGACTACAGCGCTCTACTTCAGTGGGCAATAGTTTGATGCAGGTAGTAATTTTACCCTGATAGTTCAGATTTCAGTAGGAGCTGATGCTGGATATTAGGATGTGCATTCGCACGGTAGCAGGATAGGACAGAGTCGACGCCAAGATCCTGGGAGCCACGCGATGTAAGCTTGGAGGGGAGGGGGTACCTAGGATGAGATAGACAAGATAATCACTGTTTAAGGCACAATAGAATATTACACTTACTAGCAGAATAAAGTGAATAAGACAGGCAAATACAGTGATGTTAGCAGTCTGGTTTCAGTATTAAAACACATATGCTAGCTACTGCCACAGGAAACGCCAGGTAGGTCTCTTGAACAAGTATGATACAGCCACTATTAAAATCTAGAGCAGTGTCTAGGCTGAGGTTAGCTCGCCACTCAGTCATACACAGGAAAGGCAACCTTTTTTAGATCAGTAAAAGGGAGACGAAGCAACCACCTAATCAAACATTATGAGTCAATATAGATATTTTTACAGTATACAAACATTGGATATGACTAGGTTGCAGTTACTCAGTACACAGACATACACAGCAAAAATAACAGACCTTTGAACAGATTATAAGCCAAAGGAGCGGTAGTGCAATACAGTTAGTTTTGAGCGTTTCTGTGTAAATTATCGTACATTGCAGGTTAACGATAATTGTGCCAGTAACACAATCTGTAGTCTAGGCTGAACAGATTCAACAAGTCAATTATATACACTGAAACGCTAGTAAATAACAGTTGCGTTTGAGTGGTTATGTAGAGAATTGTGCCAGTAACACAATCTGTAGTCTAGGCTGAACAGATTCAGCAAGTCAATTGTATACACTGGAACGCTAGTAAAAAACATTTGCGTTTGAGCGTTTTTGTAGAATTTATCGTATATACATTAATTATAATTGTGCCAGTAACACAATGCTATCGACTAGACTGCACAGTTTCAACAAGTCAATGTTTACCTTAGGACAAGGAGATACCCATGCAGAAGGACCGAGCGATGCAACCAGATGATGTAGTTAGAACAAAAATGGCGGAATCTGGCGGGGAATATGAAAACTCCCTGACGTCAGAGGAAATACCCGCCTGGAGGTTGCAGGGCCTTAAAGGCAGATTGGTATAGTATAGTTACTTGTAAAATATTGTACCCTTACAATTTAAAGAGCTTGAAGGTTACAAAAGGTAACCTGACTACAGCGCTCTACTTCAGTGGGCAATAGTTTGATGCAGGTAGTAATTTTACCCTGATAGTTCAGATTTCAGTAGGAGCTGATGCTGGATATTAGGATGTGCATTCGCGGTAGCAGGATAGGACAGAGTCGACGCCAAGATCCTGGGAGCCACGCGATGTAAGCTTGGAGGGGAGGGGGTACCTAGGATGAGATAGACAAGATAATCACTGTTTAAGGCACAATAGAATATTACACTTACTAGCAGAATAAAGTGAATAAGACAGGCAAATACAGTGATGTTAGCAGTCTGGTTTCAGTATTAAAACACATATGCTAGCTACTGCCACAGGAAACGCCAGGTAGGTCTCTTGAACAAGTATGATACAGCCACTATTAAAATCTAGAGCAGTGTCTAGGCTGAGGTTAGCTCGCCACTCAGTCATACACAGGAAAGGCAACCTTTTAGATCAGTAAAAGGGAGACGAAGCAACCACCTAATCAAACATTATGAGTCAATATAGATATTTTTACAGTATACAAACATTGGATATGACTAGGTTGCAGTTACTCAGTACACAGACATACACAGCAAAAATAACAGACCTTTGAACAGATTATAAGCCAAAGGAGCGGTAGTGCAATACAGTTAGTTTTGAGCGTTTCTGTGTAAATTATCGTACATTGCAGGTTAACGATAATTGTGCCAGTAACACAATCTGTAGTCTAGGCTGAACAGATTCAACAAGTCAATTATATACACTGAAACGCTAGTAAATAACAGTTGCGTTTGAGCGGTTATGTAGAGAATTGTGCCAGTAACACAATCTGTAGTCTAGGCTGAACAGATTCAGCAAGTCAATTGTATACACTGGAACGCTAGTAAAAAACATTTGCGTTTGAGCGTTTTTGTAGAATTTATCGTATATACATTAATTATAATTGTGCCAGTAACACAATGCTATCGACTAGACTGCACAGTTTCAACAAGTCAATGTTTACCTTAGGACAAGGAGATACCCATGCAGAAGGACCGGCGATGCAACCAGATGATGTAGTTAGAACAAAAATGGCGGAATCTGGCGGGGAATATGAAAACTCCCTGACGTCAGAGGAAATACCCGCCTGGAGGTTGCAGGGCCTTAAAGGCAGATTGGTATAGTATAGTTACTTGTAAAATATTGTACCCTTACAATTTAAAGAGCTTGAAGGTTACAAAAGGTAACCTGACTACAGCGCTCTACTTCAGTGGGCAATAGTTTGATGCAGGTAGTAATTTTACCCTGATAGTTCAGATTTCAGTAGGAGCTGATGCTGGATATTAGGATGTGCATTCGCACAGTAGCAGGATAGGACAGAGTCGACGCCAAGATCCTGGGAGCCACGCGATGTAAGCTTGGAGGGGAGGGGGTACCCTGATAGTTCAGATTTCAGTAGGAGCTGATGCTGGATATTAGGATGTGCATTCGCACAGTAGCAGGATAGGACAGAGTCGACGCCAAGATCCTGGGAGCCACGCGATGTAAGCTTGGAGGGGAGGGGGTACCTTAGGACAAGGAGATACCCATGCAGAAGGACCGAGCGATGCAACCAGATGATGTAGTTAGAACAGAAATGGCGGAATCTGGCGGGGAATATGAAAACTCCCTGACGTCAGAGGAAATACCCGCCTGGAGGTTGCAGGGCCTTAAAGGCAGATTGGTATAGTATAGTTACTTGTAAAATATTGTACCCTTACAATTTAAAGAGCTTGAAGGTTACAAAAGGTAACCTGACTACAGCGCTCTACTTCAGTGGGCAATAGTTTGGCCATCTTCAGGTCCATAATTGAGTACAGTGCTTCCTTCTGCATGTACCTAGCCAGGCACTTACACCAACTGGAGCAGCCACAGAGATTTCTTACTTAAAAAATATAAAGTGTAAGACACATGTCTAATGCAGACCGACTAAAGGCCCTATCCTTTTACTCCATCTCATATCATTTATTGAGAAGGGACATATGCCTGACCTATAAGGCATTCTCTGATCAAACCCTGATGAAAATGTTACATATTCACAAGAAAAATTATACAAGGGTTGCTTGTTCCATGGACCTGAACCTTATTTGTGACTCTAACAGAACTTGCCGGAGAGACAGATTTGTATTCCAAAGGCTACCTCCTCTATGAAATAAACTTTCCATCTTCATAAAACAAAGCCCGTCCCTCACCCTTCTCAAAAAGATTTGGATAAATGGATGTGGAACCGTAAATTCACTCCTGGGGTACTGCCCATGCCCCTTATGGACAGATGACCCATTACCCTGTTACTACCCCACCCTGTATCTGAAGAATTAAGATATAATATTGTTATAGCCTGGGTATTATTGGCTAGGCTTGTAAAGGCTCTTATGCCATTATCCTAATAATCACCTATGAACATATGAATACAGGGCATAAGTAACATATCCTATGTAGACCACCCTACCCCTGTATTCTGTCTGCTATAGGCTGTTAAGTGGAGACCTATGCCTGGCATACAAGGCATTGTCAGACCCCTCTTTAATGGACCTCCTGCATATCCAGAAAACAAACCATAGCAGAAATACAGCAGATGTCCTGGAGCATTGTGAGCACTATCCCAGGTAAATTCTTACCAGGGATAGCGCCACAACCCTCCTGGACATGGGCAGTCATCACTAAATGCAATCTTGGGTATTGACTAGCATTTCTATGGTATTACATTGGGATGAACTGGCTAGGCTTAAAATGTCCTTTGGGTCGATAGCCTAGTAATCTCCTGTGATCCTGTGGACTACTCTGGCTTTGAAAGGCTAGTCTCTATTAATTCTTATGTCCAATGCAATTATTAAATGTCTTTTTTAACACTGTATTTCTTTAGACAGCACTGTAAAACAGATTAAAAGCAAAGGCAAGACAGTGTCAGTTCAAAAAAGTTTACGAAGGCAGTATAGGAATATTCTAAAAGTAATATATAATCCTGTGAGAGCTCAACTGGTGTATCATAAAGGAAATGAAAACTGAAAACATAGCAACATATGCAATGACATTGAAAATGTTTCATTAATGACCAAGCACAAGAGGAAAAACACATGACACCTTGAAGAGGCCTAAGGTAGTCCTAGTATCAGGAAAAAATGATGAAGTAGGACATAGGAAAATTGCAGCATGCAGTGAAATGTTTTAACAGCATGAGGTAGTTGTTATTTCCATTCAGTGTTTACACATTATGCTGACAAGTGTGTTTCACTAATTAGAGCATTTCAGTGAAATATTCATTTAATAAAGCATTAAGGTAAATGAGCATTATAAACCCCTTTTCCTTAGAGGCAGACTACAAAAACAAGAAAATAAATATTACAGGCACAGAGACTAGACTTTGGCCAAAGGTAACCAATTTAATTAGTGGATCTGATCTTTCTGGGGTCTGTAAAGGTGGAAGGGAGTGGCAACTTTACCAGCTGACCTATCCTTGGAATGGCAAGGAAATTTTGGCGGCATATAGTGATTTTAAAAGGCTGGGGTTCATTTCCTACCAAAGACTGATTGAAGAATTCATCCTCAGTTAAGTTGCACATTGTCATAACTGCACAGTGAGCATGGGGGTGGGTCTGTATGCAAAACAAAGGGGAAAAAAAACTATCCGATGATGTCATCGCACTTCAGCTTGATTTCCTCCAAAGCTGAGTATGTGGTTATGGCCATCCACAGGGGGGAGGTTATATGTCACAGGAAAGGGTTTGATGACTGAGTGAGGGAGGATCAAAGAAACAAGCAAATAAACATTACATTATTGTAGTTTTATGAAGTGAACAAGGAAAACTTATCAGATTCATGTATTACCTTATTACTGGTACATCAAATGTGGAACATTTAACATAACTACAGTGCCCTGAACATTAGCCACAATTATCTGCTAACCAGGAATTGCATACGTACGTCAACAGTTGTTTTGGTGATTTTTTATCATTGAACCACATTTCTTAAAAAGCACTTCAGTGTCAAAGCAGTTAACACTTTACTGAAATGAACTGTGTACAGTTCATAATGTTACAGACTTCCCTGAGGCTATATGACTGTGGAGTTAGCTATGTAAGTAAGAGGTGTGTGTGTGTGTGTGTGTGTGTGTGTGTGTGTGTGTGTGTGTGTGTGTGTGTGTGTGTGTGTGGAGAGAAGTCTCCTGACGTGGGAAGTGCATGGGGCAGAAGCCCCTTTTTACAAAGACAGAAAGGTTAATATGGCTGTTAGCACATAAGATTAAGACCACGAGCAGTTAACGAGCTGTTTCCTGTGCTGCATAGTTTGATTGCATTTGTATAACTGTATGACTCTGAGGTAGTGCTCTCAGACAAAGTTTGAAAAAGCTCCATGTGGATCAGGGTTCTACCTGGTAAACAAATGAATAAAAATGGAATACCTCATATTGTGCACTGCTATTGCAGTGGTTGTTTTCTATTTTGGAACACATTTGCTCAGTGTATAATTAAGGGTTGCGTGTTCTTAACTAGGGGTTTAATTTGGCTGCCACAGACAATGTGCCTTTCATAGAAGATTGTACTGATGCATTGACAGCAGCCTTCTAAAAATCATTCCATATTTAGAAAGTTTGACAAGTGCAGTCAACAGCCATGTTTTTCTTTACGCACAAACTCTGAAATATTCTTTCTAAGGAAATAAACACAGCATTATTTTCTACGCTATACATTGAAACAAAATAAAGTGAATGTTTAAGTACTTGTTTATTAATTTAGAGTGTGTGTGTGTGTGTGTGTGTGTGTGTGTGTGTGTGTGTGTGTGTGTGTGTGTGTGTGTGTGTGTGTGTGTGTGTGTATGTGTTGTTTATTCATCCCCTTCCTTTATGAAACAGTATACACCTTGCAAAACAAACAGAATTTTCTTTTCTTGAGTCTCAGAATAACCAAAAGGAAAAGAAAAAAAAAAAAAAACAGCCCTTAAAGTGATTCCCTGCATCATTATATATATGTGAAAGGGTTGTCTATAATTAATCAAGCCAATATGAGATAGGGTGCAGCATAAACTGTATACATTGCTGTAGTAATTCACATTTCAGACTGGGGCTTTCAGCCCTGATTAAGTAAATTATAACTTGCAGATGTGGTTCTTACAAGATAAAACTACCTCTCCACTCCTTATACAATACCAGGCATCCTCCAACACAGACGTCTGTGCAATAACCGTCCCCAGGATCAACAACAAAATAACAGCAGAGGGATGTGATGACAAATCCCGCATCAATAACACTCTAATGACTTTTGGGGGATCTGCCCAGTTCCCTGAGCATCAACGTCATACTAATAACTAATAATGCTGGGATGTGTCCATTCCCCAAGGACCAAAAACACACTAAAGACATCGGGGTGTGCCTTATCCCCAACACCAACAATGCAATAATGACACCACGGGCTGTGGATTCTGGTGATAATGGAGAACTCTGGACCACGTCTAAGTGCAGATTCAGAATAGTTAGCTAGTGGCATTATTATACAATGTCTCTGTTCTGTATCACCACCTCAAACTGTTCTGAAACAAAAAGTAAAAAAAAAGTAAGTCAAGGAGTTTCCCATTATTGGCAAATGTACCTCTCACTGTTTTTTTTTTTTTTCTCTCAGTTTTTCTGTATTCCTCATACTCCATAGCAAAACAGGTGAACTAGGGAGAAAGAGAAGTGGGTAGAATGTAATTAATAATGACAATTGAGTTATAGACTCTTTTACTTCTGTAAATGCATGATAATTCACATTTTTCCTTTACTATGTCAGCTTCTCAAGTTAATTGCAATAAATAGTTTACAACATGTCCTTGATTATTTCTGGATATGTGTCTGATTCTGAAGTTAGAGGTTGAGAGCTATGTCAACTAAAAATATCAACCTGATACTACCTGTAAGATATTCCTGATTTTGCCTCATTACATCTTAACATGTCCCTCTTAAAATTCATTTTTTTTTCTGACACTCACCGATAATGTCCAACATGAAGAGTGTCATACTTCTTATTGCTTGGAAAAATACATGTCGATGCAAAACCTTTTGTTCTGTTAACTTTTTATGTGATTTATGAGTCATCATCATCAATTCCCCTTTTTCCAATTTTCTGCATGGGTCGGGGCGTTGAGTCAGTTGTTACCATCTCTCTCTCTATTCAGTGACACTCATGTCTGACTGCTGCAATCTTCATTCACACAATCCATCCAACTCTTTGCTGGATGCCCTTGTTTCCTCTTGCCTTCTTCTTCTGTCTCAAATCTTCCTCACCAGATTATATTCTTTTCTGCACATGTGCCAGAACCTTTGTAATCTGTTCTTTTTCACCTTTTCATGCAATTGGAGCTACTTTGGCATCTGCTCTAATGTCTTCATTTCTTTATCTGTCTGACAGTTTGCATCCTACTACCTATCTCAGGCACTTCAACTCCATTACCTCTAGCTTCCTCAACTGCTCTGCGTTTGCTGTCAAAGTTTCTGTAACATACAGTAGTACTAGTTGCACCACTATTTAATGCACCTTACATCGCAGCTTCTTTGGCATTCTTCTAGACTACACTACATCTGACACTCTATGCCAGTTGGCTGCAGCCCCTCTGATTTTAGCTTTGACCTCTTCATTCAGACTTCTATTCTTCTCAACCATCCCTCCCAGATACTTGAAGCTGTTAACCTGTTCCACTATCTTCCCTTCTATCTCACTTATCGGCTTCTACTTATTTCATCTATTTGCTGACATTACAACTATCTTATCTGTACTCAGTTTCATCCCATGTGCCTTCAGTTTTGCATTCCATAACCCTATCCTTGCAGCAGTTTTCGCTCAGGGTCCGCCTGTAATGCCACACCATCTGCACATATCAACTTTGTTGATCTGTCCTCTCTGACCTGTTTGCTAATGTAGTCCGTCATCAACATGAACAGCAGTGGGCTCAGAGCTAAACCCTGATGCACACCCACTCCCACTGGGAACACTTCTGTGAGACTGAGCATTGTTCATACTTGTGTCATTGTGTCTGTGTACATAGCTTGCACCAATTCTACCAATGTTTCTGCAAACTACCACAAGACTTCACAAATCAGCTTTCTTAGGACCTTGTCATATAATTTCTCCATGTCTAAAAATGCCCATTTGGACTCTTTCCTCATCTCTTGCTTCTTTTCAACTATCTGTCTCACTGTAAACATCAGGTCAGTTGTGCTGCATCCCAGTCTGAATCCAAACTGCGCATCCACCATTTTACTTTCTACTAAACTGCATATTCATTTATCTATCATCCTCTCCAGGACTTTTAAGAATTGTGAGAGGAGATTGATACCTTTTGTACTGCCCACAGTTTTGAATGTCCACTTTGTTCCTGAACACTGGCAGTAGTATGTTTACTCCCTTGTCATCTGTGCCTTATGAGTAATGCTTAAAAACTGTACCTGATTTTGGCCCTTTTCAGCCCATTGTTTTTAGCTTTGCCTTGTTTTCTGAACAAAGTTGAGATTTGCCCTTTGGTAGCTGGTATAATAACACTTTGGTCACAGACTTCCAAGCTAATTTACCCAAGTAATGCTGGACTTATAGGTTTACAAGGGGCACATCAGGCAGTCTAGCAATGAACATGCATATTTCTGTATATTATTTAGATTTAACTGGATTTCAGAAAAAAGTTGAATCAAGAAAAGAATATGTGCGGCAATTCCTATCTCCTGAAAAGGTCAGAATGCTACGCAACTTCCATAAAATTCTCAAAGCTCTACAAAAACACTTACTCAATCAAATGTTCTCCATTATTGCACCTATTCTTCCAGCATCACTGGTACACTAATGGCACTCGGAGGTGTGCAGCACCCCCAGCATCTGCATCTCATGGATGAGTCTGTTGTGTGCCCAGTTCTCTAACATCAACAACACTCCAGTGATACTGAGGTGTGTACAATCTCCACAATATCAAAGTAGAATACTAGGATATAGTTCCAATGAACAATTTTAAGCCTAGCCAAGTTCCCTGAATAAAACTGGATAGGTAAAGGTTGCCAAATGTTTTGTGTGTGTGGGGGGGGGGGTACTTGGGCAGAAGTAGCTGAATATTTCCTAGATTGGGTGTTTCTGATGCTAGGTGGCTTACAGATAAGCAATGTGTCCATTATGGCTAGATCTAAGAAAGCTTTGTAGGCTTGGCATAGCTCTCCACTCAGAAGCCTGTAGGAGACTGAATATAAGGTCAATGATTTGTTGTCATCTGCATAGGACTTGTTTTATATCCCATGAATTCTTTTGGTGAGAAATCTCTATGGGTGCTCTGATTGTTGCATATGACTGTTGAGGTATATACTGAAGGGGGTGTTATACTCAATGACTGGTCTTATGAGGACAGAATTCCACAGGATGATAACTTGTTTGGAACATATTTGCATACAAGTTGTGTGGCATGGAATGATTTCCTAACCACAGTAGACACATAGTAGTCAAATACCAAATCTTTGTCTACATGCATTTCCAAGTCCCGACTACAGGGGCTATTCTAAGGGGTGCATTATCAATATGACAGCTCAAAGGGTGGCCATCTTATTGAAGTATACTATGATACACTTTTTGACAGTGTTTTAGACCATGACTCTGGCATCAGTTATTGGTTTGTGTCAGGCCTTCTTTGTGGATATTTGTATCTTGGGGGAATCAATGACTGTTCCCAATTTGCAATCATCTGCAAAGTGGATCAGCCATAGGCCATCACCCTGGGGCACCCCAATAATAACCGACCTTTTTGTGAAGGTAGATTCCCCTATTCTGACTTCTTGGGTCCTGTCTATGAGCCACTTGGCTATATAGGGTGCTATGTATGGGTTTATACCTAATTTAGTAAGCTTGTTAACCATGCCTCAGTCAGTGTGGTATCATGTCTAATTCCTTAGCCAGGAGAAGGTAGGCAATATGTACTGATTTGCTCCCATCCATCGCTTTGGTGACCTTCCCAAAGAGGTCCATCAGGTTGAGCAGGCAAGACCTACCCTTGACAAGCTCAAACTGATTGGGGTCTAGTGTTTTTTGTTTGTCATTAGTGATATTCATGACTATCCTCTCCTTTGTATATATCAAACTATTCAGGCCAGTGGGTCAGTAATTCCCCAAGTATGTTAACAGGTCACCCTTGTGCAGCGGTATAACCATTGCAGCGTTGCATTCATTTGGAATGATGCCTGTTTGGATGGTGTGGGTGAAAAGAGATTCTAGTGGGACTAATATTTCATACTTCATGTTATTTAGGCAACCTGGGATATTGTCAGGACTCGTGTTCCTGGCCTTGGAAAGCACATTGAGGTCCTTGTCACTAGTGAGGGCTGGGGGAGTAATGGATGTTAGAATTTCCTGAGAAACATCAGGGGAGGAGAAAGGGATGAAGTTGGAATCAAATTTGTCAGCCAAGAGATTATGTATATATTCTGGTTCCAAATAACTGGCACCATTTTCATTCAATCTGGTGTAGTGCTGTGTATTTCTTTTCTTGGTCGTTGTGGAGCTTGTTTGCACCATTTTTGGTTTATCATATTGCTGTGTATTGCCTTTGATGTTTTGGACATAGCTGAAGAAAGCCATGTGATTTTCCTTGAACTGGTTAGCTATTTTTTTCTCCAGTTTGGCTTTTGTGGACTTTATTAACCCCCTGACTTGCTTGCTTAGACTGATGAAGGAAGGAGTTTTACCTTGTTGGGTATTGCCCCTCCTAGTTTGTGCCATGAGTGTCTTTCATTTGTTGTACAGTCAATTTCTGTTGGAATTCCACCAGAATGTCTCATTTCTTGGTGCTGGTCCTGCACTTATTTCAGATAGATACAGCAGTTTCCGTACAGCTATTGATATGATTATACAGGGTTCCTGTGAACTCATCTGCATTGTCAGCAGTGTTCACAGCATTGGTGGAGGGCTTGAAATTTATTTGGGGTGTCACTTAGTAGTAGGAATTTTTTCAAAGAGCATTTTTTTAAAAGTTCTAGGGTCTGCAGCTGTCCCTGACTTTCCATTTGCTACAAAAGAGACAGCTTTATGATCTGACCTGACTAGCAAGGACATTGATGGGAGTGCAGCATTCTGCCATATTTATGAGGACCAGGTTGAGGATGTATAAGCGCGCTAGTGGGTATACAAACTAGCTGGTCCAGAGTGTTGGCATTTACAAAGTACATGGATCTTAGGGCCTGCATATTACAGGTCACATATGATTCCCAGTTTATACTGCTGTAGTTGAAGTCACCCATAAGTATGGTGTTGGGTTGGATGGGGAGTGTGTTGAGTGCATTTAAGCATATCTCTCAAATGTCCAGATTTTTGCCTTGTATTTTGGTCTGTTCCTCATAAAATTTGGAGTTTTCTGAAATCACTGAGGACTGAAGTCACTAAATAATGAAAGACATTTGAGTTTCAGACCTCAAATCTTTCAGAAAATCCTATTATTCTAGCATTCTTATAAATTGATAAGAGCCATATTTAAAATTTGTCCCTATTTTGGGGCCATTACCCCCCACACCCATTATTTTAGGCTTTGTCCATATTTTTTGCATTAAGAGATTGAGCGGTATGATGTAAGTGTTGTGGTTTTCTTGGCTCATAGAGGGGGACCTATAGCTTGCAAGGATATGGTATGGGACCTTGATTAATGTGGAGAAGCTCAAGCCTGTCATACTGGCAGACCACTCTTGACGTATGTTTGTTTTTAATGAATAAAAATGACACCTCCACCTTTTGACCTTTCCTATGCAGTAGCTGGCCTAAATGTGTAGAAGATATTGTAGCCCTGCCCTTCTGGGGTGCTCGCCATGGCCTGTAACCATGTCTTAGTGACTATGCATACCTCCAAGGTGAGGAGAGTCTGCAGGGAGTAGTGTTTCCTGCTCTGACTCCTGGCATTGAGCAGGAACACTTTCAGATTTTCCTGGTCATGTACCACTATTTCAGAAGGTTTATGTGGTCGTCAATTTCTAAAAGGGTCCGTATGTTGGTGGAAAAGGTTTTAACCAATATTCAAAATCTCAGAAGGGACAGGTGTAGACTATCCCCAGCAAAGCAGCGTGGCCTGTCGACTATTTCCTCCAAGGTTGAAAAATTTTGTGCCCTCTTCAAATGACACCACATTTTAAAGCAGTTTTTAAAGTCAATTATTTTTTGTTCGTATTGTGACATCATCCTTGGCAAAGGTAAAATGCTGCTCAATGCCAGTTTCATACCAGTCTGAGATGCAATAACACACTAATGACACTGGGATGTACCTATTCCCCAAGGTCCAAATACATAGTATCAAAATACATAGCAAAGTATCTGATACCTCATCATAGCAAAGTATCTGATACCTCATCCCAGTATAGGGAAAAGGGACTTGTCCTCCTATGCTGTACTGCATTTGAAATGCAGGAATCATACCTTTTGGAAGTATGTGTCTAATACTGCTCACTTCTTAATCGAGTTATAACCTGCCTCATATTTTATTTTATATTCAGTGAACACTCCCTGTCAGGACAGCCAGCAGCAACAGTCTCCGATTCTATACCCCTATACTCCCTATTGAGTCCCTCTGCAGAAACACCCCCCTCCTAGGATCTACCTATTTATTTTATTTTATTCTCTCCAATTATCTTCCTATTTACTTTATCTTCTCTCATTCTCCTAATTCCCTACTCTTTTGCTCTTCTAGTTGCATGGGGTATGCCTTATTACACAGTACCTAGGGTGACCACTAGAGGGCAGTAGTGCCACTTTTGTCTCCCATTACTTTACCTGCTTTACACTGTAGAATTTACACTAGGTTTTAACTCTATTTTTGCCTCTGTACTCCCACACCTTTTCCTTTATTTCTGTAGTTATCTCTAGCTGCTCCCTACCTACTCTTCCATCCCGGATACCTTACTAGGAACTCACCTCCATACCTCACTGATTGTTTATTCTCCTCTGCACTGGTCCTCTTGGCTCTGCCTTGCTCCATTTGCCCTGCGGGCTCACTCTGCTCCCCTACCCTACCCCCAAATCTCACCCACCCCCTGTAGCCCTAGCCTTATACTTCCCTAGCCACACTCTCTCCCCACCTACCTATCATATACTCTAATCACTCTAGACATCCTAACCACTCCCCTTCATTTTTCACCTATCTCCTTACTCACTTTCTCCAACTCCCTTACCCTGAGCACTGTGCCTACTTCCTTTTCCTTTCCAATACTTCCTAAAAAACTCTGCCTTCCTTCATTTTCTTCATTTCCCTTATCCCTGCCCAAACCTCTTTTGTAGTTGCACAAGTTACCTTCTTGAACTTCCACAGCTAACCTTAGCAAGATGCTCACAAAAAAGAAATCTCTCCCAACTAAGTTAGTACTTATAGCCATTCTTTTACCAGTCCTCACTTCTGCCTACCTCCTCACCTCCTTTGAAAATATGAACTATGTTCACTTCAACTACTCTCCAAAACAAACAGCTATACAAACTTCTACCCTTACCCATTTTCAAATATATTATACATCTATCCCTTGCTACCTACTAGCCAAATATCATCGCCTCACACATATTAAAGGCCATAACTCCTCCATAAGGAAACTAAAAACATCAATCTAGTGACTTTTATAACCCTATGTCAAGACTAAAACCTCCCACCTTAAAAGATAGTGATATCCACCCCAACCCTGGCCCAACCAATCTTTCCGCAGTCACAACTCACAGCACCACTTCCTCTACCCTAACTACCTTAACCAGTCTCCCAAACTCCTTACTAATAGGACATCTAAATATCTGTAGTGTCTACAACAAAGTTGGCCATCTCCATGCCCTTCTTGACATTCATTCCTTTGATATCTTCTGTCTTACAGAAATTGGTTAAAACCAAGAACAAAGGACAATGAGATAATTCCCCCAGGTTATAATATATTGAGACATGACCACACTAAACGGAAGGGTGAAGGAGAAGCCATTCTGTTTAGAACAGGTTTACAGATCTCCACAATACCCTTCACCCCCTCAAGATAGTAAGGCAGAAGTCCTTATCACTAAACTTAAACTAAATATTAGCAAATCCCTAAACATCATCTGTACCTACCTTCCTCCTGGTAACAACAACACTATAATAGAGGATATTCAAAGCTGGGTTTCCACTACCTATCCACAAGAAACAATTATACTAGATGGCTTCAATACTGACTGGAAGTGTATCAACACTGAAAACCCTTCCTCACATATTAATCTACATGGTTTCAGTCAATCAATCACCCCCACTACTAGAATTAACAAACCAAATAAAAATGAGAGTATCTTAGATTGGATTCTCATTAACAGACAACGACAAACTTATAAAGTTGGAACCTTGCCTGATGATGTAAGTGATCATAATTTGATTTACATTGTTAGACAAAAGAATGACATTCCTAACTCCTCCACGTTCAGGATCTCAAGGTCAAATAAGCATTTTAACCAGATGTCTTTCCAAAATTAACTTAACGCCTGTGACTGGAACCCTCTAAAAACTCTCCCACTTGAAGAGGCTGTTAAATATTTCAACTCAAAATTCCTAACAATTCTAGAAGAACACGCACCCAAATGAACTATTAGAATGAAGTCCAAGATAGGCCCCCTGGCTGTCAAAAGATACTAGACAAAAGATACTGCTAAGGAACAAATCTTGGGCTAAATGGAGAACTACCAGAACTATCTCTGAGAATCAAACCTTTAGACAGTTGAGAAATATTACAAAAAGAGCCATTCTTACTGATAAAAAGAACTACTATTGTAAACTACAGCAAACTCACCATAATAATCCACAGAAGTTCTGGTCTAGCATAAATAGACTTCTACATCCTGGGCACTCTACCACACCAACCCCACTAGGAGCTGATAATAATACTCCCCAGCAAATGGCCAATGCCTTTAACACCTTTTTTACAGACACTATACAATCGTTAGCCCATCATCTATTTGCAGACAATGCTATCCCTCCATCTCTTTACCTGACACTCTACCTACCTTCCAACTTCAACCTATCTCTACTATCTACATCCACAAAATCATCCAAAAGCTTAAGCCATGTACCCCCTCCACAGACCAGTCACCATCAAAATATCTGCAAAGAGCAGCTAAATCAGTTGCCTACCCTATATCCACCTTATAAATAGAACCATTAATAAAGGAATCATCCCAGAAATCTGGAAAATCTTACACATAATTCCTTTACATAAAGGTGGTAACTCTAATGATTATTCCAATTACAGACCTATAGCTCTCTTATCATCCCTAGCTAAGGTCATGGAAAAATGTATTCACCATCAGCTAATGGCCCACTTAACCCAACACAAAATCTTAGCTAACTGCCAACATGGTTTCAGGCCTTACCATAGTACCGCTACAGCTCTCCTCTCTTTCACCAACTCCATCAATTGTAACCGTAATAACAATAGCCTCTCTTCAGCACTCTTTATTGATTTATCTAAAGCGTTTGATATGGTAAACCATTCCCTACTCATAAAGACCCTTGAATCCCTCTCTCTAGATAACAAGGCTCTCCTCTGGTTTAAGTCCTATCTTAACAATAGGCAACAGGCAGTTCTCTGGGACAATAAGCTATCCTCCCACCTGCCCATCTCCCTTGGAGTCCCACAGGGCTCCATTCTAGGACCTCTCCTTTTCTCTTTGTTCATCAATGACCTTCATGTTGCAATCCCTCAAGCAACCTGTATACAAAATGCTGATGATTCTACACTCATATGTACTGCCAAAACTTCATCTGAACTTCATGCTCTAACCCAGAAAGTATTTAGCACAGCAGAGGCTTGGTTCTTGAAACACAGCCTCCTGTTGAATGCTAAAAAAAAAACAAGCTCTTGCTCTTCACACCTAACACTAAGTCCTCTCCCATAGATTTCTCAATTAAATCCAGTAATGGCACCCTTATATCCCCAGACTCCACCACCAAAGTGCTAGGAATCACAATCGATAACAATCTCACCTTTGATAACCATATCAATAAGACCATTAAAACAGTAAATAGAAAAATAGGCTGCTTATATAGAATAAAACATTTCTAAACTCCATCATCCAGAATTAGAATTGCTCATTCACATTTAATCTCATCTCTTCTGCATGCTTCACCCATATATACTAACCTAAAACAAACTAATCTTGTCAAACTATAAGCTCCTATAATAATATAGCCAGATTTGCCACTGGGAACCCTTTTAGAACTCACCATTGTCAGAACCTACAACAACTAGAATGGCTAGAAATAAAAAACATTTTGACATATTCCCAACTAACCATTGTTCATAAGATATTTTACCAACCGAACAACACCCCTATACTTTCAAACCTTAATACCCCATACAGGAATCTCAACTCCTTACGATCTTCCAGTAAACGTCTTGCTAGCATAAGCAAGTCTAATAACCTGGCAAGTGACTCCTTGTTCACCAATACTGCTGGAAATAAGTGGAATATGCTGCCACAGGATATAACTCTACTTCCCTTGCTGCCACTCTTTAAACAAAGGTTCAAGAAATACCTGAAGGCACACTGGTTATGCCCCTGGAGCAACCCTGATTAATCCTCTGATTTCTCTACTTCTATCACCAGCCTGCATCCTCTCACTAATCTATTATACTACAGCCCTATGGATGTAGTTACGATCTCTAGTAGTTTACATACGTCATGTCATGAATGTTATTATCAGTTGTTCTGTACATCTCACCATTGATAACATACTGTAAAGTCACCTATCTTTCTTGTACAATTTTTGGAAAGTAATGTAATCATTCCTCTGAATTAGCTGATTTACTATCTCTACTTCTTTGTAGAATTGTTCCATGATTTATATGTGACACAATCACATGTAATATTTTATTGTATGATAAATTGTTTTTCTTTACTATATCTCTGTGTTACTACTGGAGGTTTTCTCCCCGGGCCTCCACTGAAAATGGACATATATCCAGCTGGACTAGCCCGGTTAACAAATGTAAAATAAAATAAAATAAACAAATAAATAAATAAAATATTAATTAACATGGGGGTGTGCCGTATCCTCTAGCACCAACACTGCATTAATGATATTGGGTTGTGCCCATTCCCCAAGGTCCAAAATTCATATTAATAGCATTGGGGTGTGCCTTATATCCCTGCAGCAACACTGCACTAATGAATAGTGGGTTGTGCTCATCCCCAAGGTCCAAATACATATTAATAACACCGGGGTGTGCCTTTTCCCCAAGCAGTAACACTGCACTAATGATATGGGGTTGTGCCCATTCCCCAAGGTCCAAATACGTATTAATAACATTGGGTGTGCCTTTTCCCCAAGTAGTAACACTGCACTAATGATATGGGGTTGTGCCCATTCCCCAAGGTCTAAATACATATAAATAACATTGGGGTGTACCTTATCCCCAAGTAGTATTAATGGCACTGGAGTTGCTTATTCCACTGGCATCAATGAAACACTAATGGCACTGGGAGGTGTATAGTTACCAACCTCCCCAGTATCGCCATCACAGTAGTGACATTGGTGTGTGCCCGTCCTCTAGCATCAATGCACCAATAACACTAGGGTGTGCACAGTTCCTAATGTCTGCGTCACTTTAAAGATAACAGGGTATATTCAGTCCCCTAACACCAAAAAAGCTGGTGATGGTATTGCTTTGTGTCCTATCCACCCAGTATTAAAACAATGTGATAATGAAACTGGGGTTTGCCCAGTCACCGAACATCAATGGCACACTAACGGCATTGGATTATAATAAAACATTAACTCTGTACAATGTAGAAGAGATAGAACAACATTGTAAAAATATTTCATACCAGCTCAAACTACAGCAAACAAAACAAATCAAGCAATAAATATCTAAAGGCAAACAGCATTTTACATGAGGCATGACAGAAAATGAAACATTATCTTGAAATGCAAACATAGTATTCTAAATATACTGGTTTATTTTCCAAGCTATTTGAAAACCTGATGATAACTGCACATGTAACAGTTACTTCAGAAATGATACCACCATCTAAATAATCAATCTGGTACCACATGTATCAAACTGTCAATTTAAAACAAAAATAACTGATGTAGAAGATGTTTACATTTTGCACATATAATGGCTGGGCTTCACAGGAATACCGATGCATTGCACTTCTGCATAAACCTTGTATGGTTAAGTAGTACTGTGTTAAACATGTAGCAGTTATGTGCAAATAACTGTGCTTCAGAGTACATAGGCAGTAAGTATGCAAATGGACCTTGGCATCCACTATAACTGTGCAAGTAAGCAATGACAAGCCGCATATATACCCAAAAGCACTAGACAGAAGCAGCCATGCAATACAGAGTACAATCTCACAGAAACAAACAGTATGAACTCAGATGCACAGACCTCAGTATAAAACAGTGCTGTAACAGTTATGATGTATGAACTCAGATGCACAGACCTCATTATAAAACAGTGCTGTAACAGCTATGATGTATGAACTCAGATGCACGGACCTCATTACAAAACAGTGCTGTAACAGCTATGATGTATGAACTCAGATGCACAGACCTCATTATAAAACAGTGCTGTAACAGCTATGATGTATGAACTCAGATGCACAGACCTCATTATAAAACAGTGCTGTAACAGCTGTGATGTATGAACTCAGATGCACAGACCTCATTACAAAACAGTGCTGTAACAGCTGTGATGTATGAACTCAGATGCACAGACCTCATTACAAAACAGTGCTGTAACAGCTGTGATGTATGAACTCAGATGCACAGACCTCATTACAAAACAGTGCTGTAACAGCTGTGATGTATGAACTCAGATGCACAGACCTCATTACAAAACAGTGCTGTAACAGCTGTGATGTATGAACTCAGATGCACAGACCTCATTACAAAACAGTGCTGTAACAGCTGTGATGTATGAACTCAGATGCACAGACCTCATTACAAAACAGTGCTGTAACAGCTGTGATGTATGAACTCAGATGCACAGACCTCAGTATAAAACAGTGCTGTAACAGTTATGATGTATGAACTCAGATGCACAGACCTCATTATAAAACAGTGCTGTAACAGCTATGATGTATGAACTCAGATGCACGGACCTCATTACAAAACAGTGCTGTAACAGCTATGATGTATGAACTCAGATGCACGGACCTCATTACAAAACAGTGCTGTAACAGCTGTGATGTATGAACTCAGATGCACAGACCTCATTATAAAACAGTGCTGTAACAGCTGTGATGTATGAACTCAGATGCACAGACCTCAGTATAAAACAGTGCTGTAACAGCTATGATGTATGAACTCAGATGCACGGACCTCATTACAAAACAGTGCTGTAACAGCTGTGATGTATGAACTCAGATGCACGAACCTCATTACAAAACAGTGCTGTAACAGCTGTGATGTATGAACTCAGATGCACAGACCTCAGTATAAAACAGTGCTGTAACAGTTATGATGTATGAACTCAGATGCACGGACCTCATTACAAAACAGTGCTGTAACAGCTGTGATGTATGAACTCAGATGCACAGACCTCAGTATAAAACAGTGCTGTAACAGCTATGATGTATGAACTCAGATGCACAGACCTCATTATAAAACAGTGCTGTAACAGCTATGATGTATGAACTCAGATGCACGGACCTCATTACAAAACAGTGCTGTAACAGCTATGATGTATGAACTCAGATGCACAGACCTCATTACAAAACAGTGCTGTAACAGCTATGATGTATGAACTCAGATGCACGGACCTCATTACAAAACAGTGCTGTAACAGCTATGATGTATGAACTCAGATGCACAGACCTCAGTATAAAACAGTGCTGTAACAGCTGTGATGTATGAACTCAGATGCACAGACCTCATTATAAAACAGTGCTGTAACAGCTGTGATGTATGAACTCAGATGCACAGACCTCATTACAAAACAGTGCTGTAACAGCTATGATGTATGAACTCAGATGCACAGACCTCATTATAAAACAGTGCTGTAACAGCTATGATGTATGAACTCAGATGCACGGACCTCATTACAAAACAGTGCTGTAACAGCTATGATGTATGAACTCAGATGCACAGACCTCAGTATAAAACAGTGCTGTAACAGCTGTGATGTATAAACTCAGATGCACAGACCTCATTATAAAACAGTGCTGTAACAGCTGTGATGTATGAACTCAGATGCACAGACCTCATTATAAAACAGTGCTGTAACAGCTGTGATGTATGAACTCAGATGCACAGACCTCATTATAAAACAGTGCTGTAACAGCTGTGATGTATGAACTCAGATGCACAGACCTCATTATAAAACAGTGCTGTAACAGCTATGATGTATGAACTCAGATGCACAGACCTCATTACAAAACAGTGCTGTAACAGCTATGATGTATGAACTCAGATGCACGGACCTCATTACAAAACAGTGCTGTAACAGCTATGATGTATGAACTCAGATGCACGGACCTCATTACAAAACAGTGCTGTGACAGCTATGATGTATGAACTCAGATGCACGACCTCATTACAAAACAGTGCTGTAACAGCTATGATGTATGAACTCAGATGCACGGACCTCATTACAAAACAGTGCTGTAACAGCTATGATGTATGAACTCAGATGCACAGACCTCATTACAAAACAGTGCTGTAACAGCTATGATGTATGAACTCAGATGCACAGACCTCATTATAAAACAGTGCTGTAACAGCTATGATGTATGAACTCAGATGCACGGACCTCAGTATAAAACAGTGCTGTAACAGCTGTGATGTATGAACTCAGATGCAGAGACCTCATTACAAAACAGTGCTGTAACAGCTATGATGTATGAACTCAGATGCACAGACCTCATTATAAAACAGTGCTGTAACAGCTATGATGTATGAACTCAGATGCACGGACCTCAGTATAAAACAGTGCTGTAACAGCTGTGATGTATGAACTCAGATGCACAGACCTCAGTATATAGCAGTGTAACAGCGATGATGAATGTGCTGTTGTACACCTCAATAGGGTGGCACCAAGCACTGCGTACACATAAGTAGCCATATATTATTTGCAATTACACTGCTAATGGTACACATCTATAATGGCACCCACTGGATTCATAAAAGGAAAGGAAAGGGGTGTACAGGATGGGAAGAGCAAATAGGGTGTCATATAAAAGGATAACATATAGGAGTGTGCAAAATGGGGGAGAAGAAGAACAATTTGTCTTTTTTTTTTGTATAGGTAGTGCCTCTTTTCTGCTTTTTTACGAGGAAGAGAAAAGGAGGACAGGTAAAATAAAAAAAAACAATATGGGAAAACAGAATAGTATAGTGCATTAGGTACAACAGATGGACACAAAACAGATCAGGCAAGCAAATAAGATAGTGAGACATGGCTTGGATAGAGGCAAACAGAGTGTAAATAAGTGGTGACGAGAGGGATGGACAATACTCAAGGTATAAGGCGTGACACAAGATGAAGAGAGATCACATGGCTGGGCATAGGGTGGGATGGGAGTAACTGCATTCTTGTTTCCTGTCCCAGTCCAGTGGAGTTTACAGGGATCCATCCTCACAAGATGGCTCACTATGGCAAATGAGTTGGGCTAACCCCTTCCATGGTTCTCCAATGGTAGGGGACAGCCAGTTGAGTAACTCTGCTATTCACTCAAGGAGGATACCATTTGGGCCATATGTTTGCCCATTGTTCACTGCACTGCAGATTTCCCACCTGCTCTAGCTGTGCCTAAACCACATCAGACAATGCAGGCAAAGACCCTGACCTCCCAATGAGGCACTTACATCCCCATTACACTCATACACCTCAGCCACATCCTCAGCAGGGACAAAAATAATGGACACATACCTCTCGGTGTCTTAGATCAATAAATCTGGAGAAAGGCATAAATAATGGGGGGGGGGTGCAAAAATAGGGACATATGGCACCAGTGATTTGCTTGTGTTGGCCCCTCCTCTAATATGTTAACATCATTGGGCAACCCAATGATTGCACCTAGTTTACAATCATCACCAAACTTAGCAAGTCAAAGGCCATCTGCTTTAGCCTAGACTTCCAAGAAATAGAGTTCAAATAGTAAAGGGCCCAGTACACCACTGGTCTACTGGTAGAGCTGGATTCACCATCTTTGACAATATGTATTCTGTTGGTGAGCCAATTAGCTACCCATCTAGTGATGTAAAGGTTAACACCTAGCTGAGAGAGTTTTTCAATAATACCTGAGTGATGGATTGTGTTAAAGGCTTTGGCTAGGTCCAGATAGGCAGTATGCACTATCTTACCGTCATCCAGGAATTGAAGGACTTTCTCAAAGAAGTCTACCATGTTCAATAAGCGCAGTCTACCCTTAATGAAGCCAAACTGGGTTGGGTCTAGAGTTTAAAGGTTGACGATTTCCTTTTTGACAAGGTCCAATGTGATCCTTTCCATGGCCTTGCAGATGAGGCTGGTTAGACTTATGGATCTGTAGTTCCCAGGGTCAGTCCATGGCCCCATTTATGCGAGAGGATTACTGTTGCTGTTCTCCATTCTCGTGGTATAAAGCCAGAGAACAGCAAGTGGGTCAGCTAGATCTTGTTTTAAATTGCTTAATAAGTAACCTGGGATGTTCTCTGATCCCATTGAAGCCGTGTTTTTGGCCTTGGAGAGCTCAGATATGACTTGATCTCTAGAGATACTAGGTAGAGAACTGGTGTCAGGTATGCTTTGGGGTATGGCTGGTGGGGATGGGGAGGGGTAAAGTTTGCACCAAATCTGCATGTTAGCAGGTTGGCAATTTCCTTTGGTATTCTGTGAGTGGTATCACCTGCTACCAATTCGGCACATAGCTGGGCACTCCCTTTTAGATTATGGACACAGTTAAAGAATGCCTTATGATTATCCTTGGCTAGGGATGCTATTTTAGCTTCATATTTATCTGTAGAGGACTTTACAAGACTTGTGATTTCTTGTTTAGTCTGTGGAGGGAATTCTTCCTATGCAGAGGTAGTTACCTCTTGTTCTTGGACATCTGTTTCTTCCTTTTGTTACACAATCTGTTTATACTAAAAGCCACCAAGGTGGCTTGTTTTTTTTTTTTGGGAGGCCCTGATTTTAATCTGGTCAGGTACAACTGAGTATATACAGTTGCTAACATGATTATACAGTGCATTTGTGTACATCTCTGTGTAGGAGTCATTATTGCCTGTAATTGTGGGGGCTACAAACCTTTTTATACCATCCTTTAGTAGGCTGTAGTTTGCTTTGGAGAAGTTCCTTAGTTTTTTGTTCCTTGGAGAGTGTGGGGTCCAATAGTTACTTCAAATGAGACTGATTTATGGTCTGACCTTTACCAGGGAGGGCATCACACAGGAGCCATTGCAGTGACCACCCATGTTGGTGAGAACTATGGCAAGAACATTAGAGCCCCTTGTGGGGGTGCAGGCTATCTCTTCCAGAACATTTGCATAGAAAAAGTTCAGGAACCTCTGGGTGAGCATGTTTGAGTTTGTGTATGTTTACCCAGTTGAAGGAGGGATAATTGAAATCTCTCATGGCTAAAGTGTTGGGCTGTAGGGCATGTGACACCAGTAAGTCAAGGTAGGCATTGCACTTTTTTGGTTCACAGAGGGGGACCTATAGCTAGCAATGATGTGGTAGTATGTTTTTCCTATAGTTATCTGGGCATGGAGCACTTCACGAGAGTCGTACTGTTTGACCATGTTGGAGGTGTTCTTGGCTTTAATGAAGATGGATACATCTCCACCTTTGGTTCTTTTATGGTCATTCTGAGGTCTGAACATGTGGAAGACATTGTAGCCTTGCACAACTGTGATGCTTTCTGTGGCCTTGAACCATGTTTCAGTAACTGCACAGACATTAACATTTTATAATGTGAGGAGTGCTTCCAGGGAGTGCAGATTTGTGTTTAGACTTCTAGCATTAAGCAGCAGAACCTTGAATTTGTCTTGACTGAATTTTGCCATGTTGGAAATTTTGTCATTTTGATATTGCCTAAAAAAAGCACTATGGGGGAGGAAAGCACTTTCGCCAGTATCTGAAAACCAAGGGGAGACAGTTGCAGACCATCTCTTCCCAGGATGACAAATACTGGATTTCCATGGAATGACACCAGAAGCTAAGCCAATTGTCAAAGTCAATCATTTTTGCTTATATTGTGGCATCGTCCTGGGTGAAGGTAGAATGCTGTTTAGAGCTAGGGACATACCTGCCTGGGACACATAATCAGAGAGTTCAGTCATGTCTCTCTTCATGTAATCCAGGGAGATACGTCTCAGTTCATTCACCCCAACATGGACTATGACAGAGTGATAATGGCACTTGTTGTTGAGTGAATTGAGTGCATGCATGACCTGACATATCCTGACACTCTACAGGCAGCTGACCGTGGCTGTCTCCTTGTCCAGCCTGGTGAGTGGGACATCTGTGTATCTCAATATGGAGTCTCCTATGACAAAGATATTAGGTTTTGAAGTGTTTTGCCTCAGGAGCTTATTGAAGAGACACTGATATGTGTGTTGTCATGTGCAGTGGTTTCTATACATGTTGAGGTGTGTGCAGATAATTTGGACTTGGGAGGTCTCTGATCTTTTGGTAGGCTTCTAGTGAGTATCTCCATGCATGTGGGTTTATGTGTTGTGTCCTTATGTGTTGAGTCCTGAACTTGTGTGAGAGGTGAAGTGCGTGAGCTGACAACCTGTGTGAGAGGATTGTTTCCAAATTGATAGCATAATTACATCTCTCACATAAGGTATTTGGTTGTTTCAGGATTAAGTGGCTGTCAGTATACATTAGGCAATTAATACATTGCCTCAGGATGCCCAAGTTAATTAGGCTGGTTGGAGAAGTGGTGGATAAGTCACCATAAATAATGGCAAATTTATACCATAGTACTATCAGGGAGTGGGTAAGTTAGATCAGTTTACAATGTAGGAATAACAGAGGGGCTTAGTGGTTAAGGTCTTCACCTCCCATGCACAAGGTACAAGGTTCGAGCCTGACCTCTGACCAATGCCTGTTTGGAGTTTGCATGTTCACCATGTGTCTCCGTGGGGTTTCTCCCATGTCAGAAAAACATGCTGAGTATTTCCATCTCAAACTCACCAATGATTGAAGCTGTGGGTAGCAGCACAGACTCTACATGGTGCCCTATAGGGGGAAGAGTTGTACAGACCAACCACTTTGGGCTTCTACTGTGGTACGCGGTATCCTCAAGACAGGAGAACATGGATCACAGACTGCGTGCTGTGGCAGGGCTGGCCACTCGATGGGGTAAAATATGGCTCTAGGTAATTCAGTCAACTTCACTAATGTCACCAAAACTGGGCATGGGTAGTTACTGGTGATAAGTAAGTTGAGGACCCGGCCTACTCGGACCCATGCCAGGGACCCGTGCTAAAGGTGGGAGGGGTATATGTGCCCCTATTGGTCAGTGTGTGCCCGCCATAAAGCTCAGCAGCCCTGGGTCAATAAGCTACTGGCTGGCCGGTGTCTAGTTGCCCAGCCTGGGTTACTTGGGATAGCTCTGTTGAGAGGAAGCTGGATGTAAAACCAACCAACCTGTCAAACATGAACTGAGAATTGATACACTTAATGTAGGTTCACTAACAGGATGCAGCTTGGAAGTAGATGACATGACGATACGGAGGAGGCTGGACATCCTATGTAATCAGGAGAAGAGATAGAAGGGCTGTACAGCAAAGCCACTTGTCTTGGGATCCAGAGTCTACTACTCAGGTGGAGGGCAGGCTAGAAATGGTGTAGGAATTGTGGTGAGAGAGATACTTTAGAAGGCAGTAAAGGACATCATCAGAATTAATGACAGACTCATGGTAGTCAGACTCCAGTGTAATGATAGGGCAGTATTCATAATCTCAGCCTATGCCCCACAGCAGGGTTGTGATAGTGAGGAAAAGAGTGCATTCAAACAGCAGCTGCAGGACCTACTAGATAAAGCAGGACAACATGAATTGATGTTGATAATGGGTGACTTGAATGCACATATCGGGACAGACAGAACAGGATATAAGGACTGACTGGGTCTGCATGAGTGGGGCAACAGGAATAAAGAAGGAGAAGCCATACTAGACTTCTATCTGGCAAACGGCTTGATAGTAGCCAACACATGGTTTAGAAAGAGAGACAGTCACAAGATCACATTCAAGAGTATTCAACATGCAACTCAGGTAGACTTCCTCCTAGTAAGGAAAAGGCACTGGGGCAGAATCCATGATTGCAAAGTTATCCGCAATGAAACAGTCAGCCCACAGCATAAACCACTAGTTGCCACAATCAGCTGCAAGCTTTGGTCAGAGAAGGCTCTAAGGTCAACAGAGACCAGGCTGAAGACCTGGAAGTTGACTGGAGAAAAAGTACAATAGTTGAAGGAATTACTCAGGGCTCTTGCACCCCAAGAAGGGAGTTAATAGGTGGAATTGAAGATGAATGGCAGCGCTTAAAAACAGCATGTGTTAGGACTACAGAAAAGATATGTGGCCAGGCCAGGTATGGAAATAGACTACATAAGGAAAGCTGGTGGTGGAATGCAGAAGTCCAGGAAGTCATCAAAAGAAAAAAGGAGTGCAGAAAGAAGTGGGAGACTAAAAGACTGACCAGGCTAGGAAGGACTACTGGTTGGCAAAGAAGCTATGAAAGAAGTTGCAATAGCAAAGAATAGGGCATTGGAAGCACTGTACCAACTTCTGGAAAGTGACTCAGTAAGGGGCACAAAAAAACTATAGCAGGTTGCAAGGCAAAGACAGAAAGATAAAGAAGATAGTCAGACAACCTTCATAAGGGATGCCAGCAACAACCTGCTCACCAATCCATTGGACATCAAAGGCAGATGGAAGGAGTATTTCCAGCAGCTTCTGAATGAAGAAAACCCCACAGAAGCTGTACTGCCCCTGAAACAGCCTACTAAGAGAGAGGAAGGGGAGCCCACCCTAGAAGAAGTAAGAGCAGCACTAAGGAAGATGAAGTCAGGGAAAGCAGCAAGCTCAGATGAGGTCACAGCAGATATGATTAAGATGCTGGGTGAGACAGGGGAGAAATGGCTCCTGAGGGTACTAATAGCAGTGTGGAGAGAAAGGTGTATCCCAGATGACTGGAGAATAAACATACTCGTGCCAGTGTACAAGAACAAAGGGGACATCCACAACTGTGGGCAGTACAGAGGGATCAAACTCCTATCACATTGCATGAAATTTCTGGAGAGGGTGATTGATAAATGGATATGCAGAGTAGGAGAATATAAAATGTGAGATGAGCATTTTAGATTCAGATCAGGATGCAGCACAAATGAACCGATGTTTGCATTGAGACAGATACTTGAGAAGAAGCTAGAGATGAGGAGAGAGTCCAACTGGGCATTCCTAGACTTGGAGAAAGCATATGACAATGTTCCAAGAAAGCTGATCTAGGCAGTACTGTGGTGGTTTGAAGTCCCAGAAACATCGGTAGAATTAGTGCAGGCTATGTACAAAGACCCAACGACTCAAGTATGAACAGTGTTTGGCCTCAGAGATGGGTCCCCAGTGGGTGTGGGTGTACAACAAGGTTCACCTCTGAGCCCACTGCTGTTCATACTCGTGATGGACTACATTAGCAAACAGGTTGGAGGGGACGGATCAACAAAGCTGCTGTATGCAGATGATGTGGCAGTGCAGGCAGACTCTAAGCTTGAAATTCAGCAAAGGCTAGGAGAATGGAATACAAATCTGAAGGCACATGGGATGAAACTAAGCACAGATAAGATGGTGGTAATGGTAGCAAATTGGGGAAATCAGAAGAAGCTGAGAATAGAGATAGAAGGGAAGATAGTGGAACAGGTAAACAGCTTCAAGTATCTGGGAGGAGTAGTCGAGGAGAAGGGTAGTCTGAATGAAGAGGTCAAAGCTAGAATCAGAGGGACTGCAGCTAACTGGCATAGAGTATCAGGTGTAGTCTATGACAGAAGAATGCCAAAGAAACTGAAAAGTAAGGTGTACAAGACAGTGGTGTGACCAGTTCTACTGTATGGTACAGAAACCTGGGCAGTAAAGGCAGAACAGTTGAAGAAGCTAGAGGTGATGGAAATGAAGTGCCTGAGAAAGGTGATATGATGCACACTGTGGGAAAGACGAAGAAATGAGGACATAAGAGCAGAAGCCAAAGAAGCTCCAATTGCAGAACAGATCAAAGAGAACAGATTATGGTGGTTTGGGCAGATGTGTAGAAAAGCAGAAGACAATCTGGTGAGGAAGATTTGGGACAGACAGGAAGAAGGTAAGAGGAAGTGAGGACATCCAGCAAAGAGGTAGATGGATTGTGTGAAAGAAGATCTGCAACAGTCAGGCATGAGTGTTGAAGAAGGCAGGAGTGTGGCACTGAACTGAGAGAGGTGACAACAGTTAACACGATACCCTGACCCCATATAGAAAAATGAGAAAAAAACGGGGCTGATGGTGATTATTCTGTTGAAGGTTTAAGGTGAAGAGCTGTGACAATGCCTCTCAGTGTGCAGCTGAGTTGACTGTATAGCAACAAAGAACTTTGGAGGGTTCTACTGACAGATGTCTAGGGAAAATTTAAGTTTCCAGGTGTTTGCATCTATATAGGGCAGTGCTAACCCCCTTTGTGTGATGTGCAGCCACAGGAAAATGAGAGGCTAAATACAGGAGAAATTCAACAGTTTTAAGACAAACTATCAATTGGAAATCCCCAAATTGAGCCTTTCTCCAGATGAAACCTGAGTTACACACTTCTGTCACAAGGGTAGAAAGAGGCCCTCAATGTAAGATGGCTAGTTTAGAACACAATGATACCAAACAGTCTAGATTCAGCAAGTCTGAATCTAACCTATGCTATATAAAGCAGCAGTACAGAATTTCAAAGTGCAGAAAAAAATGCAGAAACAATCAGAAAAACTGAAGCAGTAGTTCAAACAAATACAGTTAACAAAGTACAATACAGGTTTTAACTATATTTATTTTCAGTTGTTGGCAGTGGATGCCTTGAATTTCAGTTCAGATGCACTACAGATTTCTGGCTAAAGTCACCAAACTCTGAGCAGCTCCAGTTAACTAAGAGCAAACCCTCAAAAACACAAAGCTTAAATGTAGGCAAAATTCAACAATTTTAAGACAAACTATCAATTGGAAATCCCCAACTTGAGCCTTTCTCCAGCAAACCCCAACTAAGATGGAACCTGAGTTACACACTTCTGTCATAAGGGTACAAAGAGGCCCTCAATGTAAGAAGGCTGGTTTAGAGCACAATGATATAAAACAGTCTAGATTCAGCAAGTCTGAATCTAGCCTATGCTATATAAGGCAGCAGTACAGACTTTCAAAAGAGCAGAAAAAAATGTACAAACAATAAGCAAAAATGAAGCAGCAATTCAAATAAATGCAGTTAACAAAGTGCAATACAGGCTTTAAATATATTTACTTTTCAACTGTTTTCAGTGGATGTCTTGGATTTCAGTTCATATGCACTCCAGATCTCCAGCTAAAGTCACCAAACTCTGAGCAGCTCTGGTTAACTGCTATATTACTGACTACAAGCTCTTCCTCTTCCAAAAAACGACGAAATCTTCAAACATGCCAAATATCACATTTTTGCCTAATTGATGGCGCCAGCAGGAAGATTCATTGTCATGCTCTCATGTAAGCCAGGTGGCTTCTTATTCACCTTAGGTTTACTTTGTTTCCGCTCTTCTGTATGAGCACCTTTTCTTAGACCACTGAGGCATTTCACTGGCTTATTACTATGAAAATGTATTCCAGCTCTAAGAACTTCCATTTCTGATGCTTTCCCTCTTGGCATCTGCTCTTCTCACTCATCTGCACTGACAGACAGAAGCATAGCAAGAGTGAGGGTGAGGGAGAATGTGTTGGAGTGAGGGTCACCATCAGGAAGTGAGCTCAAGCCTTCTTTTCTGTTCCAGCGTTCAGCGCTTTTTGTGTGATAAAGTCTATTGGCTCTTCCCGGTTAGGGGTCGCCACAGCGGAACTCCAGTCCGCTCATGATTGGCAGTGGAGTTTTACAGTGCCGAGTTGCCAGCCCGAAGCCCAACCTTCAACAAAGGCATGGCCATTCACGCTCGCACCTACCTGCATACCTGCATGTCTTTAGTGTCACATGACCGCGGGGAGGACATGCAGACTCCACACAGAAGGCGCTCCAGCCGAGAATTGAATGGGAGAACCTCTTGCTGTGAGGTGACAATGCTAACCACTGCACCTGTGTGATAAAGTGTGGTAAATGCCAAATAAGCTGAAGCAAGTAGGGCTTTTTGCTACAACTGAAGAGCTGAGTGGGTGGTGATCTCTCTTTGAGTACCAAACTAGGGGTGCAGACCTCTTTTTTTTTTTTTTTTTTTTGCTCTTCACCTGGACAGCTGCATAAGCAGGGGGCCTGATTAGTCATTGCCACCAGGCACTAGATGAGACAGCTTTGCCTCATCTATGTATCCGTATCTGCATTTCTCTTCCAGACTCCCTTCACCAGCATCCTTCAATTTCTTCATTCCCTAAACAACTAAAACTATACTTACAACCTTAAAGTGAATGCAGCTGTACTAGATTTTTAACATAGTATTGCAATGTTACCAGGATACTAATATCACTCTTCAGAACTTTAAGAGTACTTTAAGGGTACTTATGAGCAGTACTAAATATTATATAGTATATAATTGGGTCAAGTTGTGTCTACTACTGCTCTTTTGCATACATTATTACTGAATAACAAAATTTCATTGGTGCCTTATTTCCTAGTTACTTGTGCCGTTTCCAAGTTCTCGTATCACCACAATATATATATATATATATATATATATATATATATATATATATATATATATATATATATATATATATATATATGGATCTAGGATGTTTGCTCGAATGAGCAAACGTCCAAATTCATAACCACCGAACACACTTTAACAAAAGCACGTTTATCGAAAAAGCGCTTTCATTAAAGCGTGTTACAAAAGAAAAAAAAACACTACATTAACATTTTAACAGGGGGGGCTTCACCCCCCTGCAACCCTCACACCCCCCTACTTTAATATTCTCCCTCCGAGACTGCACTACAGTGGGGAAAAAAGGGAATTTTCCTTTACCCCCACAGTACGACAGCCTCGGCAACAGGCATACTTACGCGAAAGTGCTTCTTTGGTGAAAAGCACTTTCGTATATATATATATATATATATATATATATATATATATATATATATATATATATATATATATATACAGTAACTAGGGCATGACTTAAAATGATCTTTGTGACCTTGGTGCACCTACCTGCTAAAAAAAATAAATTCTACCACACGAATGCATATCCATAAGCTAACCATAATATGAAATACTGTTTTCAGCATTTGTACAGTCAGTGGTGATTCAGTAAATGGTGAGACAGCAGACATGATATAATAAGTCATTTTCAAAACCATATTTCCGAGTGAGTCACAAAGTTTCTAATATATATATGTGATTTGAACTGGTTTCATTGCATAGCTGTAGTGCAGATATGAAAAATACAGGAAGTGATACATCATTTTTACAAACATTACAAAACTCATGTGTAGTGTAGTCAAGATTCAAACTGTAGGGTCTCACTGCAGGTGTATGTTTATGCATCAAAGAATACATTCCATGAACAGCTCTTCACTGACACTAAAACATTGAATGTCCATTTTAGTGAACATACACATCAGCGAATTTAACCCATTGAATAGTCATACTTATCCAACATCGCAAACAAACAGTATACGTTATGTATATACTTCACACATGGTTGATGTATTCAAATACTACATACTGTTTACTTTCCATGAGCCGACTATGACTATTGGATGGGTTTAAATTTGCTGATGTGCACGTTTGCTAAAACAAATAATGTTTTAGTGTTGATGAGGTGCCATTCACGGAACATACTCTTCGATGCATAAACATAGACCCTCTCACTGCAAGCTACAAACTCCACCAGGATACAGATGACAAACTTTCTGTGCTGTCTTATTTCCCTTGGACCAGCTCTGTACCTAAATATTTCAGGTAAACAATGATAGGAGCTTAAAATTCAGAGTTACTAAATCTATTGCTGTTGAAAGTCATGGGCCATGATATGCAAGTAGGTATTTTAGAATATTAGAACCCATCTTCATCAACAAGTCTAAAAATTAATGCCTGTACAGATTTCAGCTAGCTACATAGCACATTGGGCCAAGTCACTGAGTCGCACCCTGCAAAACTGATCCTGATTCCCATAGTTGCTGTCAGCAAAATGTTTCAGTCTATGTCAATCGACCAGGTCAAAATTCTCCAGTCTTCTCTGAAGCAGGTATTTACAAGTGTGCTACATTCATCAATAAAAACTAAATCAATTAAATAAATTATTAACATTATGTAAAGACAAAATGTTATTCCTGTAAGACAAAAAAAAAAAAACAAGGTAAATAGCTTTGTGGAGTTAGAGGCTGGGTGCAGGAGAATGTGCAGTGTAGTCATTTCAGCAGTTAGGAACCGCCTAACTGAGCCCTGGTGGACAAAGCAGTGAGGAGACTTTTGTGAACATTTAACAAATGATAATTGTTTTCCTGTGTGAATCAAAAATGATCCAACTGCAATCTTGTGTTTTCACAGGAATTCCATTCTAGACCGCCTGATTCAGAGCCCCCTTTGTTCTTATCATGTGACTTGCTCATCTGAATCCCATGAGTCACTTGGGCTGAGCTGGGACTGAAGCCTAGCATTTGTAGGCTTGCACTCTGTTTTGTTTCAGCAGTTTGCATTTTTGAATTGCACAGTGGGTCAGTAATTCAGATGTGATACAAATCTAGGATCTCTAGGTAAACAGCTCCTGTTGTTATACCATGTGACCTGCTGAAGTTTACACAAGGACCCCGAAACTGTTAGAATTTGAATCAAATGACTCCTAAAACCTTTTTCTTCCTCACTAGCTTCACACACTGTAACAGCAGCCAAGATATAATTTACATGACCTGATGCATTAGCAGGAAAGAATGATATGTGGCTAGCAAAGAAAAGAAAGTAACTAATGCCTCCAGGAAGTCGTCATCTTTGATTCTGCTGAGCCTGGCAACTTTTTCAACTGCTTTCATTGTGACTGCTGCAGAGATACAAAACGTTTGATCACTGCCTTGCCAGATGGACTTTTAAAAAGATAGCAGCAGATTTAAAGGTTTTCACACAACTGCTGTTGGTAACCTTAATTAATACTTTGTGTCAATATGCTATTAAGGGTGGAACAGTGAAGAACAAAGAAAGAGAGGAAAGATGAGAAATAGGGAATAAAAAATAAAAAAAAAGATGGAAAAGAAGCTTGCAAAAAATAGATTCCTATATTAAAGTCACTGCTGCATGATTAATGTGCTATGATCATCTCTTTTCTCGGCTTCTTCATATTGCCATACAAATCATTTTATTGAATTTGGGGTCAAAAGATAATTCAGTTGTTGAAGCCATAGTATAGGGACACAGCATGATGAAGTTGTGTCTTTACTTACTAAAAAAATCTAAATGTGTACTGCGCAGATATTAATAGAAGAATAGATGAAAAGATTGACAGATGTTACCAAAACATATACACTTTTGGATGCTGGGCTGTGACCACATAAACCCACAGATGCACATGAACGTGCCTGCATGCATGCAAACACACACACACACACACACACACACACACACACACACACACACACACACACACACACACACACACACACACACACACAAAGCACACACACACACATTCATGTAAATTATTAGCAGGAGATACTGATCTAGCGGTTAGAGTTCACTGTTAACTTGTTCAGTCCAAGATATTTTTTTGATAACTGAGGCAGTTATCTGATGACAATATAAAGTTATCCATCCTAGGACTGGAAAGATGCCAGACATCATGAAGATTAGCTGAATGGATGTCAGAATTCAGAAAAATGGTGTGGCATAAATCATGACCTAATAATGTTATGGCAATCTTTTCAAGTGTGAAATGCAAGGTTTATATTCAAATGCTGACTGGATAAGGGGCAGTCTTGAGCCAGTTTCCTCTCTAGTGTTAAATTAAAGATGTTACAAGGGTCATCTAGCACTTTTACCATCCTAAATATGAGCGTGTACCTTTTCTCATCCATGCATGGTTAACACTCTACTCTAAGGAGATGCAGTCACATGTAACTGATCTTGTCACCTATATCTATAGGAAGGTAAACCACTTGTATTGAGCTATCTTTACCTAACCAATAATTACTAAGTTCAAGGGTAAAATAAATAGATTAACCTTGTTGACTGCTATCATTCTGTGGGGATCCAGTGTGTATTTGCCTGGGATCAGATGGTCAACACATCCTCTTACTTTGGAAGGGATGGCCTGCACCATCCAAGACATAGATTTCTTGTACTTAACAGAACTTTTACTTCCCCAGTAGTGCCTGTTTTAGACAAAGTTCAACTTATGACCACATCCACCTAGCAAATTCCAGTTTTAATAACATCAGAGTTTATCTGCTTAAGAAAACCTTAAGCATAAAAATGTGTGATCTTCATTCCTCCATCATCATTAGAGACATCTATCCATATTAGAATACTTACTTTCCCAGAGTTGGTTTCAGAACAATAGTATTATTTCCCCCATACCTATATACTGTAGCTACCATGCATCCAAAGCAACTGGTATTTGTGGAGGCACATCCATATTTATGAGGAACCCTATTATCTCAACTCAAATCTTGAACAATACCAACTTGGAACTTATGGAGGTCAAACTAAAATGCCAGTATGAAGTAAAAGATATTAAGCTGATAAAATTCAAACTGAAAAAAAAAATGCCTTGAAGAAAATACAAGCCGCAATATCGCTGCCAAAATAATAGCTGCTCTGTACTAAATTCCGACATGGTGATTACTCCACTTTCCCTTCTGTCTACTACTGTAAACATTTAACTGCTTATATTTCTTAACTACCTACTTCTGCTTAATCCACATTCTCCCACATTGTACTACCACTTACTAATTTCAACCCAAATGTTAATCTTTATCTATCTTTGCTTTTCTTTGTATTTCTGTCTACTAAAATCTTATACAAATGCACAGGTAATCTCTTATTTTTTCCTCTTCATATAGTCGCAAATTGTATGATTCAAAGTTAGCATTAATCATCTGTTACACCTAATTATGTATGGGGACCAAGAAAAAATAGTATATACAATGTGGAAAATGAAAATATACTGTATATTGCCTATGTATGTGAATATTGGAGCTTTTCTCCCCTGGGCCTGTGCTGAAAAAGAATATCTATCCCAGTCTGACTTTCTTGGTCAAGAAAGATAAATGTCAGTGAACTAGACTTCCAAGAAAATGCTTATTTTGGTTAAGGTGTTAGTCTATTTTAACAAAATTGCTTACAATGCTGTTACAAATACAGGTCACCTGCTATGTTTCCTCCAGATCTGTAGGGGGCAGATGCTATATTTGCAAGCTGCTAGGGGGACATGGCCATGGTCATCACTGTAGAAGAAGTGAAAATCATTCCCTGCAAGTGAGAAGTCAGTTTCACCGAGTTTAAGATAACATGTGTCTGAGAATGTATTAGCAACTGTAAAGCCAATATACTGCAGTGCTATAGTGAGATATAAAAAAATGATCTTATATAGAAATACAGTAGCTCTTTTCAAGCTGAAGACTTTTTTTTATTTGCTTAACTCTGATTTACAGGAAGTAACTGGTGAGGATCTACCCAAGGCACAGATTCCTCCAGCTACATCACTGTTACCTAGTGCTCTTACTCCCATTCCCACCATGGTTAATAACATCTTTGAGCCTATATTAGGGTTGCCACCTTTTCAAATGGCCAAAGTGGGACATTTTTGGTACAACCATCAGATTTTACAGGCCGACACATACCCACGGTCCATACAAAGGATAGAACTTAACATTTTTGCCTAAATAAAAGCTTATTCTTGTAGCATTTTAGTTGCTTATTCTGTTTCTTATAACATTTAGGTATTTTAGATACAGAATAAGTGTTTTATGCGACTAGTACATAAAATATAGGAAATAATTTTGTTCTAAAATCTCAGGACATTTGCCATTTTCACAATTTTTTGTCAGGACACAACTGCCCAAAGAGGGACTGTCCCTTGCAAAGTGGGACAGGTGGTAACCTTAGCCTAGATTTACCAACTCATCCCTCTGCTGTACCACCCCTTATGACAGTACCCTAAATCAGACCACCTAGCTGTAACCTTAACATTTAACATAAACCCATGATGGATTAAAACATCCTACCATATTTTAGGACTATCCAAAAGCCAGTTTACAGATATCCTGGACAAGCAGATCTGGTATATTCCACCAAGCAAACTAATTAACAATGCTACACTTACTTCTGCACAGTGCTTCAAGAATAAAAGCATTAAAGGGCTGGTCTAATTTGCTCCCATTCAAAGGAAATCTTGTATAGTGCAGCATACATAAATCAGTTCTGTAGAAAAAAGAAAAAGTTCATAACATTTCACAAAACAAATTTCTTCTTCCTCACTATATCACTGTAGAAATTATGTAAAATTATTATATCACTGTAGAAATTATGTAAAATTATTAAGAAATATCCGTAGGTAGACCATAACAGAGTTAAAACAGAGTTATGAATGAAGAGTAACTAGCAATGTTAAGCATAACCACAACACCCTTTAGAGTTATATTAAGAAACTCTGAAGTAATACCCAGCTCTGCCCTGAACTTCTCTCCAGAGGCATACCTCATGGGTCTATATTATAACATCAAAGTCTAAAAACATCGAATGTTATAATATCGACCCCATTCAATCGAAACACCAGAAAACTGAAAAGTCAGAATAGCAAATTTTTTCCCAGGGAAAAAATTTGCTGTTCTGACAAACATACACACAACTCAAGCACACCAAAATAAATAATCCACACACATACACTTCACAAAACCCTACACTAAACCAGACATACACCACTAGCTACCCACTTACCTTAACCCAACCCTAACCCTAAGGTCCCTAACTATCGCACACTCACCTTACCCGCTCCCTAACCCTAACTCACCTACCCCACCCTAACCCTCATGTCCACACAATCGCACATTTACCTGACCCGCACCCTAACCATAACTCACTTAACCCACCCCTAACCCTAAAGTCTGTCACTACTGCACACTCACCTCACCCAAGCCCTCACCGTAAAGTCCCTAACTACTGTGCTCACCTTACCACAGTCCGTTCGCTCACTTACCTTAACCCAGTCCATAACCATCGCACCACACTTACCTGATCCCAATCCGTAACCTCCGTTCGCTCACTTCCCTAAACCCCATCCGTAACTATCGCACCACAGTGCTGTAAATAGCAAAGCCATGGAACGGACCACCGAAATCTTACCCTAGGTAAAATTTTGATGTTCCGAGGCTTCGCTATTGTCAGCTTTCACTCTAAAGGGTTTGATATTATAACATTCGAAGTTTTTGAACTTCAATGTTATAATATAGACCCTACCTCACACTGACCCTGGTCTACAAAGAGTATCTAACATCCTTGCAGATGAGCTAAGCTCCAACTTCATGCCCCTACATGCCTCTTTGCCAAGCAACTTATTTCTTTACTTTCCCACTTGGAATCAAGCTAGATCAAGGTAGACTGCTCCAATGGTGCTTATGTTTCTTACACTATTGTATAGAATATGTAAATAGGTAGGAAGTTCAAATACAGCAGTGATTAGCTTCTATGACTGTGTGTGTGTGTGTGTGTGTGTGTGTGTGTGTGTGTGTGTGTGTGTGTGTGTGTGTGTGTGTGTGTGTGTGTTTGTGTATGTGACTGAAAATGAATTCAGGGTTGGTTAACACGCATCTGCAGTGGCAACATTTCCCTGGGTTTGCCCTCCATGTCTCTGAAAGACAAGGGCAGACAGTAATGCCGAAACTAACATACTCCCCCCCACATAACCTCTAGAAACTTCCTAACTAATATACCCGTTCCTAAAAAATGCCCATGATACATAAGGACACAATTAGGTTGGATTGTATGGCTAAGCTATTAAAGGCCCTGATGGTCATTAGCTTAGCATATAACTAAGAATCAAGCCACATCAAGATTCTTCAGAATAAAACCATTAAATCTATGAGTCACAACAAAATCCCAAGCTGTTTCCTTGCAAGTATCAGGTACTACACGCCCCAACTTCCTCTAAATCTCTTTAGCCATAGTATTACCATAGTCCATACACATGAAGGCTGGAGAATAGCATTATTACTCTCATTTTCTCTGTCCCTCTGTCCACGATGAATTCCTCATGACCAGCGTTGGTAACTGTATTCATCTCACTAACATCAACTGTAAAGCCTTGGTGCATATTATTATTGAACTGATTAGCAATGATATGGGAGACTCCAGACCCTCAATCTTAAAAAATCTGTATTTGGTAAAGGCAGATCATGTCTTCTGAATACAGCTTATTTCTTTGGCAAGGTCTGATAAGTTTTAGATGAGGACCAGAATGTGTTCATACAGCACAGTTACTCTGTCCTTGCCAAGGCCGTTGATACCATTCCTCATACAAGAGTTAAAGACAAACTTTACAGTCTCAATGTTACACTTTGCATTGCTCCTTGGATAGCACACTGGCTTACCACCAGGACTCACATTGTAAAGGTCAGAGCTATCACTTCTAACTGCAGAGAAACCACTCGAAGTGTTCCACAATTGTTGGTCACCCTTATATTTGACATATACTTCTCAGAATTGAAACTTGTAACCAGTATCACTAGTGAACCAAGTGTGGGAATAACTGCAAATATGGCACAGTTGTCATCTCCCCTGTGATGCACAAGTTCTCCAACAGGGACGAAATCACATCAGCACCTGGTGTGTCAGTCATTAGCTCACCTTAAATGATAAGAAATGTAGCTTAGTTCCCTTTAGTAAAACCCTAACCCACTTCTCTTCTCATACGGCCAACACTCCCTCAAATCAAAGTCTGTTAACAGAGACCTGAGGCAGCTACACAGACAAGGAATTCTCTTTAAATCAGCATGTCTCTGTTGCAGTTAGGAAGCCCTTTCATCTCAAACATTTTTATTGGGGTATTTTATATAGGTCAAATGATGCCTTTGTCCATCCACTTCTCCCTTATAAATTTCATCATCAGAAACAATGAATGTACTTGTCTCACCATCTTGTACACCTTCAAAGGTCACAAAGATTCTTAACTAAAATGATCAGTGGTTTTAACTGCTGCGGTTTTTCTGAAATATTAAAATCTTCTCCCGTCTGTTCCATTTCCTAAATGCTGTTGATTGGCAACCTATATCTGGCATGTGCAATGAAAGGCCCAGTGCTTTTTTCATCTTTGCAGAACTAACACCTGATCTAAAGACCTAAATTACCCTGTAATATTAAAAACAACTGTTGACACAATTGTTTTCTTATCAAACACATTCTCCACCATTGAAATATATTTGCTCTGTATATCAAACAAATTACTTCCAGGACTACCTTCAAAGACAGCCTCATTAATTGGAAGGGAAACCGCAAATTATTTATTTATTTATTTATTTATTTATTTATTTATTTATTTAAACATTTGTAAACCGGGAAAGTCTGACTTGGAACGAAGTCAGTTTTCAGCGGAGGCCCTGGGAGAAAGGCTCCAGATTCTTGGTACTAATAGAAATAATCTTCTGTCCAGAGGAAGTTAGTACACCCTTACATCACATGAGCAGTGTGGATAAGCTTCTCATTGGATCTCCTAATGTACAATTAGTATAACCCTACGAACCTATTAATTTATGAACATAGGAACTTATCCATTTTCATCAAAATGTGGAATAGATGGGACAAGTGGACTAAATTATTACATATGACTGAGAATCATCTAAGAATGGTGAAAATCTTGTTATTGAATGTGATTTTGGCAAACCCAGCCTATCCAAGCAAAAGCAAAAAAAGCAACTCTTCTGAATATCTGTATCTATATAAATCATATTTATATCTATATTTATATCTGTATCTATCTATAGGATATACAGAAATGCAGAGCCACTCCCCATACACACATGCACAAATATAGATATCTATATTTAGCTATAGAGAAAAAACACAGTAATTGCAGTCAGTAATAAACAACCATAAGAGTATATAACAGTGTATATAACATCGTTCACAATATTAGTTTTAAATATGTATTAGAGTAACCCATCATTAAGTATAATGCCCCTTTCCGGATGTACTTGACCAGGGACATGCAACAACTGGAATATCCAGAGAAGTTTTATTTTTTTTATTTTATTCAAGATTTGTTGACCGGGAAAGTCTGACTAGGACAGAGCCTATTTTCAGTGAAGGCCCAGGGAGAAATGGTCCAGGTGCATGTCTTTGGAATGTGGGAGGAAACTGGAGTACCTGGAGAAAATCCACACAAATGCAGGGAGGATATGCAGACTCCACACAGAAGGCACTCCAGCTGAAAATTGAACCGGAGGACCTCTTACTGTGAGGCAACAACGTTAGCCTCTGCACCACTGCACCGACCGAAATGCATATAGGGTGTAAACACAACGCCCTATGTAGATCACTTCAAAGCCTGTCTCTATACTCTGTTTCCTAAAGACTGCTGAGTGGTGATTTATGTCTGTCATACAAGGCATCTTTGGATCCTGCTGTGATAGACCTTTGGCATATCCACCAAACAATTAACACCAGAACTACTAGATCAAAGCTTTTAAACTTTGGTTGTGACTTAAATAGGACATGTTGGCGATACAGCCCTGTATCTCTGACAATTGTCATTCTCTGAAACTGGCTTTCCTCCCATGTGAAGCACAGCCTCTCCTTAATACTATTCAAGTGCAACCTGGACCAGTGGAAATAACCTCTAATGCACGATAACTCATGGGATACATTTGGATTGCATGGCTAGGCTCATAAAGGCCCACTGGTCATTAGCCTAGTGTATATCTATGAAACAAAAAGACAATGCAAAAGAATATACTAGTGTTATGCTTGCATTGTAATTCGCAGCATGTAAGATAGGGACACGTTGAGATTCTTGTAGCAGTAAACACAGGCAAAATAAAATTAGAAGCAAAAACAATGAGCATTATTATTAATTCTTTTTCGGTTTCTAACAGAAACAGAAAAAAGAAACGGGAATGTAGGTAAAATAGTTAAATCAGAAAGACAGGAATTAGTCTGGGATTGCTGCAAAATGCTGCTTGTTTTTAAGTATTTATTGTTTAGTCATTTAATTAACTCTTTATGTGAAGAAGAACTTCCGCACATGGTTGTTTTTTTCCTAAGATTTTATTGGTAAACAGCACTGGAGTGGATTACTATTATCTTCTCCGCTCCATATTTATTTTGATCTGTTTGCCATGGCCAGACTTGGGTGGCCCTTCATGGTGTAGCTCATAATTTAACCAAGATAAACATGCCCCTTCACTACGATAAGGTAATGGCTCAGAAGAGAAGTATACATATACCTTTCATTTCTCTTTCCCAAGAAATGCTTGGTTTGTTATGTATGCACATCATCCACAAAAAAGTAGATGAGATGTCTTTGAACAAGGTTGGTTCCTGGAAGTTACTGGATTAGAGAATGGGCAATCTGCAGATTGCATGCTCATTGGAGAATGAACATTCTCCTGCAGGGTATTATTATAAAAGTTTCAGCGCAGACAGAAAAAAAAACTAACAGCCACCATTATTTTACGCTAAGCAGCACTTCGGCTGGTTAGTGACTGTAAATTGTAAAAAAAAAAAAAAAAAAAAAGAAAGAATGGAAATTGAAAGGTGTGTGTGTGTTTATGTCTGTTTGTGTGTGTGTGTGTGTGTGTGTGTGTGTGTGTGTGCATGCATGTGAGTGAAAGCAGGAGTAATTGAGCCATTATTTTACACTCGCTGAGCAGCACTTTTGCTGTTTAACAAGTGTAAAAAAATGAAGAGAAAAAAGTTTATGTGTGTGCATGTATGTGTATGCGGGTGTTTATATTTCTGTCTGCATGTATGAGTGAGTGTATGTACGAATGCAGAGGACACTGTGTGTACATGTATTTGTGTGTGAAAGCAAAAGAGACTATATATGTGTGTGATGCCCATGCCCTGTCCCAGCAAACAAGGAGCCTCAGTCCTCACCACTAACACCACAGAGAGTGTCTCATATATGAGGAAAGGATAACAAATAAGTGCAATTTTCCTTAAGAGCACACAGAGATCACAGTCAGTCCAGGGCTGGTTGCTCGCTTGCTTCCCAAGTCCCCAATAAGACTCTCCACTGGCACAGCTATAGGGTCCAGATCTCAGCCTAGCTGGGCAAGCTAAAATCTCTAGCACCCTTTCTGTCCAACCAGTGCTTCATCTCCCTGCCCAACTAGCTGACACACACACGCACTTTAAGATAAGAGTCTATACAACCACACAGACACTTCTGGCAAAGGTTCTCCAGCTGTGCCCCTTTTACACAGACTATACAGTAGTACCACTTGCCACCACCCAGCTAATAATTATCAGCTACTCAAAAGCCCTCAAAAGGGTGTCCAATTATTACTACGCGATAATATTATTCAATTGGTAGATGTGACTAAACAGTCTCAAGGCTTATTAGAGTGACTTGGTACAGGATCCTTATATACATGCAATGTAATCTAGAGCTTAACTTATCACTACACAAACCAGCCACAGTTAATAGGTTTTAAAATATTTAATAGTAAATAATTAAAACCACAAGACAATACTTTCTACTACACAGTCAGTGCTAGTAAAGAGTTCAAAGATCACACAGAAATACTTAAAATAATTCAGTAGTACAGTTCTGACATCACGGAAAAACATTCTAAACTTTCTAATTCTAGCTATCTCTAAAAGAAAACACAAATCTAAGATAACTTACATGTGAGCAAGAGGCAGTGCTGTGAGTTGGATGTCAAGACAAAAAAATGCTTAATAATCTCTAGTTCTCACTGTTTAAATTGAAACTGCAGTTCTGCTAAAACATTACTTCATCTTTTACACTTTCCTGGTGTTCCCAGGCTGACAGATTAACTACATTTACATTCTTAACATCTCCCTTTTGTTATCTTGCAGCTGGTCAGGAACAGAGCAATAAAAATACATTTGCATGTTTAAATCTAGCAATTTTACTCTTGGGTAAAACAATATAAAGCATTTCTTCATCCAGACTGTCCATTTCAAAGGGTCACCACAGGCTTTACTTTGGCCAGTAGAGTGCACTAGTGTCACATTTATTTCCAGTTCCACATGTAACAGCATTTCTTTACATTTAAGACAACAAGCCTGTAGTTTACATTTATATTTCCAATGACAGAATTATCTGCACAATTCTATCTGGCTAGGCTAGCAGCCTTCATCCTTCTCTTCCAGTCTTCACATTTCTACTCCCCTGACAACTCAAGCTAATTTTTCAAGTGACCCTTGAGAAACACAGCTTGAGAGGGTTAGGTCTATCTGAGTGTACCTCACCCCATTCCCTGTCTTGAGAGCCCATCTGCATTGGCATTGCTAACCCCACTGCGGTGCTGCACTGACATATCATATGCTTGCAACCCCAGGCTCCATCTTAGCAACTTGGCATTTTGTTGGCTGGCTCTGTTTAACCATGTTAAGGGGTTGTGATATGTCATAACAGTGAATTTCCTTCCGTACAGATAAGGCTGAAGTTTCTGCAATGCCCACACTATGGCTAGATATTCCTTTTCTACAGCTGCATAGCATTCCTCCCTGGGTTGGAGCCTACGGCTGAGATAAACCACTGGCTGCTCTTCTCCCTCTGATGAAATCTGGTTAAGTACAGCCCCCACCCCATGGTTTGAAGAATCCACCTGCACAACAAATTCTTTGCTGTAATCTGGACTGGATAACACAGAGGGTCCTCCCAAAACTTCTTTAAGCTTCTGGAATCCTTGCTCACATGCTGGGGTCTACACTACCTTATCTGGCCTATTCTTCCTTGTCAGGTCTGTGAGGGGAGCAGCTACGGTACTATAACTGGGGGTGACATTTCTGTAGTACCCTGCTGTCCCTAAAAATGCCGTCACCTGCTTTTTAGTAACAGGTGCAGGCCATGCCTGAATGGCTTCCACTTTGGCAGGTTCTGGCCTTATCCTACCACCCACCACTCTATGTCCTAGGTAGGAGACCTCTGCCATACCCACATGACATTTGCTCGGCTTAATGGTCAACCCTCCCCTTTGAAGTCTGCTCAGCACCTCTGTGACATGCTGAAGGTGCTCTAGTCAGGAATGGCTGTAGATGGCAATATCATCTAGGTAAGCAAGGGCAAACCCTCCTACTAAGATATGATCTACCAGCCTCTGGAAAGCCACTGGGGCATTCTTCATCCCAAAGGGCATCTTTGTGAACTCATACAAGCCAAAAGCAGTCACAAAGGCTGACTTATCTTTAGCACTGGGAGTCAATGGCACCTGCCAGTAACCCTTGGTAAGATCAATGGTTGTAAGATACTTAGCCCCACCCAGCTGGTCTAGGGCCTCATCTGTCCTGGGTATGGGGTAAGCATCTGACTCTGTGTGACTTTTTAATTTCCTGTAGTTCACAGAGAACCTGGTGTTGCCATCCTTCTTTGGCACAAGCACCACTGGGGAGGCCCAGGGACTGCTGGACTCTTGAATCACCCCTAGTTCCAACATCTCCTGTACCTCCTCCCTCAGAGTCTGTTTGACTCTCTCAGGCACCCTATAGGGACCTGCCTAATAGGTCTTTGGGATCCTGTATCCACCTGGTTTCCCAGTGAACATGTCCCCAAATTCCTGCAACATTGCTGGGATTTCTCGACCTTAAGTAGAAGATAGCTGATGGAGCATTGCTAACCCTTCCACTGAGGTGTCAGCCTGAGCCTCACTGAGGAGATCAGTCCCCAGATCTCCCTCAGACTCCTCCTGCAATCCACTGCAAATGCTCAGCACAATGGTTTCCCTATCATGGTAAGGTTTCATCATGTTAACATTGTACAATTTGTGCCCCTGCCATCCAGCTAGCACTTCCACCATGTAGTTAGCATCACTTATCTTTCTTACCACCTTGTAGGGTAACTCCAAGCTGCTTACAGCTTGTTGTGTCTGACAGGAATGAGAACCATTACCTGCTGCCTCACAGCATACTCTCTAGTTTGAGCATTCCTGTCATACCATACCTTTTTCTGTTGTTGGGCTTCTGCCAGGTTCTACTGGGCCAAGCCTATGAGTTCCATCAGCCTTGTCCTCAGGTTTAGGATGTATGCAACAACAAATCCTTGTGAGACTCACACTCACCTTCCCACTCATCTCAAATTAAATCTAGAGGTCCCCTCATCCTATGCCCATACAGCAACTGAAAGGGTGAAAAACCTGTGGATTCCTGTGGAACCTCTCTGTAAGAAAAAAACAGCTGGAGCAAATATTTGTTCCACTCCTTCTTAGACTGATATGCAAATGCCCGTAGCATGGACTTGATTGTAGAGTTTAACTTCTCAACAAGACCATTAATCTGGGGATGGTAGGGGTGGTCTTCATGTGCTTCACTCCACAGGACTTCCGCAGACAAGCCGGCAGGTCTGACATGAAACTGGCACCTCTGTCAGTCAGTATTTCTTTTGGGAAACCTACCCTGCTGAAAATCTCTAACAAAGCATTTGCCACCTTTTCTGCCTCAATGGAGGACAAAGCCACTGCTTCAATGTGTAGCATAATCCACTACCACTAGGATATATTTTTTCCTTGTAGAACTTGGGGTACTCAGAGGACTCATAATATCCATAGCTACCCTCTGAAATGCCTCCTCAGTCACAGGCAAAGGCATCAAAGGAGCTCTCACCTTGTCTCCTGCCTTGCCTACCTTTTGGCACTGCTCACAGGTCCTGCAGTACCCTGTTCCATCTCTGGAAATTCCAGGCCAATAGAAGTTCTGCATAATATGTCTCTTTGTACGTTTTATACCCATATGACCTGCAAAGGGAATATCATGGGCTATGGCTAGAAGTGCCAGATGGTAGGCTCTAGGAACTACCAACTGCTGTACTCTCTCACCTTCTAGCCCTCCCTCAGGGGTCCACTCTCTGTATAGTAACCCTTTGTCGCAGTATACAGATTCCCCCTTTCCTTGAGAATCAGGTGCCTCCCTAGCTACCTGCCTCAGGCCTTGCAATGTAGGGTCTGAGAGCTGAGCCTGTCTCAACTCTCTCCTTGTAACCCTTCCCAGCTCCCCTTCCACAGGAAGTCTGGCATCCTCTGACAGTGGTGCCTCACTGTCAGCCTGGGTACTACTACTCACCTCTATCTTTGCAGTCACTCTGTCCAAGGGAACATCAGTACCCACAGGCAGCTGTGGCTCACCTTCAGTCTCACTTCTACAAAGTAGCTCCCTCCCTGAAATAACCACCTCACCAGTCCTGGCTGCAAGTATGCAGTCTGTCTGGGTCTCCCCCAGGCTACCAGACTTACATGCTTGTCTCCAAGCCTGGCTCCATGTAACTGCACAAGCACAGGGTATTGAACTATCAAAATCATTCCCTATTAGGACATCTGCAGGTATATCCTCAAACACACCTACTTGCTGGCTTCCTTTTCCACCCTCCCAGTCAAGATGAACTCTAGCCAAAGATATTTGCAATGGGATCCCCTCCTAAAGCCCTGACTGGAGTGGACTGCCCAGGCAAGTAGTGCTCCTCTGTAACCATTGCAGGCTTTACAATGGTTATATCAGAGGCTGTGTCTCTCTTGGCAATGGCCTCTTTGCCATTCATTACAATAGGATATAGCCTCTGATGGTAGTTTGGTACCCTTGTTGTCCCAAGATAACCTACTATTGGCATTTTGCCTTTCCCACTTACTGGCTCCCTCACCTTTTGTTCCCCACCTTGTCCCTGTGGACATCTGTATGCCACACGGCCCCCTGGTTGCATTCTAAACATTTAACCCTAGCTCCTGGATGTGTATCTGGACTAGTGGCTTCCCCTGCTACTGGCAGATTCTGTTGGGGCAGTCTATGCTGCCCACCATGGGTTCCTTTAGACCCATGAGCAGTACTGGGGGTCCCTATCCTGTGCAGGGCTGCCCTGCTTGCCAGGTATAGGTCTCCCTTCTTCCCCAACTCATCTGAAGTAGCATATTGTCTATCATCTAACCAGATCCTCGTGTCCTCAGGCAAAGTGCTAGGGCTTTTTCCCTTACCAAAAGGTCTGCCAGCCCTTCAAAAGTAGTGACCTGACATCCACTTACACTCCTATGAAAATAAGTGCTCAATTCAGCAACATATTCACACACACTTTCATCTGCCTTGCATTTATGCTCATGAAACATTTTCCTATACATTTCAGGTGTTATTTTAAACAGTTCTAAAAGACATTTCTTTATAGCAGTATAATCAAAACATGCAACATCAGACATTTTGGACAGAACAGTTACAGCTTTACCATGGAGTAAGGGGGTCAGGAACCGTACCCAGAAACCTTGGACAACTTCATACTGTTTACATACCCTCTCAAACATATGAATGAAACTATCAAAATTATCCCCCTCTTTAAACTGTGGAAGAAATTTACTGACCTTTTGTGCTTCTGGGGTCCAGTTACTCCCTTCCCCATTACCTCTATGACTCTGGCGAAGAGTCAGCATCTCCTTCTCATTCTGCCTCTACCTCTCTTATTCCTCAGCTTGCAGACGTAACAGTTTTTCATTCTCCTCAGCCTGCAAATGTCACAGTCTCTCATTTGTTTCTAATTCCACATGCCTGGCCTTCAGCTCAAGTCTCTTTAGCTCCAGCAGGATTTTTAAGTCCACTGCAGAAAGGTTGAGCTGTCCATTCTCCGAGGGAATTATATCTCCAATGCCAGTCTGATTGTCCTTCTGGTTGCTGTTTTCTGATGCAGCTGTAACCAAGGCTGCAATCAGGTCTGCCTTAGTCAGGTTTCCATGCACCCGTCCCCTAGCCTGGCACTTCTCCACCAGCTGGCTCCTTATCAGCTTTCCATACTCCGCTGCTGACATGCTGCCTGCTCACCCTGACTAACTAAGCTAACAAAATAAATAAAACAATTGTGATATGAACTCTAAGTATTCACTGCATGGTTGTTTTAGAGTACAAAAACACTTCAAAGCTCACTGTACACAAGCTACAGGATTCACTCTACCCACACCACTACAAGCCAATTAGTATTTGCCAACTAATTAATATGTGATGTGGATATCCCACTGCTGCCAAACACAAATGTGATGCCAGTGCCCTCTCCCAGCAATCAAGGAGCCTCAATCCTCACCACTAACACCAGAGAGGGCGTCTCATATATGAGGAAAGAATAACAAATACACACAGTAAAGTGCAATTTCCCTTAAGAGCCCACAGAGATCACAGTCAGTCCAGGGCTGGTCACTTCCTTGTTCTCCAGGTCCCCAATAAGACTCCCCACTGGCACAGCTATAGCATCCAGATCTCAGCCTAGCTGGGCAAGCTAAAATCTCCAGCACATTTTCTTTCCAACCAGTGCTTCATGTCCCTGCCCAAGTAGCTAACACACACATGCACTTTGATATGAGTCTATACAACCACACAAACACTTCTGGGTAAGGCTGGCACAGGTTCTCCAGCTGTGCCCCTTTTACCCAGACTATATGGTAGTACCACTTGCCACCACCCAGCTAATAATTATCAGTTACTCAAAGGCCCTTAAAAGGGTGTCCAATTATTACTGTGAAATACTACTATCCAATTGGTAGATGTGACTAAACAGTCTCAAGGCTTATTAGAGTGACTTGGTACAGGATCCTTATATACATGCAATGTACTCTCGAGCTTAACTTATCTCTACACAAACCAGCCACAGTTAAAAGGTTTTAAAATATTTAATAATAAATAATTAAAACCACAAGACAATACTTTCTACTGCACAGTCAGTGCTAGTCAAGAGTTCAGAGATCACACAGAAATACTTAAAATAATTCAGTAGTACAGTTCTGACATCACAGAAAAACACTTAGTCTAAACTTTCTAATTCTAGCTGTCTCAAAAAAGAAAACACAAGTCTAAGATAACTTACATGTGAGCAACGGGCAGTGCTGTGAGTTGGATGTCAAGATAAAAAAATGCTTAATAATCTCTGGTTCTCACTGTTTAAATTGAAACTGCAGTTCTGCTAAAACATTACATCATCTTTTACACTTTCCTGGTGTTCCCAGGCTGACAGATTAACTGCATTTACATTCTTAACATCTCCCTTTTGTTATCTTGCAGCTGGTCAGGAACAGAGCAATAAAAATACATTTGCATGTTTAAATCTAGCAATTTAACTCTTGTTTAAAACAATAGAAAGAATTTCTTCATCTAGACTTTTCGGCACTACTGTCCACTTCAAAGGGTCACCACACGCTTTACTTTGGTCAGTAGAGTGCACTGTTGTCACATTTATTTCCAGTTCCACATGTAACAGTATTTCTTTACATTTAAGACAACAAGCCTGTAGTTTACATTTATATTTACAAATGACAGAATTATCTGCACAATTCTCGCTGGCTAGGCTGGCAACATTCACCCTTCTCTACCAGTCTTCACAATGTGTGCATGAGAGAGAGACATAGTGAGACTGAGCTATTTTACACTCGGTAAGCAGTGCTTTTGCTGTTTAGCGAGTGTAAAGAAGAAAAGAAACTTAAATTAATAAAGTGTGTGTGCATATGTCTGTGAGTGAGAATGTATGTGTGTATGAAAGCAGAAGAGATTGTGTGTGTGTGAGAGACAGTGAAGAGTGAGAGCGATCCCTGGCAGCAGCAGCAGTTAGGAGGTCTGCATACCTCTCAACATCTTGCCTCAACATACTTGGATAAGCATAAAATAAATGGGACAAAGGCTTAAAATAAACATATATTTTGCATGATCCTGTTATAAAATCACAACATTACTTCAAATTAGGATTAGTGTCATCTTTTCTGAAGCAGTGGTGTGTGTACGTGTGCCTGCATATGACAGATCGACTACTGGCAATAGTAACAAAGAGGTTTACTTACCTTTCGACCTTTCAGCTAAAGAAATGTGGATAAATAAAATAAATGGAGACAAAGGCTCAAAAATAGGAACAGATTTTAATTATTGGTCTTATAAAAGTTGCTTAAATAATAGCATTTATGTCAGAATACATTTTCTAAATGAAATACGTGTAATTTAGAGACATCAATCTCTAATACATGGCAACAAACCAAATGTTTTAGGAGAAAGGAACCAAAAACATAAATACCTGGACATTTTTTAAAGTGTTACATTTTGAATGTAGAATGCTTCCTCCGACACCATTAACATTTACTGCAGCAAGTTTGAAACATTGGGCAGAGGAACTATGTTACATCAGAAATATATGAAAAAATATAGTACTTACAAATAAATAATTAAAACACAATAATTTTACACAGACCCCATTCTCTAAGTACAGTAATGCCCTCCAGGATGTGTGTTCATGTGTAATTAATGCCCTTCCAGGGGTGTAGAGGCCATCCACCCCTGGGCAGGAGTTAATTACACATTAAAACACACCCTGCCTAGCATTATTGCTTGCCCAATAGATGAGGACAAGACAAAACAGCAGTGATGGCAAAGAATCTCCCCTTTTGAATTTTGTCTTTTGTCATGGCTCATCTGCAAAGCAATTGACCAATGCAAGGTATATCTTAAACATCTTAAGCATTCGATTATCCATATATCCAGTCCAGTAGTATGTGTTCCTTAACAGTCACTAGGCCTCATGGTTGGAATATTCACTACAAGCTAACATGGGTGATGGTGTTAATGGTTCTAATCTGGAATTACTCACATCTTTTGCATGTGAGGTAGTGCTATGTTGGCATTTTCACAGACTGTCATACCTCTTAGTGCAAGAAATCTGGACAAAGCCAGTAAGATTGGGGGGACAAAGGCCCAGACATAGGGACATATTCCAAATAGTGTCCCCATAAACCTAGAAAGTCACTGAAATTAAAGGTGTTGCATTATTACATATGTTCTGAAGGATATGATGTCTAAAACACAAATGCTTGTCTGTAAGTAGTATAATGTAGTGACACATAGGTGCTGGAACCACAGGGCGAGGGGCAGATAGCGCCCCCCCCACACTTTTACAGCTGCAAGACCTGGAGTTTTTCTTTAAGAAGGACCCAACAGAGGACTCATGCATACACTGCACACTAATGTAATTTAAACAAAAAAGTGCCCGGAAAAATGGACCACATCATTGCTAGAGCACACTAAGCCTGCTGTCAAAGTCAACACCCACGGTAAGCTCTCCTCCATTTACTGATCTAATTTAATTGATTTATATGCTGTGGTGCTCCGATCAGATTTAAGTGCTGTGCCCCGTTTAGATTTAACTGATGTGCCTGTGCTCCATTTAGACTTAACTGATGTGCCCATGCTCCGTTTAGTTTAGTATTTAACTGATGTGCTCCGTTTAGTTTAGGATTAATGTGTGTGTGCGTGTGTGTGTGTGTGTGTGTGTGTGTGTGTGTGTGTGTGTGTGTGTGTGTGTGTGTGTGTGTGTGTGTGTGTGTGTGTGTGTGTGTGTGTGTGTGTGTGTGTGTGTGTGTGTATAGTGTGTGTGTGTAGACCATCTACAATGGTACATTGGTGCTGTTGCTAATGTGGTAGGGCTTGGAAGTGCATAGTTTCCAGGTTGTGAGCATGGATCCCAATGCAAATGAGGTGGAGTTACTGAATAGCAAAACGGAATACTTGTGTCCTCATATCCCCTCCGTGTAGGTAGAGAACTATGTTCATGCCCATATAGGAGGTAGCGGATATCAGGAGAGGGTGTGTCAAAGACCTGCTAAGCTGATTGGAGCTTAGCTACAGCTATTTGCATGATATGCCTCAATGCTGACTGTTGAAAGTTTTGGGGGTGTCTACTGATTCAAAGCCATGTTTACCTACAGGGCACGTGTTTCCATGTATTTGCACGGCGCCCTGCTGTGCTGAACCTGGAAAGTTTCGGGGGGTGTCCAATGATTGCTTAGCTTTGTTTACATACAGGGCACGTGTTTGAGTGGCCCATCACATTGCTGTATTAATTAGTTGTGATCATTGTTTAACTTAAACTAGGGCCAGTAAATGATGTTAATGATATACTAGACAGGTGGAATGCAACATAGGTAGCCAATCACACAGTCAGCACCTACAGCAGAGCACAGTAAAGTATGCAAAAACCCTACAATCTGAGTTTTCCTCCATATTCTGCACCATTAGAGTACAGACTTGAGAATTTTAACTGAAAGAATGCTAGGGACTGCTGCAGGTCTGCTACATCTGTATGTGTTAGATGCCGAATTCAATGCTGCTGCTGGTGCTGCTGACAATAGGCCTAGGCAGAGAAGGAGAAGATTGTTCAGGCCCAGGATAACCTTCCAGGAGCTAGATGAGCTGGAAATTGTAGAGCGCTACATGGTGGACAGGGACATACTACAAGATCTCACTGAGCTCTGCCACCCTCAACTCAGACCCAGAGCCAACAGAGGGGAACCCAGCCCAGTGAAAACAAAGGTATGTGTAGCCCTTAGGATAATAGCCACAGGTACCTTCCAAAGACCAACTGGGGACATGATGGGGGCCTCACAGGCATCAGCATCCAGGGTACTTCACCATTTCCTGGATGCAATGCTACCACATGCCAGTGAGCACATTTATTTTCCCCTCACCCCTGAGGAGAAAGCCAACAATATGCAACACTTCTATCATGTAGCACACTACCCTGAGGTACTGGGTGCCATAGATTGCACTCATGTACACATCAAGGCACCACATGGTGAGCAGGATAGAATTTACATCAACCGCAAGGGGTACCACTCCATCAACTGCCAGGTCGTGTGCAATGCCCAGGGCATTAACATGAATGTATGCACTGGCAGCCCTGGCAGTAATCACAACTCCCATATGTGGCATGCATCACAGCTGTATCAGATATTTGCTAGGGGGGACATCCTACATGACCATTTACTGGGGGATTCTGGCTATGCCCTGGAACCATGTATGATGACACCCATCAGAAATGCACACACACCCATGGAAGAACATCATAATGAGGCAGATGCATAAACTAGGAACATCATAGAGCATGTATTTGGGCTGCTGAAGTCACGGTTCTGGTGTCTCGATATATCTGGTGAAGCCCTGCAGTACTCTCCAGCCACATGTGCACATATGTACACAGTATGGGCCAAGCTATACAATATGATCCTGCGGAAACAACTGCAGCAGGATCAGCAAAGGGAAGGGATACACAGCCCCCCACCAGTGACAAGGTCACCAGAGCCACATTCACAAGAGGACTCGGAGGAGGAGCCCCCTGATGATGTCCCTGTAGGCAGACATAGGCATACCCAGTATGCCTGGCATTGGCTAAGAGACAACACATAGCACATTCACTGACAACCTACGGCCCTAAGGACTGACACCTTACTTTTACTCACATACATTTAGTAAACGTGTTGATGCCAGGCAACCAATACAAACTGTGCCTATCCATGTATTGGTTGTGTACTGCTTGCATCAGACAGAGTCAGCCATAAACTACAGGTCTCTCAACTGCTGCATTCACTAGGTAAGTCTCTAAGCTACATGCTAATTGTAAGGGTTACTATATCATATGTATGGATCTGCTGCTGTTATGCAAATAAATATAGTGGACTAATTGGACAGATGTAACATCCACATGGGACTACAGATATCCAGTCCAGTAGTATGTGTTCCTTAACAGTCACTAGGCCTCATGGTTGGAATATTCACTACATCAGTCAAGGGAGCTGTTAAACAGTGGGCTCACATGATATTTGTACCACTGTATATCCCAGCAGATCACGTGCTGTTGTTCCCCTACCCCCAACACAGCAGTGTACCCATACAACTATTTAACAGAAAATCACCTATGGTATATCAGTAGACCAGGCAGTCTCAGGGCTGTAACATAGATATTGCTTAAACCATTCTATGTCTTTCTTCACACAGGATAAGGATGTACATATTTATGCTGTTGATTGTGTGATGAATGACTCCTCTCTGTCTGGTGACCTGAGTGACTCAGTAGACTAGGGAAGCTAACATGGGTGATGGTGTTAATGGTTCTAATCTGGAATTACTCACATCTTTTGCATGTGAGGTAGTGCTATGTTGGTATTTTCACAGACTGTCATACCTCTTAGTGCAAGAAATCTGGACAAAGCCAGTAAGATTGGGGGGACAAAGGCCCAGACATAGGGACATATTCCAAATAGTGTCCCCATAAACCTAGAAAGTCACTGAAATTAAAGGTGTTGCATTATTACATATGTTCTGAAGGATATGATGTCTAAAACACAAATGCTTGTCTGTAAGTAGTATAATGTAGTGACACATAGGTGCTGGAACTATAGGGCGAGGGGCAGATAGCACCCCCCCAAGGGCGCCCGCAGGCAGGTGCAAGGGGGTGCACTTGCACCCCCCTGGAATCGGCTAGATTATTACAAAAAAAGTTTTTTTTTTTTTTTTTTTTTTTACGTTCGTTCTCCTTTAAGAAGAAAGAAGTCCGAATAGTCCAGTCGCAGGCGTGCTGACATCATCGCTGTCAGTTAGAGGTTTGTGAGCGGGAACTGACACAGGCGGGACCTGAAACAAACAGAAGATGGGAGCGGGACCTGAAACGAACGGAAGAAAGATGGGACACTTTCAGGTAGAGAGAGGTGTGTGAAGATGGGACACTTTCAGGTAGAGGGAGGTGTGTGAAGATGGGACACTTTCAGGTAGAGGGAGGTGTGTGAAGATGGGACACTTTCAGGTAGAGGGAGGTGTGTGAAGATGGGACACTTTCAGGTAGAGGGAGGTGTGTGAAGATGGGACACTTTCAGGTAGAGGGAGGTGTGTGAAGATGGGACACTTTCAGGTAGAGGGAGGTGTGTGAAGATGGGACACTGTCAGGTGTGTGTGTGTGAAGATGGGACACTGTCAGGTGTGTGTGTGTGAAGATGGGACACTGTCAGGTGTGTGTGAAGATGGGACACTTTCAGGTAGAGGGAGGTGTGTGAAGATGGGACACTTTCAGGTAGAGGGAGGTGTGTGAAGATGGGACACTTTCAGGTAGAGGGAGGTGTGTGAAGATGGGACACTTTCAGGTAGAGGGAGGTAGGTAGGTGTGTGTGTGTGTGTGTGTGTGTGTGTGTGTGTGTGTAATGCCCCAGGTGTACATGGTGGTGAATAAGGCTTGAACCCTGTACCTTGGGCCCAAGTGACAAGAGCCTGAATTCCCTACCCACCACCATTTGTAAAAATGTTGCAGGATTTTCCCTCATACTTTTTCTGTTCCTCATAAAATCTGTGGTTTCTGCATTTGTGTCCTTGTTGCCTGACAGCTACATGTTCTCTGGTTTTATTCTTGGCTGTCTGGAGTGTTTCTCCCTGGGCCTCTGCTAAAACTTAGCTTTTTTTTTTTTTTTCAAAGTCAGACTTTCCTGGTTAACAAAAGTTAAAAAAAGTGGACACACTTGTCAGACTTCATATTCTTCAGAAAGTGCATGGTAACAAAAGCTTTTATTCTAGCAATTTTCTAAGTGTACAAGATGGATATTTGAAATGTATCCCTGTGTTTGGGACTGTATCCCCATTATTGGCTTCGTCCAGGTTTTGTGCTAGGGTTGAGAGTTATGGTAAGAACTGAATTCACTGAATATGTTTGGGGCTGTATTCACCCAGTATTGGCTTTGTTTAGGTAGTGTTTGGGACTGTATTCCCCATTATTGGCTTCATCCAGGTTTTGTGCTAGGGTTGAGAGTTATGGTAAGAACTGAATTCACTGAATATGTTTGAGGGCTGTATTCACCCAGTATTGGCTTTGTTCAGGTATTTATTGGCTTCATCCAGGTTTTTGCTAATGTTGAGAGCTATGGTAAGAACTGATTTCACTGAATATGTTTGGGGCTATATTCTCCCATTACTGGCTTTGTCCGGGTGTTATTTGCTAAGAGGTTGAGAGCTATGGTGAGAACTGAATTCACTGAATGTTTGGTGGTTGTAGTAGTCACCCATTATTGGCTTTGTTCAGGTCTTTTGTGCTAAGAGGCTGACAGCTGTGCTATGATGAGAACTGAATTCACTAAATGGTAGCTATTTAAGTTTCAGTCTTCCTCTTTCACAAAACAGTTGATTTGGCGTAGTGGTATGTTGCTCTGACTGTTTTGCACGAGGCCCCTGGGTTCAAGACGTGGCAGTGAAATGTATGGTGGTAGCAGCATTTTATTCTAGCAACTTTCAAACATTATACAAGCAATGTTTAAAATGTGTCCCTGGTTTTTGGCCTTTGTTCCCCCAATAAATTTTGGCTTTTTCCAGATTTCTTGTGCTGAAAGGTTCAGAGATACAGCTGAGTGTCGAGTAGATTTTACAAGGAGCTGAGAGCTGCAGGGGAGCAAAAGTTTAGTGCTGCTTGTGTTTAGTCTGTTTGCATTGTTAATAGCACAACAGATAGTGTACTTGCTTTAGATGCTGAAGGCTGTGGGTTCTACTCCCACAGTAGGTAAATGCATTGCTGATGCTGTATTGTGTTGTAAAGGGGGTGGATGCTGCAGTCTTTTTGGCAAAGATACCTAGTAACTATGAACCTGTTAACAGTTTGCTATCCATTCCCTATTGCGGTATTACTAGCTTTTCATTTTTTTATTGCATGCAACAAAAGCTATTTATTCTTCAAGGGTAACAGGCACTTTATTTGTAGATTAAACAATGACATATAAAGTGTTTGCTAGCAGCAACCTCTTTATTAGTTACAAATTTTTTCAATGTGGAGTTTACTACTTCAGAGATTGTGTATTTTTTACTGATACTGGTGGACTTGAGTAGACTTTTTATGATGGAAATGTTCTGAATTGGGCAGTTTTGTCATTAGTGGATGCTTTTTGTTTCATTATTTACTGGAAAAATGTTCAAAACAATAAATTTAAAATGCCCTCTAACAACTGTACTGTATTGTACAAGGAATATAATGTAATACAGTCAGGAAGGTGTATCAAAGAGCACGTGTATGTTATGTTCGAGGGGCCTATGATTTTGTAGACAGCCCAGAGTTAATATTTGCCATTGGCAAAATGTATTTTCTCTGAAAGTGGGTTTCAGTGCTGTTTCAATGCATGTGAGTTTCAAGAGCAGAGAAGTTTTAATGTTGGTCTATTTTCATTGTGAGACTGCATTGCTTTAACAGATATGTATTAGGGTTTGTGCTGTAAAATGCAAAATAAAACTTTCAAATGAAACCCTAAATCATCGCAGAAGTAAAGCAGTATGCACATTAGTGTTTATGATAAATGGGGCAAAATAACCAAGGAATGGGACATTGGAATGGCTGCAGGGGGAGGCTCCATTTGACCGTGATTTTGTGAGGGGGGGGTAGCAAGCTCAGACAGCCCCGGTTGAACTATACCTCTCAGTTGTCCATATCTTTGCAGAATGAATAGATATTTGCTGCTTATTTTTGGTTTGTTCCTCAAATTTGTGATTTTCTAGCAAATCATTTAGGAATGAAGCCATTAAATGACAGACATTGAGTTTCAGATGTCATAACCTTCAGAAAAATGCATGCTAATGCAAGACTGTCTTTACGTTTATACAAGAGCAATTTTTAGTACTGTTTGTATGTTCCCCAATATATTTGGCCTTGTTCAGATTTCCTGCATTAAGAGGTTGAGAGGTACGTGCAAATCACTTTGTAGATTAGGAATATCCAAACATCTCAATTGTCCCCAATTCTGGCTCAAAATGTTGCTCTGCCCTAATAATCCCTCCTCCAAAATGGCAATTTTGGAAGAAAATGTGGAGGGTTTACAATTATATATAACTGTAATGATCACTTATAGATTACCTTTATTTCAGAAATGCATGTGGATGCTCTTATTTTGTTAGCTGCTTCAAGTTAACTGTTAATATTAAAAAGGTGTCCCTTTTTTGACAGGTATTTTTGCATCACATCTTGGTCCGTTTTCATAAAATTGTGGTTTTCTGGCAAATTAGTGGCAAGTCATTAAAGATTGAAGTTAGAAAATAATGGCAGACATTTGAGTTTCAGATTTCATACCCTTCAGAAAATTTGTACTAATGCAAGATCTACCTGTTCTATTTAAGTTATAAGAGCAATATTTAAAAATTGGCCTTATTTTTGGGCTTGTGTCACACTTCTAGTTCTATGTATGGCTTTGTCCAGATTTCTTGCTCTGAAGTTGAGAGGTATGAGTGTCAGATCCATCACTGTCAGCCAGAGACATTTTAAATTGTGACATACTTATTGCACCCCACTCCCCATTGTAGTGGCTCTGGATGTGTCCATGGAAGGCAAGGAGCAGTTATGCAGTGTAAGTGTGCAGAGTATTCCCCATCCAAAGTAGATCACAAATCTGACCGTGGCTTTTCATCTGTCCTTGATTTTGCAAAATGTTCTGGTTTTCTATCAGATTTTTGTACTGTTGATTTATGCTTCTTATTCTGGAACTGTATGCTGTCACAGTGCCCTGTTGCTCTGTTTAAGTAGCCATGGTTTAATGAACATCAGGTAAGCTTGTCGGAGATTGTAAGATGCAAGTAAGCTTTAGTAAGCTTGTCGGATATTGTAAGATGCAAGTAAGCTTTAGTAAGTATATTTTTAAAGAATTACCAGCATTGAAAGCCTTTTCGTTGTTGCCATGCAGAGAATATTTACATGACTAGATAATGTATAAGCCTTGGGTATTGAAATGCATATGACAGTTTTATTTATTTTATTTGCAGTTGGTTTGCCAGGATAGTCCATTGGGCCAAATGAACCCATTTTCAATGGAGTCCTGGGGAGAAAAGCTCCAAAACTAAGTAGGTTATTAATAGATATACAAATTATACAATTACACAGAAGTTAATCATACAAGAAATAATTTGCAAATAATACAACTAGAGCGAGTACAATCTAGTGATGAAATTAACAGGTAATACAGACTAAAGGGAAATTTAGCACAAAAGCACTGAGAAATAACAACATATTTGGAAGCATTTCATGACAATATTGAGGAATAATAACATATTAGGAAGCAATGCACAAAAGTACTGAGAAGCAATAACGTATTAGGGAAGCAATACTTGGGAAGTGTGGCCTAGTATATTCTTTCTGATTATTGTAGGAATAATAATATGTATGAGTTAGGGTGGGTAATTAGGAAAGTTGCAGGAGGAAACAGAGGAAGAACGAAGATGGAGTTTGCAAGTGTTAGTTATGTGGGGTGGGAGCAAGAGCAAGAGGGTGGAAGGGTGGCCTAATGGTTAAGGTGTTTGCCTTACAAACACAAGGTGCAAGGTTTGAGTCTCACAAGGGATAATTGGCTAGGCTTAAAATGGCTCGCAAGGGCAGTTAGCTTAGTACTAATCTATGAACCTATGAACCTATGAGCATTCCCACTGGGATACTAGATGTGAGTGAAGAGATCTTTTAAATATAAAATGGTTGGGGGTGGTGCGAATGGAAGTTGGTAGGGAGTTCTAAAGGCATGCAAGGCCATAAGACAGAAGATTTTTGCCTGGGGGACTAGTTGGTTTATATACTTCTAATAGATTTTGATTGTTGGACCTTAATACTCTAGCAGGAAGGTGCATTTTAAAGGCTGATGAAAGGGAGGGACAAAGGGAGGGGTTGAAAATGAGCTTATGTGCAAGATTTAGTTGAGTATATGTGAGATAATTGGGTAGCTCTAGCCATTTTTAGTTTTTGGAGAGAGAAACAGTGGTGGGTGGAGGACTTGTGGTTGGTAGCGAACTTGGCAATTTTGTTGTAGCAAGAGGAAAGTTGTGTTTTTAGAGAGGTCTGTAGATTAGTTAGGAGTGGAGCTCCATAGAGAAGGGAGGGGATAAGAAATGAGGTAGAGGGTGGTTTTGGTAGCAGGTGTAAGGTAATGATTTTGTCGGTAAAGCATACCTAGTTTTGATGGTTTTCTTGATATTTAACTGTAGGTGGGAGTTGAATTTGAGCTGGTTATCAATTTGGACCCCAAGTAACTTGGTCTCGGACACCAGTTCCAGGGTAGATTATTTTGTCTAGAGATGTGGAATGTGTTTATATTGAAAGAAGTTGCCTTAGAGGGTGAATAACATTAATTTGGTTTTAGAGGCATTGAGTGCTAGGTGATTCCTTTTCATCCATTGCTCAGTTGTTGTAAAAGCATCTTGAGTCAGTTTTAGGAGTGAGGGATAGAGGTGGCAGCGAGATAATAGCAGAATCATCGGCATATTGGATGATGTCTGAGAATGGAAATCATTTATAAATATATTGAAGAGAAGGGGACTCAGTATAGAGCCCTGGGGTACCCCAGTAGGAGTATTTAGAAATGAGGAGGTGGCCTTTTTCCATTTGACTGCTTGAGATCTGTTAGATAAGTAGCTGGAGAACCAGTTCAAGGAGGAGGAAGATAGGTTAAGTTTAGAAAGTTTAGTTAGTAGCAGGCTGTGAGAGAGTGTCAAAGGCCTTAGAGAGGTCGAGTAGTAGGGTAGAAACAATTTGGCCAGAGTCGCGGGCTTTATTTACAGTTTCAAGGAAGGAGAGGAGGGCGGTCATAGTGCTATGATGTGGTCTGAATCCATGTGTGGGAGTTAGTAGGTGATTATCTAAGAGATGTGGAAGGAGTTGTAGTTGGATACACTTTTCTAGGAGTTTAGAGATGGGGGACAGAATAGCGATGGGGCAGAAAGTAGTAACATTGTTGTTGTTGCCACCTTTTATGTAGAGGTAGGATAAAGGCCCTTTTCCAGACTTGGGGTACTATACATTCTTGGATAGAGCAGTTGATTAAAATGCTAATAGGGTAAGCGATTGCTTCAGCAGCTTTGCTAAGAAAGTAAGAAGGGATGTTATCAGGAGCATTGGTGCATGGCTTCAGTTTCATAAGGAATTTCTTTATAGTAGAAGTGGGTATAGGTTTAAATGAGAAAAAGGAGTGTGAAGAGGGAGAATTAGGGGCAGATGAAGCTGATGAAGTAGTAGGAGGAGTGGAGGCATGGGAGTTAGTAGATGGGAATGAGGAAGTAGTAGCAGAGTGGGGTAGAGAAATGGTTGGGGATGGTAAGGGAGTTTTGGAGAATGTAGTGGTGTTAGAGAAAGATGACGTTAATTTGGAAATGGATTCAATGAAAAGAGTTAAATTGGGTAGCCAAGTCTTGGTCAGGAGCGTTTGGGTCTGGGGTAGGGGTATCTGGTTTGCTGGGGTTAAGTAGAGTAGAGATACCTTTCCAAAATTTCTGAGGGTTTGATTTTATTATTTTGAAGTGTGGAAAAGTAGTTTTGTCGGTCAAAGATTATGAGCTTTTTTACCTTATTTCGAAGTATTTTATATTCATTGTAATAAAAAGACAGGATTACAGTATTTTCAGAAGCTCATTACATTTTATTGCAGACCAGTATCTTATTGCAGTGTCTGTGTGTTAGTACACTTGTAGTTGGGTCAGGGTGGCTTTAATGGTATATGGTAAATAAGCATTGCTACCTTACTTAAAAGCCAAGCCCTGCAACAACTAGCTCCACACTGAAGTCAAAACACAATAGCTCTGGTGGGTAAATGTACTCTGTAGTAATCAAAAAAGGCAAATGTTTAAAATAACTACAGCTTATGTGCAAACACAATAGGTAGTGATGAAACAATGCTCTGCTAAAAATGCTTTAATGCTCCACATTGCTGAGCTGCAGATCAGTTATCACTGGCTACCAGGATTTCACCCACTTCAGCTCAAGCACGGTTGCCGTTCAGTGCAACCTTCCCAGAACTAATTTGTCTGACCAGAATTATTTGGTGTGTGTATAAGAGGGAGGTAGCATACCCTCAGCTGTCCAGATTTTTGCCCCATATTCCTCCTAAAAAGGATTGAAGTTGCTAAATGAGACTTTTCAGTTTTAGATGTCATGTCATTTAGAAAAATGCATACCAACACAAATCCTGTTACTCTTGCAATTTTCTAAGTTTCTGAGAGCCATATTTATAATCTGTCCCTATTTATTTTAGGCTTTGTCCAGATTTCTTGCACTAAGGTTGAGGCCTTGAGAGGTGTGGTATGTTTGTGAGAAAGTGAAATGCCCAAGTTAGAGTTAACAGGTGGAATTTTCAAGTGCATTTTCAAGGAACTGTGAGTTTTAAGGGAAGCTAAGTTCACTGCTGCTCATGCCAAGTCTATTTACAATGTGCAACTGTTTTGTTTAGCAAATGGTATCTCTATTGTGGTATAAAGTTTTAAAGCTATGTTAGTAGCACCACAAGTAGAATACTTGCATCTTAATGTAAAGGCTTGAGGTTCTATTCCTACAGCATATACATTTGTATGCTGCAGTCCTCAGGATGTCCTCCTTTGGATGAGATGCCTAATAACTATGAACCTGTTTTTCAGCTTGTCATCCATTTTCTATTGCAATATACCAGCTTACCATTTTTTTAATTTAACATAGGCAAGTTATTCTTTGACGGCAACAGGCACTGAATTTGTAGATGAAACACTGAAATATACAGTTGATTTCTAGCAACAACATCTTCATTAGTTTCAGATATCTTTAATGTGGAATTATTCAGATTACTTTTACTTCAGCAGAGTCACTCAAACAAGTGCTGCTGTATAATACAAGGGATATAATTCAATTATATATTATAATTAATACAATCAGGTAAATCAAATAACTTTTGCATGGCCCTAACGGTGTGCAAGGAGCCTATTGCTTGAAAACAGTTCAAAGGTAAATAACCTGCCACTGGCCAGATGCATTTTCTTTGAATGTGGGTTTCAATGCTGTTTCATTGAATGTGAGTTTCAAAAGTAGAGAAGCTTTAATGCCAAGTCTGTTTTCATTGTAAGACCTTTGTTTAGGTTTAGTAAATGTCTCAGTGTTTGGGCTATAATGTTTGAAATAAAAGTTGTAAATGCCTATTGCTTGAAAACAGTTCAAAGGTAAATAACCTGCCACTGGCCAGATGCATTTTCTTTGAATGTGGGTTTCAATGCTGTTTCATTGAATGTGAGTTTCAAAAGTAGAGAAGCTTTAATGCCAAGTCTGTTTTCATTGTAAGACTATTGCTTTGTTTAGGTTTAGTAAATGTCTCAGTGTTTGGGCTATAATGTTTGAAATAAAAGTTGTAAATTAAATCCAACTGCCTGTAATCATTGTAGAACTAAAGCATAAAACAGTATGCACACAAATTTGAACAGTGTCTACAGTAAATGGGGAGAAATAGCCAAGTAATGGGACACTGGAATGGCTGTGTGGGCGGGGCTTGGGGTGGGTGGACTTGGGCAGGGCTGTGTTGACAGGGGGCGGGGAGAGCTATGTGGGTGGGGCTCTGGGTTTGCACCCCCTGCAAAAAATCCTGCGGGCTCCCTTGCACCCCCCCCCACACTTTTACAGCTGCAAGACATGGAGTTTTTCTTTAAGAAGGACCCAACAGAGGACTCATGCATACACTGCACACTAATGTAATTTAAACAAAAAGTGCCCGGAAAAATGGACCACATCATTGCTAGAGCACACTAAGCCTGCTGTCAAAGTCAACACCCACGGTAAGCTCTCCTCCATTTACTGATCTAATTTAATTGATTTATATGCTGTGGTGCTCCGATCAGATTTAAGTGCTGTGCCCCGTTTAGATTTAACTGATGTGCCTGTGCTCCATTTAGACTTAACTGATGTGCCCATGCTCCGTTTAGTTTAGTATTTAACTGATGTGCTCCGTTTAGTTTAGGATTAATGTGTGTGTGCGTGTGTGTGTGTGTGTGTGTGTGTGTGTGTGTGTGTGTGTGTGTGTGTGTGTGTGTGTGTGTGTGTATGAGAGAGAGAGAGAGAGAGAGAAAGAGAGAGAGAGCTATAAAAGATATTGCCCTCTGCAGGCTGTTTATTGACTATAGCTGTATAAGAGGCAACCATTTTCTGCAAGTGTGAACCTTTATTGGCTTTGATTACATGTCTTATAATGTATCTGAATTACGTAAAAATTTTATATAATGCATATAAAGAATTTTTATATAATGGACTATCCATGCAGGCAGCAGAATATTTGCTACAGTACATTAATAATAAATAATTATGGTTAGCTATTGTTCACATTGTAGCATTCTTACAAATATCAGCTGGAATGGAATGCCACTATAGATGCAGAAATGTAAGTATGGAAATCACAGTGTTGTCAATAAAGATGCAGCTGATGCTGTTGCATTATGGTTAAAACAAAAAATGTCTTTGTAGAATCTTGTTGTAACTCGTTTTGCTTTGAGATATTAACATTTTACAATACATCAGACTACTGCAAAACACGTCTTAAAACTAAGATTTGGATCTAATGCCTAGTGAACTACCAACTGCACTGAATTTTTTTATATCATTTTGCACTTTTTAAAAATATTTGCATATGAAGGACATAAAATACTTATTATAACCAAAAGAGAGTAGGGTATTCATAAACATAGCATACAGTTACATAAATGTATTCTGTGCACTATGTTTACTATACTGTGATTCATTGCCACTATTCATAGACCCTGTTCACAGTAATTAAGAGCGTAATACAGAAGCATGTTTGTTCTTTGATGGTGGACTGGCTGCTGAATGACCTGTGCTGAGGAAGCCATAATCCTACTTTTTTAAAACAAACTAGAGAAAGCAAATATCGAGTAAACAAAGCCATAGTAAGAAATAAGGACTGGATACTAAGTCACTTGTTTCCAAAGCTGTACTACAAGTGTTTCCTATCAGGACATGATTATGCCTGGGCTTTGTGAAGTCAATGGCATTTGTACAGTTATCCAATGACATTTAGTGGTAGCTAAGCTGTCATTTTCTGTGCTAAGAAAAGGATACATACCAAGTACTCCAAGAACCAAACAAAGGCTTTGTGTGTGTAAAAAATGCCCCAGTTAATTATAACTGTGGTTAGAATTAACGAGGTTCAAACTCCGAACCTTGATACAAGGACCTGCATTCTCTACCCACACCACCACTTGTGATTCAGACAATTGAGTCCATAGCTCTCAGCTGTATAGAGTTTCACAGAATCTTTGGCTCATACTTTTGGTCTCATCCCCTTAAAATTTGTGATTTTGTGGCAAATCAGTGAGAATGTAATTCAGTAAATAATGATAGCCTTTTACGTTTCAGTCTTCCAATCTTTTTTGGAAACACATGGCAACACAAAACACTTTCTAAGATTATACAAGCAATATTTAAAATGTGCCCTTGGTTTTGGGCCTTTGCCCCCCCCAAAATAAATTTTGGCTATTTCCGAATTTCTTCTGCTGTGAAACTGCGAGCTTTAGTTGTGTTAAGAGGATGGTGCAATGGTAGTGTTGTTGCCTCCCCGCAAGAGGTTCTCTGGGTTGATTCTTGGCTGCGGTGCCTTCTGTGTGGAGTTTGCTTGGGTTCCTTCCATCTTATAAAGGCATGAATCTGGAGCATTTCTCCCCAGGCCTCTGCTGACAATTGTCTTCGTTCCAAGTTGTACTTTCCCAGAGGCAAAAAATCCTACTCCGAAATAAAGCCTGGACTAAGTGGAGAACTACTAAAAGTACATCTGACCAACAAACATTTAAACATCTGAGAAATACAGCTAAAAAATCTATACTCTTAGACAAAAAAAAACTTTTACTGTAAAATACAGAAAACACACCAAAATAACCCTCAACAATTCTGGGCAAGTATTAATAAACTCTTCTACCCAGGAAACTCCAGTACACCAACCCCTATAGGAGCTAATTATGACACTTCCTTCCAAACTGCAAATAACTTTAACTCCTTCTTCACACAAACCATCCAATCTCTAGCCAGTCAGCTACCCCCTGACACTTCCAGCCTACAAACCCCTAAGAATAGCACACTTCCTACCTTCCTACTACAACCCATCTCTACTAATTTCATTTTCAAACTCCTAGCTAAACTTAAACCTCGTACCCCTTCCGCTGACCAGATTCCTGCTGAATATCTGCAAAAAGCAGCTAAAGCAGTATCTTATCCCATTGCCATCCTTATAAATAGGACCATTCAGGAAGGTTCCATCCCTGTCATCTGTAAAATATCACACATCATCCCCCTACACAAAGGTGGTAACTCCAACGACTATTCAAACTATCGGCCCATAGCCCTACTATCCCCCCTAGCAAAAATAATGGAAAAATGTATTCATCAACTCATAGGCTATCTCACTCAACATGACATACTAGCCAAATGCCAACATGGCTTTAGGCCATATCATAGTACTACTACTGCTCTCTTATCCTTTACTGACACCATTAATAGATTTTGCTATAACAACAAACTCTCATCAGCTTTATTCACTGATCTTTCTAAGGCTTTTGATATGGTAAACCACTCCTTGCTTATTTATCTTCTCAAATCACTTTCCCTAGATTCTCTATCTGTAAAATGGTTTACTTCCTACCTGAGCAATAGGCAACAGGCAGTGTTCTGGGAAAATAACATATCATCTCACCTGCTAGTCACACTGGGTGTACCCCAGGGCTCCATTCTAGGTCCTCTCTTATTTTCAATGTTCATTAATGATCTCTACCTAGCTATTCCCAATGCTACTTGTATACAATATGCAGATGATTTGACAATAATCTGTACGGCCAAATCTGCACCTGAACTGCAATTCCAAACCCAAAAGGCATTTAACATAGTTGAGACATGGTTTTCAAAGCGGTGCCTCCTTTTGAATCCCAAAAAAACAAAACTCCTGCTCTTTACACCTACTCGCAGGTCAGTACCAATAGATTTCTCAGTAATCTCTAAACATGGCACCCTCATATCACCAGACTCTACTACCAAACTATTAGGGATTACAATAGACAACAACCTTAACTTTGATACCCATATTAACAACACTATAAAATCAGTTAACAGAAAAATGGGCTCCCTGTATAAAATTAAACCCTTCTTAACACCAACAGCAAGAACCACCATTGCCCACTCCCATCTAATCTCTACTCTTCTCTATGCCTCACCAATATATACCAACCTTTCTAAAAATAATCTTCTCAAACTAGCTACCTCCTATAACAGCATAGCCAGATTTGCCACTGGTAAACCTTTCAGAACCCATCACTGTCATAATCTCAAACAACTAGGTTGGCTTGAACTACAAAATCAGATTCAAATCAACCAACTAGCTATTGCCCATAAAATCCTTTACCAACCTAATAACACTCCAATACTCCGAGACCTCATTACCCCTTATAGAAATCTTAACACCTTGTGTTCATCGAATAAACTACTAATTAACATCAATAAGGCAAACAACATAGCAAGAGACTCTCTGTTCTCAAATACAGTCAAGAAAAAGTGGAACCTTCTACCTAGAGAACTTCCTTCCCTTCCTTCCTTATCACTCTTCAAACAAAAAATTAAAATCTTCCTGAAAACTCACTGGCTTTGCCCTTGTAGTAACCCTGACTAAATAATCATTACTGTTTCTAGTATTTTTACTAACTCCACTCACTCTTCTAATTACTGTGCTTTAGTGCAACTTGAAAGTACATATGCAAAAAATTTAAAGCTGTATTAGCTACTAGTAAATGTTTAAAAATTAGCTCTAAATATTGTAATTAGTCTCTATAAAATGTGTAGAAATATTTCTTCTGCATCTGTTGTCTTTGTAACATTATGGATCTTGTCTGTTCATGTCTGTTTTGGAGCTTATCTCCCTGGGCCTCTACTGAAAATGGACATATATCCAGTTAGACTAGCCCGGTCAACAAATGTAAAATAAAATAAATAAATAAAATAAACAAATGTCAAATAAATAAGAACATTTACAAGGAGCTATTCAATATTACTAGTTTATCATTTTTTAATGTAACATAGGCAATTTATTCTTCAAGGGAAACAGCCACTTTATTTGTAGATGAAACAATGAAATAAAGTTGTTTGCTAGCAGCAACCTCTTTAATAGTTAGAGATCCTTTAATGTGGAATTATGTACATGACTGACTTCTGCAGAGAATTTGCATATTTACTGATATTGGTGGATTGTAATGACAGAAGTTTGAGTGGCCTTTTATGGTTGAAACTTTCTGAAATTGTTAGCTTTGTCATTATTGGTTCATACATTTTGTTTCATTGCTTACTAGAAGACTGTTCAAAACTACAAATTTAAAACACATTCTAACACCTGCTGCTGTATTATACAAGGAATATAATTTAATACAATCAGGAAGGTGAATCAAAGAATGCATATATGTATGCATGGCCCTAAAAATGTCTAGGAGCAAATGCTTGCATCAGTAACTGGATTACAAACTTGCTCACAGGATGCAGGAGATCAAAATGGGGGAAGAGAGCAGTCACCAGTGGAGTCCTTCAGGTTTCGGTGCTGAAACATTTTTCCTTTGGCATATACATCTAAAAACTAAAAGGAAATACCAAAGGTCTTTGGCTGGCTAAGTTTGAGAGACTGCAAACTAAGAACAGTTATTGAATCCCAAATTGACTTAACCATCATGCAGAAAGGTTTGTCCCAAATAATAACTGGTGTCAAAATCATGACAATGCCCTCTGAGAACTGACCCAGTTGTTTGGCATTTGGGAACTTGTGTGTAGAGTGACCTAACTTTTGACAAACGTGCCCAGAGTTATAAGAAAGCCTTTCTATATTGCACAGCTTATAAACAAATTGATTGTGACTAGATCTACTGATGTTGTTGTCACCCTTTACAAAGCACTCATTACGTCAATAATTTTGCATAATGCCCACTTTGGCATGTATCTGTCCAGCCCCATGCAACAACTGGAATACCTTCAGAGATACCTTACTAAAAAGATACAAGTCCTAAACAATAGGTCTTGCATGGACCACCTCAAAGAGTTATTGCTATACTCACTATCCTACAGAGTGCTTACAGGTGACATGTCTGGCATACAAGGCATTCTCCGACCTAATACAGATGGACCTACTGAACATCAGCAAGTCAAATGGCATCAGAAATACTCAGTCCAGCATCTAAACTGAATTTTGTGGAGAGATGGATATATATCACAGAAACTACCACTGTTCCACAATGGACTATCCTATCTGTCACTATCACTCTCTCACATGCATAGTATTCAAGTAAAACAAAGCTCATCCCTGTCCATATTCAAATGCAACTTGGATCTAAAGATGGGTAATAGAAAATGTACTCCAGGATTGCCCCTTGTGCCACTAATGGATAGTGGCAGTTCCTAAATTCTGCATCCCTTACATGGGTCCCCTCAAATTATCTACAAGGTGATCACATTTATTCTCACTAGGGCTAATATACAATTATCTGCCATGGGATAGGTAACGCCAATCAGGAAATGTTAATTCAAGCACCAAAAGGGAATTGACTACGCTTAAAATTTCCTCACATGAACTTATGTTGTGGTAGTAAATAGTTATAAAAATTGCCCTTTTTAGATCACTAAATGCCCCTCTCACCCTCTGCCCCTCCCCCACAGTCTTCAACAGCTTCCGGCACCTATTTAGTGACCTCAATATTCAATAATTCAGCAGAAGACCACAAATGTATGAGGAACAGACCAAACATATGCGGGACAGTTGAGAGGTATGCAGACTGTCAGTCTTTCAGTGGTGTAACATTACCAATCACAGTCACAGACTAAGTACAGCACATAGCTGGAGAATTCTGTGGACAGTGTGAGTGTAGTGCAATATTGAAGAAACAGGGGTGGATATTAATGTCTGTAACATACAAAATTCCAGACTGGAATACAGACAGGTGTGGACTGGAGTCACCTTATAAGTACTGACAGTCCCACTCGTCATGCCCATACACTTAGTTAAAATGAGCGCAATCCTGTTGCCCCTGCATCAAAATGATATGTTATGTATAAATGTCTATACATACAGATATACGTATACGTATCTATCTGTCACTATCACTCTCTCACATGCATAGTATATCTATCGCTACATAGTGTCAAATAGATACGTGCTGAGATATATAGCTATAAATATTAAAATGATGCATACACCCCCATATATCTACATAACACATATACATAGCATACACACATGCAGCTACAGTTATATACACATCTCTGTTGTATACAGAAGTATGTGTGGATGTCTGTATTGTCCAACATACCCTAATAATGGTGAGTAAATCTCCACTATCACAAAGCCATACCTTTGCTCAAAGGATCCAAGCTAAGGGTGCAATAGTACAAATTCCACTTACCCACAGACCCCTGTATCAGCTGGAATTCACCACATAGACAGACACAGGTAAGCGGATGCTGTAATGTATAATGTTGTCAAAGCATGTATGGACAGGGCAACTCATCCCTGCCCACAGGTATGCCTAGGTAACTGCAAGCAACCACATATGGCCATACTGGTAAATGTGCACACATAGCTAGGATAATTACAGTTATCCTACTGCTAGGATACTATATGCAGATAACAGTATGAAACAATATCACACTGCAGGCCACAGATGCTGGTCAACACAGGTCACGTTTGTGTAATGTACAAGTACCGTGCCTGCAGGCACACATGCAACAGACTTAATGTGTGGTGCATGCGACAAGTACTGTTATCTATAGTGTATAAGACTAGCTAGGTAAGGGTTATAATCTCACTCCATCTCACTTTGTGCGTGACTGTATCAGGGTGCATATGTGTGTGTGTGTGTGTGTGTGTGTGTGTGTGTGTGTGTGTGTGTGTGTGTGTGTGTGTGTGTGTGTGTGTGTGTGTGTGTGTGCATCCTCCTGCAAATTAATGGAAATGCTCTCATAGGCTATCCACCTGCAATGGTTATGTACTTGTTGTTGCTGCAACTTGCTGTTGGCTTCCAAAGTGCCCTCTTCTACAAGGCCTGATGATGTCAGTCACCTTAAGACAACCAGCTGACAGTGTTGTATCAGATGTAAGCCATTGTGCATGTGATAAGTACAGTGATCTATAGTGTATAAGACTAGATAGGGAGGGGTTCTAATCTCACTCCAGCCCACTTGGTGCCTGACTGTGTCAGTGTGTGTATCCTCCTGCAAATGAATGGACGTGCCTCATGGGCTATCCACCTGCAATAATTATGCAACTTTTGGCCTTGTAACTTGCTGCTAGCTTCCAAACTGCCCTCTTCTACAAGGCCTGATGATGTCAGCCACCTTAAGACAACCAGCTCACAGTATGTTATCAGACATAAGCAGTGGCACATGCAATAAGTACTGTGATCTATAGTATATAAGACTAGATAGTTTGGGGCTCTATATTTCACTCCAGCCCACTGTGTGTGTGTGTGTGTGTGTGTGTGTGTGTGTGTGTGTGTGTGTGTGTGTGTGTGTGTGTGTATATGTATCCTCCTGCAAATGAAAGGACATACCCTCATGGGCTATCCACCTGCAATGATTATGAACATTTCTAATCTCACTCCAGCTCAGTTGGTTTGGTGTGTATATATCCATATGGTATAACCCTGGTAGCCTAGACATATGTGGGGTTTTGCAGTGTTTTATTCATAGCAGGTGATGTGCCCCCCCCAAAGGACTGACCACAACAAGGCCTGCATTTGTCTTCAAGCATATGTCCTAAAATGATAGTACTAGCAGACTTGAGGCATGTTGTGTGCGCACCATGTACTAGTGATCTGTAGTATGTGCCATTACGTAGGTAAGTGTGCACACCTATATACAGCCAACCTGCACTATGTGTGTGCCTTGGCATGTCCTCTATGCACTGATTGGATGTGCTGCTAGCCTCACTGTAGCCATGTATTTGTGTGAGCCTGTTAGAGGATTTTACAACATGTTATGGAACCATGGGATGTATGAATTGAACACAGAGAGTACTGTAGCCTTCAACTGTCACTGGCTGGAAAGATGTGGATGCATTCACTGTTGTACAACTAATATCAACAGGTATGGGATGTACATCCCAGACTGGCACTGCTATACTGAATGTGGCAATCATCACAGTTATCATTCTGTGTAATGGCACCCTTGCCATGTCACTACACAGGCATATCGTACAACTGTAGCAGCCACACAGGTTCCAAGGTACACCAATACACATTGTACAGAACATGTCCTATGGAGTCCATGTCAGGACTGTACATGTGCAGTCTGTCTCTGAAATGCTTTGGAGGGGATATGTATGGCTCCATACAGAAGTGTCAGTTCCCACTGTGTACCTCCTGTGTATCCATGACAGGACTAACACATGTGTCAACTGTGGTACACACCAACATCAGTGTGGTATGCATAGTACATGCTAGTGAGACAGGTATGTAACACAGGCAGTACACCCTATATGAAACAGGCCTCCCCATGTATGTCACACACACACATCTGCTGTGACACACATCATGTGCAGGTTAAATTTTGGGATGCAGAACACAACAATTGTAACTGTTGCCAGGCAACTGTTGGTACTGGACATAAGATATATTTAGATGTCATCTCCATCAAAACCCTCGTGGCACTTATGAAGGGTAGCAAACCTATTCACAGATTAGGGATGCATGAGTATACTGAATGCCAACATTGTCCTTGTTAGCCTGTTGTACACATATGAACCTATGGAGTCATGCAGTTATAGTGCTGTACCTTGCTGACAACATATGTCTGCTGTGCTGACATGCCATCTGGTTCTGCTTTATTTCCACTGTGTATCCATAGGTTATCCCAACAGACTCCTGTAACAGAAACATAAACAGGCCCGTGACCCACCTGTCATTGTGGAACTATACAGCCAGTTCAGCAACATACAACATAAGGACCACATAAGGTACACAAATGTATGTGGCATACTTGTGACAGATGCCATCATACAGTATCTCTCGTTAACCACTACAAGTGGCATGGTGAACCAACACTGCATTACACAAGTACACCATGCATCAGACCCATAGCTTCATTCCCCTGCATTGATGTCAAAGATGACAGGGATGTGGCACAGGTATCATCACTTGCACAGGGTGTTGTGTGGAAATGCAAGAGGCCTACACTGGCCCAAATGGTAGACAGCATGTGTGTGAGTTGGGGGGAGCATGTAAGTTAGACCATGGAGAGGTGCTGTGTGTGTCTGTAGGTGACCTGTATTTGACAGTGATGTCTGAGTGTGTGCATGTACACAGTCAAGATCAGTGGTAGCCTTACATGTCTGTATGTTGGACAGCTTTGGACCGTACATGGTAAAGTTGACAGTTCACTATCTCTGGCCCAGGTGTTGCACTGGCACCTCCATGCCCAAGGTCACAAATGACACAAGTACCTGATGGTGATGGCTGTCTGCTGGGACTGTGTCCCCCACAGGACCACCCAGAACCACAAGCCCATGGCCTTCCACGTCATGGTGTAGACAGCATCCTCCCCTCTGTAGTGATGGATGTAATACCACTATGGGAGCATGAGTGTGCACAACCATATGGACTCTCAGCAGATGGTATTGCTGACCTATGTCCATGGGTCTGACGCTCAACTCCAACCACATGTTCCAGCACAGTGTGCAGTCTAAGACAGACACTGTCTCAACCCACCATCTGTTCGCTGCATCACTGAACCAATCCAGGGTGTCGCCAATGTAGTGGAGGCTGTCACAGATATCAGACCGTGCACATCCATAACCCTAAGCATACACCTGGTATTCCATTCAGAGCATGCCTGTGCCTCCATGATGGCCCAAAACATGCACCAGGTGACCCATGATGTGACACCTGCAACAGGTGGTTGACGAACAGCAGACCTCCTACAATCACTCTTGTCAATCCGCCTGTGTGGGGCCTCACCAGCTCTCTGGCTATGGCCAGTGTCTACACTCACTAGAGCCACAGTTGCAACACTTTCCTGTTCAATGTATCCACCCTCTGACTATCCAATATCTGTGGCCTCCAGGGACAGGGTATGTGTGGGCATACAGACTGTGTGCAGTGACAATGGGGACAGAAGAATGATGTCTACCTCTGGGACAGATTCAGCCCCTGACACCCCACTTGTGCCTCACTGTGGCCACCATCATCATCAGTGTCTGAGGAGACACTTACATCAGGTTGTATAGGGGACAGACTCCAACCCCCACGGTTACCTGCAATAAGAATGAAAAAAACAGTACACTAATACCTGCATTACTGTGTACAAAAAGCATCCAAGACTCATAACAACAAAGACCCACAACTGGATTAGCAGCATTGGTCAGCTTCACTGAAACACACCTAATAACTGTAATTGGCAATTATTATGTTTTGTTTAAACCATCTGTTTTAAATAAGAGTTGTATGGTGTGACGGCTTAATGCAGTGTTCTACAGGTGTGATGGGCTAGGGTTCAAAACATGGCAGAGGTGTTTATTTTGTCCATGTGACTTACAATGTTAGAAACACATATACTCCTTATAGCTGTATTTAGCTGAGCTTAGCAAAGCTGGATGATCCGGTGCCCAGTGAAGCGCCACTTTAAAAATATAAAGAAAAGTAAAAAGGGGGAGATAGGAAGGTGGTGAAATTGGGGGAAATCAGGGAGAAAAACATATTGAAAGGCAGGGAGGGTTGTGCAGGAAGGTTGTAGGCAAGAACCATAGCTATCCGTTTCTTGTACAGCAACAATTGTGCACTTTGACAGATTTGTAGATGAATTTGGATTCTCAAACACCAGAGTGAAATATTGTAGAAGGGACATAGGTACATTTGGGGGAGGTAAGTTGGATAAGTGAGGTTGCATTTGCAAACAGACAGGACAGCAGACAGGATCAGTGTGTGTGACACATAAGGGGGGTGAACACCTTGTACAGGGAGATGTTGTGGAATCTGAGTCCCATGTGCCTCCAGATGGCAGCAGCATGACTCACGTCCCCACACATAGGACTATTGACACTGCTCCATCACTGCCCTGAGTGTGGCTGTGCTGGAGGATGCACGCCCTCAGTCTGCCACAGGTGTTGATCATAGCCTTGGTGGACTATCCTGTTGACCAAGACCAGCAGCTCCACCCAGGTGACAACACCCCCTCCACCACTGCTCCCAGAGGGGGACTGCGCCCCTTCCCCTGGGACGGTACCACCTGACACCACAGGTGGTGCAGAGGCAGCAGACAGGGCACCACTGGTCTGGGTCCCAGATGTGCTGGGACCTAGTGCCACAGCCAGTTTAGGCGAGGTAGGAGGATCAACCAGAACCAAACTACCTTGACGTGCTGTGATAAATGAGGTATAGCAATATGTTACAGTTAGTAATAACCAAATCATTGTTAATATTAATAACCAAACCATTGTTAGTATTAACAGAACTGAACATCATATTTATTCAGATTCCTATTACAAGAACGAAAGTTCATTACTTCAAACTTGTAATAGGAAGCCTCACTTCTGCAAAAGTTCACTTTAACGAAAGTGAACTTTTGAGTAAGTGCACTTCACCAAAAACACCGCCGCACAGTGGAGGACATATAAAACAAGCTATGTCCTCCACTATGGTGCGATAGTCATGAACCTTAGGGTTAGGGCACGGGTGAGGGTAAGGGAATAGTTAGTAAAGCTATCCCCTTACCCTAACCCATGCCCTAACCCTAACTTTGTGACTATCGCACCATAATGGAGGACATTGCTATGTCCTTCACTGCGCTGTAGTCATCACGGACCTTAGGGCACGGGTCATGGTAAGGGGATAGCCCTACCGTCACGGGCTATCCCCTTACCATGACCCTTGCCCTAACCCTAAGGTCCATGAGTACTGCACGGAAGTTCAGTACAACACCCGTTCATTGTACTGAACTTCGCGTAAGTGCACTTTCGATTAAGTGCACTTTCACTGCAGTGTGCATTCCATGCACTATTTCGAATTAGTGAAAATTCAGTCAAGTGTATGGAACCCATTTATTCATCTAAATATATATTAATGTATATTATGTGCAACTCAACATTAAGTAACATAACAGTCAGTATGGCAACAGCATGCCAGAACAAAGTAAATCATAAGACCAACAAAACAGTTAGTTTAACAAATATGTTAATATTGTATCATAATAAAACACAACAATAATAATCCACATTTCGCAAAATATAGTTAGTTTAACAAATTATGTTATTATTAAAGCATAGTAGAACATAACAATAATGAAACATGGTTTTCCACAATATAGTTAATTTAACAAAATATGTTAATATTCAGTCATAATAAAAAAATAACTGTAATAAATAAATAAAGATAAGGGGTGAGGAGAGAGAGAGAGAAATATTGCATTACTGTCATTGCAGATTATATCCCTGAAAACACTGATTGATATATATATATATATATATATATATATATATATATATATATATATATATATATGGATCTAGGATGCTTGATCGAAAGATCAAATGTCAGAATCCATTAAGGGCGAGCATACTTATGCAAAAGTGCTTTTCGCCAAAGAAGCACTTTTGCGTAAGTATGCCTGTTGGTGAGGGCGTACTACAGTGCGGATAAGGGAAAATTCAATTTTCCCCAATGTAATGCAGTCTTGGAGGGAGAATATTAAAGTGGGGGGTGTGGAGGGCAGGGGGGCTGCAAAAACGTTAATGTAGTGTTTTTTTTTTAATTAACATGCTTTAATGAAAGCGCTTTTTTGATGAAAGCTGTTTCATTAAAGTGTGTTCGGTGGTTATGGATGTACAGTTGTTTAGTGTCAGTTTTGACTACAGTGACTACAATTCTCCTATGGCTGATGTAGCACATACGTACCTCTCAAGCTGTTAGCATGGGTCAAGCAATAACAAATGCAGGTACAGCACTACATAGCTGTGGACTTATATAACTACCCAGGTGTTCTGTAAATAGATTTGGTAATACATTGCATTCCAGGTCATACTTTATCTGCTAATCATGTGACAGATGGATTAGGCTAGTTTACGTACATTACGAGAAACCATGACACTTGAGAGTCATGTTTGTGTACAGTAAGTAAACTAGAAAGCTGTTGTGCCTTAGTTGGCAGGCATGGGAGTAGAATCCAACACCTGTGACTGCAGGGGACATCTGAAATTAATGTATTAATTGACTGTAGCAGCTTGGTAAAGACATGCAAGGGATACAGCCATACTGACATTACACAGTTTTATTTATTAGTCAACAATGCTAATGAGCACATTCTTGGTATTGATGTTAACATTCTGTGTAATTTACACACAATATCTGCTCATAATGTGGGCTACCTTGCCCGTATATTTGTTGTGTTCCTGGTGAGAGAGAAAATGTGAGCATTACATGAGTGATAGTAAAACTTTAGTGCTACATACCACAGGATTCGAACCCAGAACTGTGTATGGCAAAATATACTGCATACAAAGCACTTAACAGACTGAGCTACTGATCACTGCTGACTAGTGATTGACTGATACTTGCCTGGAAATTACCTGGAACTGTACTATGAATTGTGTAATACAATCTACAGGACATTCCTCTGGCATTCTAGTACTATTACAGTGTTATACTAGACTGCAGTTACAGTAGACTACACATGTATGCAATATAACCATAGTGCCTATATTTAAAAAGCTGTATTTTAGAATCAACACTGCTAGTGACCACATTTTATTGTTATTGGTTTGAAATATCTGTGACATCCACACAAAATATTTGCAAATGGACTGGGCCACCTCATCTATATACCTTTATTACCTGCTGTTTGAGGAGGAGAAAGCATTGTGTGAACAATATTAGCCTGGAGACAGCCTTGGACAGTGCTCTAACTTATGCAATACAGTTCGCAGGCCATTAGATTTTCTGGCTACAGCAATTACAGTGTTACATTTGACTGCAGCAACCTTACAATAGACAATTATTGCATACAGCTCTACTGCAATGGTTTTCACAACACAATCCTGCTGAACCAAATTTTGCTTACTGTTATAGGTATTGTTATTGTTTTATTGAAATACAGTTCTTATAGTTCATTTATTGCACTATAGCTCTACAGCTCCAATTGCACATATATTGCACTACAGTTTTTCTTGTGTAAATTTTATTGCAATATATGCTTTTTTTTCTTGCTTATTGCACTACAGTTAGCATACTAAATCCATAATATAAACTAAAACAAAACAGCACCAAAGCACGGCAATGACCATAAAAAACACAGTTTTAATATAAAGTATATAAGGTAAGCGCTTTCACACAATCAATGTGCTTCATCAGAACATACATCACATAAACTAAGTTACATAAATAACAAGAACAATGTCAATTAACAATTCAAACTAACCAATAGGAGCACATAACCAATAAAACAGCTATCATTCCTTTAAAGAGACCCCTAGCTTTCAAAGCTGGTTTGATAGAGGTTCTATCATTAATGCCTGGAAATCTATCTGCCTGCATGGTGATAATCCATGACAGTTTACGATTCTCAGTAAAATTTCTAAGTTCACCACCACGCATATCACAATTTATTGTCTCTACTACTCTAACCCCAAAAACATGTTGACTCCCATATTCTATAAAATGCTTAGCTAAGGCATTACGTTCATCAGATCTATGTATACAATATAAATGTTCCCTCATTCTCTCAATGAGGGACCTATTGGTCTTACCTATATAAAAGCAACTACATGCCCTACACTTAGCTAAATAAATCAGGTTTCTGCTGCGACAGTCAGTAGTCACCTTAAACTGGTATACCGTGTTTGTAACAGGATGTGTAAAATCCACAAATGGATCCACATATATACAAAAATCACTCCTAGAGCAGCATCGCATTATAGGCATCCCTGTGGTGTTTCCCTTTTCCAGTGTAGGTTTCTTATAACATAATTGCCTTTTTAGGGATTTCTTATTCATAAAATTAAACTTAGGTTGCTCGCCAACAATAGAACAGATGTCTTCATCCAGATGTAAAATAGACCAATTATTTTTAATTACTTGTATAATACTGCTATTTCTTTCATAAAGAACATCCTCATTGTTCAACCTCGAGATATGCATGCCCTGGCCTTTTGCCCCCTATATAATATTTTATAGGAGGATTGTAAGTGATCCTTTTTTGGTTTGGGGTGGCACTAGTCATCAGTTAACTGAATTTGTATGCTTTTTGGAGAATACAGTGTCATTTTTATCCTTTACACATAAGTCATCAGTGAAAGAGATTGATTTTTTTAGATGTCAAGATTTTACTGAATGCCTCTTGTAAGTTAACTACAACCTTATTTAGGAAAAATTGTAGGAAAAATACACTACCACAATGGGATAGCATGTTCTTTATGAAAGAAATATGAATAATCTTAGAGTCAAGCTGCATGATAGAGACTATAGGAAGAAGGAGGTGGATGATGCATTACATTATGTAGGGGAGAATAGAAAAGGTAGGAGTCAACCCTACTATTCCCATGGGTCGCCACTAGTTAATAAGAACTATAGTGGTTTAAGTTCCGATAAAAGACACTACCTATGTCTATTTTTACACTAGTGATGTTAGCAGTATTTTACAAGTAATTAAAATTAATTGGTCTATCTTACATCTGGATGAAGACATCCATTTTATTGTTGGCGTTATATTCCTTTACAGTCCTATTCTGCCCCTTATGGGCTCAAACCTAGGACGTACTGCACATAAGACTGTATTTCTACCCATGTAGCTAGTTGGATATATATACTACTAGGCTACCTGTTAGCATTCCTGCACAAACATGCTTAAACCTATAATAAAATAATTAATTATATCCAGTTTCTATTTTTAGATGTCTAGCACTTGTCAGCTGCCTATAATGTGAGCACAGCTTGGCATTGCTGAGCACCACTCTGTACCACACAAACACGGTTAGACACACCTATAATAAAATAATTAATTATATCAAGTTTCTACAGTTTGGCATTGCTGCTCTCTGTGCTGCGCTGTGTAAACATGCGGTAATCAAATAAATACAAGATAAATAACTAAAATCATAACACATCATATAAATGACATATCATACAGCTGACACACTTCACAACATTATCACAGTGGCAGAGAGCATTACAGGGAGCCTCACAATCATCTGCAGCCACAGGTAGCCACTACACCTCTATGTAAACTGATTCAATATCAGTGTTCTTCAGCTCTCCCGCGACAGCGCATCATCATTAATGTGCATGGCATGCTGCTGAGGGGCAACTGTGGCTGCGTACATAGATAGATTCCATGTAGGCTCTACACGGTACCTACACATTTTTTATTAAATCCTGGGGTATGACTTTTTAACAATATATGAACCTTTGGTCCATATGACTTTCTTTTACTACTTTTTGTTCTATTATCATGATTTCATTTTTTCTAGAAAGCTATAAACTCTGTCTGCTTCAATTCTGCTATTTGATTTATATATTTTTGCTAGACAAGTTATTTGCCTATTGTTCTTAGGATGGCTTAGTGGTTCACTGTTAAAAAGAGTACAGTTGTTCCTGTTATTAATTAGGTTGGTGTTTATTCAGAATGTACATATAAGTCATTTTTAGTCAGGGCTAAGTCTTTGTGCAAAGATGTTAGTACCTTTAGCCAGACGTCAAGTACTGTATCTGGATCCAGGTTTTTCCCAGTAAAGTGTTATTCTTAAATTTGTTTCAGTTTCCCTGCTTGTTACTTCTTCCCATTTCATATCCCAGATATTATAGAGTCGTACTGTCTCTTTTAATTCTTTTATCTATTTGGCAGTATGACACCCCACCATTGAATTAATATGTGATGCCTCAACACTGACCCAGTAATCAAGAAGCCTCAATCCTCACCACTAGCAACAGTGGGGGATGTACACACTGGGAGGATGACAAGTGCACACACAATAAAGTGCAATTTCCCTTAAGAGCACACAGAGATCACTGTCAATCTGGGGCTGGTTTCTCCCTCTTTCTCCATGTCCCCAATAAGACTCCCCACTGGCTCAGCTATAGAGTTGAGTCCTTAGCCAGAGTTGCAAGCCAAGTCCTCCCAATACTCTTTCTGTCCAACTAGTGCTTTGTGTCCCTGCCCAAGTACCCGACACACATACACACACTTCTGTATAAATCATATCAATATTCATAAATGATATATAATTATTTACAAAATTCCAGATAGCTGGGTTGGCAGTGTGACAGGCAGCTTTGTTATGTTCAACAGAGTCTGCATAAATATTCCCCCAAAATCTACTTATTTCTTTTTTGGTGGTATTCTGAGTCATCAGGGAATTTCTCGCTCACTGTGTAAGTATTGTGCTGCCTCACTAAATTTCTGTATAGTCTCAGTCAGTAAATATTGCATTGTATAAATATTATACCTTCTCACTAAACATTGTACTGACACACTGCATAATTATTGTACACTATCACTATGTAAATATTGCAGTCTCACTCTATAAATATTATACCGTCTCACTATGTAAACATTGTACTTCCCCACTGCATAATTATTATACACTGTCACTATGTAAATATTGCAGTCTCACTATAAATATTATACCTTCTCACTATGTAAACATTGTACTGCCCCACTGCATAATTATTATACACTGTCACTATGTCAATATTGCAGTCTTCACTGTTTTAAATATTATATCTTCGCACTATGTAAACATTGTACCACCCAGGTGCATAATTATTGTATACTATCACTATGTAAATATTGCACTGTCTCACTAACTAAATATTGTTACTCTGTAATTACAGTGCAGTCACACTGTCTTCTGTCTCACTATGTAAAGATTGCACTGCCTTATTATATAACCCTGTACAGTCTCATTACATGAACATTTCACTGTCTCACCATGTAAACATTGTACTGCTTCACTATACAATTACTGTAAAATCTCACTATACAAATATTGTGTCACTAAATAAGCATTGCACTGCATCATTATATAATTGCTATATAGTCTCACTGTGCAAGTATTGTGCTATCTCACTAAATAATGACTGTTCTTTATTACTATGTAAATACTGCACTGTGTCAGTATTGCATTGTGCCACCTCATATAATTGCTGTATAGTCTCACTATGTCATTATTGTGTTGTCTCACTAAATAATTATTGTACATTCTCACTATGTAAATGCTACACCATTCAGTATGTAAATACCACACTGCCACATTATATAATTGCTGTAAAGTCTCACTATATAAATATTGTGCTATCTCTATGTATGCATTGCATTGGCTCATTATATAATCACCATGCAGTGTCATTATGTTGCACTGCCTTATTATATAATTACCATACAGTCTCATTATGTAAACATTACACTGCCTCATTATATAATTACCATTACGGTCTCAGTATGTAAACATTACACTGCCACATTATATAGTTACTGGACAGTCTCATTACATAAATATTGTATTATCTCACTATGTATGCCTTGCTTTGTCTCATTATATAATCACCATACAGTGTCATTATGTCAACATTATACTGCCTCATTTTATAATTACCATACAGTCTCATTATGTAAATATTGCAATGCCTTCTTATATAATTACTATACAGTCTCATTATGTATTACTCTATATACCAAGTATTCCCCTTTCTCACTATGCAAGCATTTCACTACCTCATTAGATAATTACTGCATAGTCTTAGTCTTCAAATATTGCACTGACTCGCCATGTAAGCATTGCATGAACTCTATATATCTAGTTACTGTACAGTTTGGAGAAAATCGATGTTTGTGCAGTGATGGAAACCTGGTTCAAGGCTCCAGAGAGCACCCCAGCACTACCAGGTTACAATTCATATCATACCTTCTGGCCTCAGTTACCAGATCGCAGTACAAAGGGTGGAGGTGTATCCATATTCATCAAGGATACCCACATCTCCAGGTTAGTGGCGCAGCATGATGCCCCAGAGATCATTCATGCGTAACTATCAGCAGGCAAAACCACATTTCAAGTCGTAGGCTGTTATAGATCACCCACCATGTCCCAAAATGCTCACTAAGCATTCCTTGAGGCATTGGAAAATATAAAGGTCCTACCCAACACCATAATTTTGGGTGATTTCAACTACCCTGGTATAGACTGGGCGAACTACCAAAGTTCTAACTCCTATGCCCAGCGGTTCATAGAATTTATAAATTCAAATGCCCTTGAACAACTGATATGTTCTCCCACTAGAGGGGACAACATATCGGATTTAGTCATCACAAATATGGGCGCCCATTGTACCACACCTATTATCACTCCCTCTCTGGTCAGATCAGACCACAAACTGATAACCCTGGACATCCTCACCCCTCCACCTCCCCCAGTCAAAGAAACCATTGTAAAAAAACCTTTCCAAAGCAAACTTCAAACTACTTGCGTCAGAAGTGGAAAGCTTCACTATTCCCTTGCAGAAGGATAATGATATCCAGGATGTGGAATCCTACACCAAGGCACTCTATATGCATCTTCAGGATTGCATGGACCATGCTATCCCAAATAAAACCAAGACTCCTTCCTCAAGCAAGAAGAAACCAGTCTGGTGGACCCCGGCCATAAGCAAAATATACAATAAAAGGAGGAGACATACAAAAAAAGTCCAAATCTCAAGTAGAAAAATCATCCCTGATCAGCATTAGTAAGAAATTGAGGGCCCTCATCAAGTCAACTAAAGCCAAATTCGAAAATAAAGTTGCCAAGGATAACCATAAGGCCTTCTATGGTTATGTCAAAAACCTAAATGGCAACGCTCAGGTCTCTTCTGAGCTAGTACAAAATGGAACAAAATACACTGACCCCACTAACATTGCCAACATCTTGGCTGACAGGTTCAGTGCAAATTCCCCCCCCCCCCACCACCACCACCACCTGCAGGGCCTATTACTATTCCAGGGGATTGTGTTACTCCAATTATTACTGATACGTTGGTTAATAAGACTCTATCTAAAGCTAAAAACACTGCCTCCATGGGACCAGATGGTGTCCCAGGCTGTGTCATACGTGAGCTCCAAAATGAATTAACCCCACATCTGAATACCCTGTTCAGTCTCAGCCTCTCGACAGGATATGTGCCCATAGAATGGTGCATAGCAATGGTGGTTCCGCTGCACAAGGGTGGCCCCACATCTGACCCTGGGAACTACCGACCAATAAGCCTGACCAGTCTGATCTGTAAGGCAATGGAATGAATGAATCATTATGGAACTCATAAATGGAGAGATTTGGAACCTCCAAACACTTGACCCCACATAGGTCGGCTTCGTCGAGGGCAGATCATGCCTCCTGAACCTGGTAGACTTCTTTGAGACAGTTACTCAGGCTATAGATAAGGGAAATGAGGTACACATGGCTTACCTTGACCTTGTTAAAGCATTTGACACCATTCCCCATTCGGGTATTATTGATAAACTTAACAACCTGGGCATAAACCCTTACGTCACAAGATGGATCACAAACTGGCTCTCAGACAGATCCCACAAAGTAAGAGTAGCAGGATCTATGTCCGAATCCAGACCAGTAATGAGCGGTGTGCCTCAGGGCTCTGTCCTGGGGCCCCTCCTGTTTGGCATATACTTCTCAGAAGTACAGGCAAGCACTGAAGGGCTATGGCTGACCACGTTTGCGGACGACTGCAAACTGGGTGCTATAATAGTCTCCGGCTGACATGGATATCCTCCAGAAGAGACTGATGCATGGTGTCAAAGCCATGGCCTCAAGCTAAATGCTAAAAAATGCATAGTAATCCCCTATGGAAAAAACAGAGTACCCACAAACTACCACATAGGAGGTAACCCCCTGAAATCTGAAGTAGTAATAAGGGATGTAGGGACCCAAGTAGTTAGTCAGCTTTCCTTTGATAACCATGTTGTCAAGGTGGTTATAAAATCCTTCTATGTGACCCATCTGATCACGAAAGGGTTCACATCAAGATCTAAGAATGTAAGTGGTGCCCCTCTACTCTTCCCTTATCAGACCCATTATTGAGTACAATGCACCGATTGGAATGTACCTGGACAGGCATCTCCAGCAGCTGGAGAGACCACAGAGGTACCTCACTAAGAGGATTACTGGCCTCAAACAGTTGCCCTATGCAGCACGATTGAAAATAACTAAGGCTTTTCTCTGTTGCATACTGCCTTCTCAGAGGCAATCTCTGTCTAACATACAGAGCCATGTCCAACCCAGAACTGTTGAACATGCTCCATCTTAGCAAAACCAAGTCTACTCGAGCTACATGCTCTAGGGATATAAACCTCAGCACAACAATGAATAGAACATGCTGGAGGGATAGATTCCCTTCGCAAAGACTTCCCTTGCTATGGAACAAGGTCCCAATCTGCATAACACAGAGCCCCTCACTATCACTCTTCAAGAGGAACCTTGATGAGTAGATGGGTAACAAAAAGTTCACACCAGGGATCATACCAACAGCTCTACTAGATAGGGGCCAAGGGTACTAGCTGCTAGATCAAGGGGCTATTGAACTAACCAAAGGGGCGGTGAATACCACACAACATGGCTGGGCTAATATATGCCTTCCGTCAGATAGCCCAGTACCTACATATGAACCTATGAACCTAAGTCTTGTCTAATTTCTCCAAATCTTTTGGGTTTCTAATACCATGATGGGAATGGACCCCATTCCTACGTCAAAGTATGATTAAAGTTCATGAAATTAGTATTATTTCACTCATTGATGTCAGCCAGTAGCGATCTTCACAGCACCCGCAATGTGCCCAGTAATGACTTCTTCTGCAATTCATATGGAGTTACATGTATTGGTAACATATCTAAATATGATTGTAGACTCTTTTTGATAAGACCTGTTGCTCCTACTACTACTGGAAGTATTTGCATATCTTTCTTCCACATTGCTTTTGTTTCTGCCTGCAAATCCTGAAATGTTATGACTTTGTGTCTCTCTGTACACAGGACACTGTAGTCACTGGGTGTGGTGATTTCAATGATCAATGCTACTTTTGTCTTCTTTTCCTGGACCACTATATCTGGTTTTCTAGCATATATATTTTGAACTGTTGTTAATGGATGATCTTGTGTGATGTAGACATCATCATTTTCTGTGATGCTTTGCGGCTCATATTTGCAGTGTTTTTCAGCCACTTCAATACCATAATGTTTGCACAATCCACAGTGCAACAGTCTCGCTATATTATTATGTCTTTCAGTATATAGTCCTTCTGCCATTATTATGTCACAACGAGCAATAAGGTGTGCAACTGTTTCCAATTCTGTTTTACAAAACTTACATTTGTCTGTTTCTCCCACATGTTCAATGGTCTTTGTAAACCAACCTGTACATAACCCAGTATCTTGGGCTGCCGATATTAATGTTTCATTTCGTGGTTTAAATTCGCCTCTCCTTAACTATTCCTGCATTCATTCATGATCAACATGAGGTTCTTCCAGAAGTTTTCTATACCTGCAACTATATTTATGTTTTTTCCACATTTCTTGCTTTCTCATCTGGTCCTTCAGCTTATATTCTTTCGTTTGTTTTTGGCACATTCAGTTGCTGCCTGATTTGTATCTACTTCTGGTTTGATTTCCATTCCTGCTTGATGCCGATATGCTTCTGCTAGCCTAAGCAGGGAAGTCATCTTAGATTTATTCTCCTCATGTTTCAAAACTTTCACTACATTTGGGCCTTGTGAGGTCAGCAGATATGTGTGGAGTCCCACAATTGCAGATCTAAACATGTAATCAATTTCAAGTGAGATCCATCCCTCCTTCAGAACGGGAAATATATAATCTTGGTATACACTGATTTTTATATGTCATTTGGTGAGCATGACGCGTCCTTCTAGTTTTCCTATCTAATCTATCCAGCACATTTTGGGGCCAGTCAATCACCCCAAAACTGTAAGTTATGTCAGGAAGAACAAATTGGTTTAAAGTTTGGATTTTGTTCCTAGATGTGAACGCTGTTTTCAGGATTAATTTAACTCTTCTAAAGTACTCCTTACAAAGTTTTATTTGAATTTGTTCATGTTTTGTTGTTAATCGTTCATCAATTCCCAAATATTTATACACTCCCTCTTGCTCAAGTTCTTTTATATCACATTCTTGTCACTAACTGATATTTTCCTGGTGCTGCAGTTTGCCTACTTTAAAGGTTGCTTTTGCACATTTATCAAGACCAAATTACATTATTTTATCTGAAAAAGATTTGACAGCTTGCAGTTGTGCTTTCAGTTCCTCATCTGATGAGCTATACAGTTTCAAATTGTCAGCAAAGAGAAGATGAGAAGTCTTTGCACTTTATTATTTTCTAGGAGACAAATTATAGCCAAGGCCTAAGCTGTTAAGTAGACAGCTTAATGGGTTAAGGGCAAGGCAGAATAACAGCGATGACAGAGCGTCACCTTAGAATATCCCCCTTTGTATTTTTATCCCTGGAATAATAAGTTGTCCTTTATCATGGCTTAATTGCAAAGTGGTCTGCCAGTGTTTTATGGCCACTGTAATGTAGTTGATCAGTGTAGGGCGTATCTTACACATTTTAAGCATTCTTTTATCTATGAATGTGGGATACTATAAAATGCTTTTTTGTAGTTAAGCTATGCCATACTTAAATTCCTCCCCTTTTTACAGTTCTCCACTATGACTTTATTTAACAACAGATGACTTTCTTTTATTGCCCTTTTGTTCTATTGCCATAATTGAGTTTTCTTCTAAATGACTATAAACTCTGTCGGCATCAATTGCAGTGTATAGCTTATATGTCATCAGAAGGTAAGTTATTGGTCTATAATTGTTAGGGTAGCTTGCAGGTTCATTCTTATGTAGGAGTACTATTTTTCCTGTTAGCCAGGTTAATGTCTGTTCAGGGTGTGCATGCAAATAATTCTTACTCATGGCTAAATCTTCTTTTAACCACAAGTTATGCAATAGCATCTGGGCCTAGTTTTTCCAATTAGAGGCTTTTCTTAAGTTTGTTTCAATCTCTCTGGGTTGTTACTTCATCCCATTTCATGTCTTGAACCTTTAAACTTTTTATTCTTTCTTTTATGTCTTCTGTCCATTTAGCATCTTTGTTATGTTCCATGGGATCTTCATAGATACATTTCCAAAATGTATCTATTTCTTCTCTTTTTGGTGGTCTTTCAATTCCTTTTACGTTATAGGTTCATAGGTTCATAGGTTGGTACTAGGCTATCAGCCCTAGGGCCTATACAAGCCTAGCCATAACAATTCCCTGGCTATTTCTTCCCACACTATTTGCTTCCCTGGACCCCTGAATAGCAGGGCAACTGATGTGATCCCCGGGGTGAATTTCCTTTCTCCCACCCAATCATTAAGGTTCTTTTTGAAGAGGGCCACTCTGCTTGACATGTATGGGCAATCTATTCCAGAGTCTGGGGAGTCTCTGAGTCAGGAACCTATCCCTCCAGCATGTTTTGTTTATTGTGATGACAAGGTTTAGATCCCTGGAGCGTGTGGCTCTGAGGGATTGGGATTTCTTTAAGTGTAGCATGTCCAACAGCTCTGGGTTTGACATGGCCTTGTATGTTAAGCAGAGATCGCCTCTGAGTAGACAATATGTGACAGAGTATAGCTGGAGTTTTTTAAGGCGGTCAGCATACGGCATCTGCTTTAGACCTGTGATTCTTTTAGTGAGGTATTTCTGTGGCCTTTCCAGTTGTTGCAGATGTCTTGAGAGGTACATATCAAACGGGGCGTTGTATTCTATAATGGGTCTAATGAGGGATGAGTACAGTGGGTCAATTACCTCCTTTTTTCTGGATGAAAAGCCCTTAGAGATGAGGTGTGCTACATAGAAGGATTTCCTGACTGTTGTGGTGATGTGGTTATCGAAGGTGAGACCACTGTCCACCTGTGTCCCTAAGTCTCTTATTACACTTTCGGTGTTTAGTGTACTGCCACCTATATGGTAATTCACAGGTGCATGTTTTTTCCTAAAGTGGATAACTATACATTTCTTGGCATTGATCTTGAGCCCATGGCTCTGGCATCAAACATCTGTTTCTGTAAGGCCCTTTTGTAGAGTATCCACATCATTTAGGGATTCAATAATGACTCCCAGTTTGCAGTCATCTGCGAACTTTGTTAGCCAGAGTCCCTTAGTGTTGGCCTGTATTTCAGAGAAGTAGATGCCAAACAAGAGCGGTCCCAGGACTGAACCATGAGGTACTCCACTTGTCACTTGTCTGGAGCTGGATTTGGAGTCAGCTACTTTTACAGTGTGGGTTCTATCAGTAAGCCAGTTGGCAACCCATTGGGTGACATAGGGATTAATGCCCAACTTAGTAAGTTTATCTATGATTCCAGAGTGGGGGATGGTGTCAAAGGCCTTGGCAAGGTCTAGATAGACTGTGTGGACCACATTACCCTTGTCCATGGCTCTGGAGACTGATTTGAAGAAGTCAATCAGGTTCAGGAGACAAGATCAGCCCTTCACAAACCCAAACTGGGTGGGGTCCAGTGTTTGAAGGTTGCCAATGTCTTTGTTTATAAGTTCCATGATAATACACTCCATGGCCTTGCAGATAAGGCTCGTCAGACTGATGGGACGGTAGTTTCCGGGATCCAAGGTTCCAAGATTCCCAGTTCTCTATAAAACTTCTCTAGAAAACATTTTTGGGTCATCAATAAATTGCTTATTTTGTACTTTTCCTTTATATTTGTCTACATATCTTCTACGTTTTTCTGCCTGTTCTGAAATTTTTAGTTTATTATTTGGGATAGTGCATGAGAGATCCTGATCTGTTCTAATACTGCGAATTGCTTTTATCACGTCTATCTTTCTGAGTATTTTTGTTGATCTTTTCCCTCTTCTATACTCTTCTAATAGTGACACTTTTTGTCTTAGTTGCTTTATAGTTTTCTACATTTGATATTTCCATGATGGTATTCGATTTATCCCCTTTCACTCTCTCACTACCCTCTGTTCTTGTGTTAGAACGTTATCAGTTATTAATTTAGGTGCACAGTAATATATCCTCTTTACTTCTGTTATATCACATGAATCTCTATGGACAGTCCTAATTCCTGTGTTCATTTGTTTTATCAACCTTCTGACTATTTGCATTTTATTGACCTTCTGCACTCTATTTCTTTCACTTATCTTAATATGTCTATCTATCTCTATTAAGTTAAGCAACTCTTCTCTTAGCGCGGTTTCTTCTAGACTGAGGGCACATTTTTTGTTTTCCATTTCCTGCCGGCATTCTATAGAAAGTTCTGTTGTACCTTCCTGTGGCACATTCTCTTTAGTTTCATCCTGTGCCATCCATTGTTCTGTCATAGGGGAACTCACTATCACTCCTCAACATTGACAGCGTCAGAGTTTCCTGTTCCTTCCCTTACTGTCCAGATTCAGGTGAACGTTTATATTGGTTTCCTGTGGAAGGCTTCAAAACATCTTCATATGGCACCTGACCAATTGCTTCCCATTCCACTGGTTTCCCCTTAATTTGGAGTTCCATTGCTCTGTCCTGTTGTGGTGTTTTCTGAATTAGATTTTCTACACTGAATCCTTCAATTTGGATGTACTTCATGACCTTGGTTTCTGTTTCTGTAACTTCTCCATTACTGATCTCCTTTTCTACTTTTCCTCTTTGTCTTCTTGTTTTTCTTGTATTATAATGTTTTCCATGTCTAGATTCCTTTGCCTGTATTTCTCTTCAAATATCTATGGTGCTGCTCTTTTTGTATTGATTCATTTTGCTTTCTACTTTGCATAGATATTATACTATATTAAGTCTCTTTTTCTTTTCCATGTCCATATTTCTTCTTCAGATGTCTCCTGATCTTCCTGTTTCTCCTTACGGTGGGGACTCATTCCATCATGTTGTGATGTAACCTGTGTTAGACCTTCTACATAAAATCCTTCACTTTGCAGGCACGCCATAACTTCAACTTCTATTTTTTTAACTTCTGCTTTACTAATCTTCTTTTCTACAGTCCCTCTTTGTGATATTATTTTTATTGTGAAATTTTCCATGTCTGGATGCCTTTGTCTATATTTCTCTTTGAATATCTTTGGCGTTGCCTTCTTTATGTTGATTAATTTGGCTTTCGCCTTTGCATAAATATTGCACCATATCAAATCTCTCTTTCTTTCCCATGTCCATATTTCTTTTTGGTACTTACGTATTATCGCAACCACATTTTGCGATACGGTATATGCTTCTGACGTTTACTTTAATACCAAAAATGAAGTGTAAGAGGGAAAGGTAAACTGTTATAAAGTGTGCTGGGATATTGATGGTGCTTTTTATAAACGATTAGCACGTACAATTTTAAGAGTTGTGAGTAGCGTGCTGTAAAGACATTGAGCATTTAATTCAGCGATAACAGTGGTTGTATGTATACATATGGTGGCCTGAAAGGACTGTGGGACTTAACGTATGATGTGAGGAGCTTTCCGGAGATTTATTTTTCAGCTTTACCTTGTTATTTTTGGACTTATTACTTAAAAGAAGAAATGGGACACAAGCCAGAAGGATTATTCTTCACTTTTACCTTATTTTAACTGAATGTTTTTAGTTGAAAAGAAAAAAACAGGGCACATACAAAGTAATGTAGGTAAAGTATTTAATGGTTTACGTTTTTAACACAGTATAGAGTAAGTGGGACACGTGCAATTTAATGTAGGTAAAGTATTTAATGGTTTAAGTTTTTCAAACAATATAATGAAAGGTTGTTAGGAAAAATGAAACATACTTAGTAAACATTGTTATAAGTAGACAGTACTGCTTTGCTTTTATGTACTGATGCTTCTGTTTTTAGTGCAATGTCTGTTTTAATTGCATTGATTTTAGTATGTATTACGGCTCTAGAGATATGGATTGCTTAGTTGGTGTTGTAATGCTTTTCTGCGTACAAAGCAGAGAAGATGTGGATTGCTTTGACAACATTTGATGGCACGAGAAAAGGAATGCATATGAAGTAGTATGGGACATGCTTAACTGACAAGAGTTGCTAGCGATAACACGGGAAACCTATTTTCAACACTTATTTTCTAAGCGGTTTGAATGGCAAACATTCCTAAAACTTAAAAACATTACAGAAAACATGTTCTTAAACTTTATAAAAGTTTATTACAATTTCTTCACCTAAACAGAAGCAACTAGCATTACCGCAAAAATGTGGTTGCGATAATACGTAAGTACCTTCTTTTTTTATAGTTTTCAAAAATATCTAGGTTTTGTTGTTTACATTTTTGCACTTCTTCAGATGCTTCTTTTTCCAAACAGATCAATGTTTCTTGATCTATATACTGTTTTTCAAACATCTGTTATATTAATGACCACAGATGTTTATTTGAAGCTTCTGACAGTTTTTCTTTAGGAAGTAGTTTTCTTTCCTCTAACTTATCTCTTAATCTTTTTCTATATCTTGTGTCTGGAAATTCTGTGCTTTTTGCATAATAGTAACAATATATAATTTCTTTCTTATCCTCAAATGTCCATTCTATCATCTTTGTGGCTCTTCTTTGGCCTATCAGTTTTTGTGATTTTTGTGGACTGCTCCTTCAATCTACAACAGGGGGCCATCCTCCACCTGGACCTGGCCTGACACCTTTGTAGGAATGTTTCCATATTCTGAGGATTCTACACTGTAATTTTTTTCCAGTCCTGGCACCAGTGCACCTATCAGGATCAGACATTTTTTTTATCCTGGGTCTTGTGCACACAGCTATTTTTTTTTTAGTTTTTGGGCTACTTTTGTCCATGATATATGCTATAAAAATGCTGTCTATATATCAGTGTCGCTTTGGTGAGATTTTGTGAAAAACAGGGTCCACCTCATGATGGTACTCACCAAGACTTGAGGATGAATTAAGTTTTACCACTACTACTCTCTTTTGCTTGCTGACTTTTAATTTCTGCACCTCTCACTATGTGGATATTGTACTGTGTTACTAGGAAACTTTGCACTGTCTCACTCTATAATTGTACTATCTCACTATGGAAATTCCACACTGTCTCAATGCCTGAATATTAGATTGGTTCATGATCTATCTACTTTACAGTATTTTACTATGTAAAGCTTGAATCTGCTATGCAGTATCACAGCAGCATTCAATGAGCTGTCCCTTCAGAGCATTTGCCTTAGGTGTTATATTTGTGGTGATCTACATTTGAACAGATGTAGATGTCAAGTAAGCATTGCACTGAATCACTATATGATTTCACTGTATCAGTATATGACTTCACTATATCACTATGTAATTACTTAATAGTGTCACTGTGTAAACATTGTATTATCTCATTATGTAATTACTGTACAGTCTTATAAGTAATGAACTGTCTCACTATGTAAATATTGTACTGACTCACTATGTAAACATGGCACTCCCTCAGTATATAACTACTGTATAGTCTTATTATGTAAGTAGTACACTGTCTCACAATTTTACTATGTAAACATCACACTGCCCCTTTATATAATTACTGTACAGTCTTACTATGTAAGTAGTGCACAGTCTCACTAACTAAACATTCTACAATCTCATTATGTAAACATCACACTGCCTGATTATATAATTTATTTATTTATTTATTTATCTGACATTTCTTGACCGGGTTAGTCTGACTGAGCAAAAGCCCTTTGTCAATGAAGGCCTGGGGAGAAAAGCTCCACAAGTAGTACAAACATATAAAATAGCAAACTCTAAAGATACGGTATGATAAAGAAATGAATTACGTAATAATGAAGTACATTGTTTACACATCAGAGATTATATACAAACATATACCAATGAATCAAGCAGTGCAATCACTGTAACTGAGGGTCAAATACATCTTCATGGAATGTTATGCAAGGATAAGAGTTGTTGTAATTACTGTACAGTCTTATTATGTAAGTAGTGCACTGTCTCATTATGTAAACATTGCACTGCCTCATTATATCAACATCACACTGCCCCACTATATAATAACTGTACAGTCTTATTTTTTTTAATTTCTCCAAATCTCCTGAGTTTCTAATACTATGACGGAAATTGACCCCATTCCTAAGTTAAAGTACTATTAAAGTTCATGAAATTAGTATTGTTTCAATCTTTGATGTTAGCCAGTAGTGCTCTTCACAGAACCCGCAACATGCCAGTAATGACTCCTTCTGCCATTCGTATGGTGTTACACGAATTGGTAACATATCTAAATATGATTGTAAATTATTTTTTATAAGACCAGCTGCTCCTACTACTATTGGAACTGTCTGGGTATCTTTTTTCCATATGACTCTCATTTCTGCCTACAGATCAAGGTATTTTATGAATTTGTGTCTCTATGTACGCAAGACACTGTAGTCACTAGGTGTGACGATTTCAATGATCAATGCTACTTTTGTCTTCTTTTCTTGGACCACTATATCCGGTTTTCTAGCATCTATCTTTTGAACTGTTGGTATTGGGTGATCCCATGTGATATAAACTTCATCATTTTCTTACTATGTAAGTAATGCACTGCCTCAATATGTTAACATTGCACTAAATTATTATATCATTACTGTACAGTCTTACTACATGAGTAGTACATTGTCTCACTATTTAATAACTGCAATGTCCCACTTTGCAGAACGTAAGGTGTCTCACTATATAAATTCAACTGTCTCACTGTGTGAATATTTAGTTGTCTCATTACCTAAATGCATAATGCTGTCTTATTCTTAAAACATTGCACTATTATATAAAAACTGTATGTCTGCCTAAGTGAGCATCACATTGCCTGGCTATATTAATACTGTACCATGTCACTATGCAACTAACGTACTGTTTTGCTATGCAAATATCATATCATTTTACAATGTAAGCACTGCATTTTCTGACTGTGTTACTTTCCCTTTGTCTCACAATGTAAGCATTGCTTAGTCATACAATGTAAATTCTGTACTATGTAACTATTACACAGTCTTACTTTGTAAATACTGCATTATTTCACTATGTAAATACTGTATACACTGTCTCACTATATAAATGCCACCCTGACTCTGTGCAACTACTGACTTTCCCACAACATAACTACTATGCTGTCTGCCTAGATAAATGCAATACTGATCCATTACCTAAATGCTCTGCTAAGTCACCGTGTAACTGCTACATTGTATCACTAAAAAAATACAGTACTGCTGTGACATAGGGAAATACTGCCAGCCCAGCTATCTGGAATTTTGTAAATAAATCTGTGTCATTTGTGAATATTGATATGATTTATACAGAAGTGTGTGTCAAGTACTGAAATAAAATGTAACCAAATCATGGCCTATTAGAATAGAATAGGAATGTGCCTGCACTATTGTGACTGTTTAGATGTATATGTTTAATGGAAACTGGAACACAGGAGGTTAATTTGAAAACAATTTCAGAGAAAATAGTTGAAATTAAATTGTTTCATAATCATGTAATAAAAGAGATGTTATCTCTTAGTTTCAGTGTAGTAGCAGACACAATGTCTAGAGCTAGAAGAGTTTTTTGTATTTTTGATGACCGTGCCCTGGCCCAGCAATCGAGGAGCCTCAATCCTCACCACTAACACCAGGGAGGTCATCTCACAGAAGAGAGGAAAGGATAACTAATACACACAGTAAAGCACAATTTCTCAAGTGCACACACAGATCACAGTCAGTCTGGGGCTGGTTGCTCCATTGCTCACCAGGTCCCCAGTAAGACTCCCCACTGGCACAGCTATAGGGTCCAGTTCTCAGCCTAGCTGGGCAAGCTAATACCTCCAGTACCCTCTCGGTCCAACCAGTGCTTCGTGTCCCTGCCCACATAGCTGACACAAGACATACACACTTTGAGATAAGTATTTATACAACTTCACAGACACTCCTGGGAAAGGCTGATACAGATTCTCCAGCTGTGCCCCCTCTACCCAGACCATACGGTAGTAATCCCTGCCACCTCCCAGCTAATAATATCAGCTACTAAAAGGCCCTTAAAAGGGTGTCCACTTATTACTGTGCAATATTGTTATCCATTGGTAATGTGACTATTCAGTCTAGGCTTATTGGAAGGGCTTAGACATTAAACTCTATAAATATATAATGTACTCTAAAGCATAATTTACCTCTACATAAACCAGTCACAGGTAGAAGGTTTTAAAAATATTTAATAATAAATAATTAAAACACAAGACAAAACTACTACACCACAGAGATCTCTAAGAGTTCAGAGATCACACAGAAACTTAAAACAATACAGTAGGCAGGTCTGATTTCAAAGAAAAATACCTAATTAATCTTTACTAGCTTTAACTATTCCTACAAGAAATCACAGTGCTAAAACTTACATGTGAGCATAAGGCAGAGTGCTGATAAGTTGGATATCAAGATCGCAATGCTTCCAGTCTCTTGTGAGAAATAGTATTTAAACATTACTAATAAACATGTCTCTAAGGCCCTCCCAAATGACATCATTTTTGACACTTAGGTTTTCCCAGTATTCAGTATTGCATCATCCTAACATCTGGTCTGAGTTCTCAGGCCACAAACTACATTATTTAGCAATCTAACACCTGCTCAGAAACTTACAATACAAGGTATTTCACATATATATTCTAACAGAAACCAGAGCAATAAAGTGCATTCCACGTCTAAATTCTGGTCATAAACTTTTGCCTTAAAACAATGGGCATGAAACCTTCATCTAGATGCACTGGAGCCGAATTCTAACATGAAAGGGTCACAACATGCTTCAATGTAGAGTGCAATGTTGTCACATATTTTGCAGTTCCACATTTCACAGTATTCCTTTACACTCAAGAAAAACATGCATGTATTTTACATTTATTTACAAATGCCAGAATTATATATCAAATTCTATTTGACTAGGCTGGCAGCCTTCACCCATCTCTTCCCAATCATCACAGTATTGTCTTGAAAGAGAAGTAATTACTAGGTTTAAGATGTCAATGTGCTTTATTGTTTTATGACTTCCAGGATCTGCAAACATCTGAGAGATATGTATTTTTTCACAGAGAGATGCTAAAATTCTGTTAGTTTCTGACAAAGTAGGTTTACCTTGGGAATGAAGTCAGATGACAAAAAGTGATGTCATCCAAGCTAACCCACCAGTAATATTTGAAATTAATTTAATAACTCTCTCAGAGACAGACTGTGCATTTTATATTTTGTCTTTGACCAAACAAGAACATCCACTCACCACTGCACTTGCCTTGCTATAAGTAAGTTTCTAGGGCATAGTAACTCTTTTAGATTCAGATAGGACTATAGTAAAATATAGTTTTGATGTTTTCTTTATTTATTTGAGACTGTCCTGCAATGTTCCTTTAAATGTTTCCTGTGATTTTGAACTCTGATGTAACTGATTACTTATTTGGTATTGTCTTCTTGTTTTATTATAATCATTAAATATATTTAAACCATTCAATTGGCTGATCTGTTTAAGATATTTTACCTCTTAGAGTACTTGCATATCTATTTGGTGACACTGTACAAGCCACTCCTAAATAGCCTTGCTCTTGGTCAGACTACCATTTGGATTAATAGTAACATTACACAGTAAGACTGGACACCCTTTGCTAAGAGCCATAAAGTAGCTGATAAGTAGTGGCTGGTGGCAGTGGAAAGCACCTTATAGTCTTGGCAGAAGAGGGCATAGCTAGTAAACCTGTACCAGCCTTTCCCCAGGTGTATATGTGTATATAAATCAAACCTCAGAATGCGTGTGTGTGTGTGTGTGTGTGTGTGTGTGTGTGTGTGTGTGTGTGTGTGTGTGTGTGTGTGTGTGTGTGTGTGTGTGTGAGCTACCTGGGCAGGGACACAAAGCACTGGTTGGACAGACAGCATACTGGAGTTCTTAGTTGTCCACTCAGCTGAGATTTCAACCTTATAGCTGTGCCAGTGAGGAGTCTTATTGGGGATCTAGAGAAAGAGGGAAAAAACATGCCCAGACTGACTGTGGTCTCTGTGTGCTCTTAAGGAAAATTGCACTCTACAGTGTGTGTACTTGTCATCCTCCCAGTGTGTACGTTCCCCACTGTTGCCAGTAGTAAGGATTGAGGTTCCTTGATTACTGGGCCAGTGTTGGGGCGTCACAACCGCTCTACTGAGAAAACATTTCAGTATCACAAGTACTGCATTGTGTGTCTATGTAAAGATTGTACTTTCTCACTATATAAAGAGTGCACAGTATCACTGTAATTGTATTTATGAAGAAGTCATTCTGACGAAAGCATTGAGTAAATAGTTTTTTACGCTAATTCCTGGTTGGTGTCTTCCTCTGCTGCTCCAGTGTTTGGTTTTATTTTATTTTATTTTATTTATCACTCTATAAACACTACCTTATCAAACTGTGTAAGCATTGCAGTGTCTCATTTATCTGGATATCGTACTGAGCTGTGACGTTGGTTCATCAAAGTGATCACAGTTATATCACAAGGTAAGAATAACAAGAATGCACTCAAAATAAATGATATTATAAGGCTCCAAAATAGGCACTAACGTATTTTAGAAAAAAAGTAAAACATTGTATTGTATATTCATTATAAGGGAGATCACCACACTCTACCTTATTGCAGTGAGCTACGTAGAGCATTTGGGCATTATCTGAAACACTGCTGGTACAAAAAGCCTAAAGCACATTGATCCCAGTGTTTGGGGCCTACTGTTAATATGATGAATATCAGACTTTTCATAAACCTACAGTTTCAGAGAATGTCTGAATTCTCCACTTCTGCTGATCTGATGAATCCAGGAATGGGCAAAACATGCCATGTGTACGGCTAGTGGACTCTGCCTTTATTGGCCTGACTGCATTAATAAAGACTTCCGCAAAAAGTAAATTGTCATTATGGATGAAAAAATGAAAAAGTCAGAGGGATGGAGCACATATGTTCTTAAGGGGCAATTTGTATATTCTCCATTCTCCTATGATCTTTGATGACTTCATCAAGGGACATTTACAATTGTTGTGTGTGTGCTTGTGTGTGTATGTGACACTATCTGTATGTGTGTTTGTATATATATATATATATATATATATATATATATATATATATATATATATATATATATATGTGAGGCATTCTGTCATAAAAACAATATTGCTGTCTCCTCACAGCAAGAGTTCTATATATTATTTTTCAGTAAAGAAGTATCAATTTCTAAACAAGTTATAAGTGCTTAATTGCTTTAAAGTAAGTCTCACCTGAGCGTGACTACAGTCTGAAGCTCTTTGTTCTTAGTTTTAAGCAGGTTCAATCATCAACGTAATGCTTAAGAAGTACCAGTTTTCCTGTGGATTAATGTTTTTCCTTAAAGGTGAGAGACATCTTAGCCCTTAAGGCTGGAAAACTATTGCACTTCACTACAAGGATCTGTTCTTTTCTAGCATGATATACATATAGATAGATCGGTAGATAGATAAAACATTTTGCTTATTCTACAACTGCTAATGGGTATCAGGCTATTTAGTCTCATCTCAGCAGAATCGTAATTGCTAACAGAGGCTACAAACTGACCTTTCTCTGCTGTTTCATCAGCATAAAATGCAAAGGAGATGTTAAGTATATCAACAAAATGATGTGCTAACCATAAGGCATACAGGACTATTTTATTACACTGAATCACCCAATTTTAATGAATTCAGTCCCCTTCAGAGACATGTACAGGAATGGAATAAATTTGCATGCACATTAGAACAGCTGTAGCGTGCATTTCGTTACTAAGGCTGCAACAGCATTTTCTCAAATGGCAAAATCAGCTGAAATTAATATGTAATTAGTGTGTAACAGCTGTGCATTAATATTAACAAGTGACAACAGCAATAGCTTAAATAAAGGTTTGCACTAAAATGTTTTCCCATATGCATAATATGGTATATTGTTAGACATTCCAGCTGACAGGGACTGCTGTATGCTAGCGGTGTTTGTCTGAATCTCCTTTGCAATTGTATTTGAGTATCTGAAAACTGCAGTAGAAGAAAACAGATAATGAAGAATACTTGAATTGCAAAATACTAAATAAATTACATTGTAAAACCTTCTAATTATTCCCTTGTACTTAATCATTAATGTACAACGTGATGGTGGTTTACTTTTGTTATCCATGTCGTACTGTAACCATTGAGATATGAACTTGCACCCTGTTGTATATTATCTGTAATCAGCATATTTTGATGTATACACTTTACTGTTTGCTCTATGAATTATGGTAATTTCTGAATATGGGTTGTGCTGAAAAATATCAGCTGACCAATCCTCCTATCCAGTAAAATAAATAAATAGCTAACTAAATCTAAGGCTAGTATCATTTAACAAATCTTTATTATCAGTTAAATGTTTTGCTTTATCTTACTCTATGCATTCAGTTAAGCTGTTTCAGCCACTGAATTTTTATAACTGCTGCCTTACTTTGTGAAACTCTCAACATAAAAATTCTTATTTTACAGTAATACAACACACAGGTTTTATACTACTATTGCTGTCTTGCTCTGCATTAACTGAAACCAAGTTTTTGACCTTTATTAACTATGAGAGGGCTGTTACACTGTTCTACTGAATATATGTTTTTACTGCTTGGTGCAGTGGTGCAGCAGTAGCATTGTCACCTCACAGCAAGAGGTTCTTTGGTTCAATTCTCGGCTACAGTGCCTTCTGTGTGGATTCTGCCTCCCTGCATTTGTGTGAGTTTTCTCTGGGTACTTCGGTTTGCTCCCATGTTACAAAGACATGCATCTGGAGTGTTTCTCCCCAGGTCTCTGCTGAAAATTGACTTTGTTCCAAGTCGGACTTTCCCAGTAAACTAATGTTAAATAAATAAATATTTATTTGCATTAGACTTACATACAAAGTTGTGTTTCCTTCATGTTATTCAGCTGTTACATTAGACTTAAAGAGAAAGTTGTGTTTCCTTCATGTTATTTCTTCAGCTGTTTAATTTAATGATTACGATGTGTTGAGCTCCAAGGTGAGTCCTAATTTCATCAGTATGGATTTGGTTGATCATGGACATCTTTTCTGACTTCTCAACTTCCTGCTATTTCTTTAGCATAAATCAGAGAGGAGAGGAGAAAAGGGCTGTGATATTCATGAATGCCTTAAACTTTGCTGTTCTGCATTAACTACTCCTTTGCACTCATTATTTTTTTAGCCAATTCAGTATATATTATGACTTTTGTAAGATCATTTTATTTTAACATTATTTTTAATATCTTTATTTGTGCATATATTTAAAAATTTAACAACACACAATCACATGATGAGATCTAATAACTGATAAAATACAAACATGAAGAACTACTAAAACATTGTAAAAATAAAAGAAGAAAGAAATCTTTATCGTACACATTTATAGTTCTCACCCAATATGAAAGAATAGATACATCGAGGGTATGGCTAGACTGGAATTAAGATGGATATAATCTGTATGCTTTCCCCATCCCAGTCAAAGTGTTGAGAAGTCTTGTTCTATAATCTGTTCGAGAGAATCTGTTCGAGAGTGTTTATGAGATGGTAATTACGATCTTCACAGCTAAGGATGATCTTTTGGAGTGTTTTAAACAAGCCTTTTTGGAAGATAAGATGCTGCACCTGTTTGAATGGCTTTCATTTGTAGCTGCTGAAATGGAGACCTTGTGGGTAAATTAGCAATCTCAATTAGAATAGCTAGTGGCTGAGTTAATAGAGCTGAAAGGGACAGTAAAAGAATTACAGGTGGCAGTCGTCGAGCAAGATTTTAAATATGGTGCACTTTCAGAAGGAGTTCCTGGAAATTCAATAGAGGTTGATAAAAGTGGAAAATGTGAAAAACTGAAATCAGGAGTTAGCACCTAGAGATATATGTCTCTATGAGACTACCCAAGCAGAAGCAGAGATCAGTAGGAAGGGTCATATTTTGGTGTTCAAAAGGGAAAGTGATACTTAGTGTTTCACTTGTTTTTTTTAAGCATCAAGTAACACAGCTAAAATAGGAGGGATTAAGGCTGATAGTAGTAACTTAACATTTGAGGATGCAGAGATAATGAATGCCTTTTTGGAGTCTTTCACAGGCTAATATAAGAAGCTGCCTGTGGACCCTAATATTAGTTGGAATTTCACAGGTGCTCACTATAAGATGTTTACAGATGAAGAGCAGATTATTTTAAACAAAGATTTAAAAGCAGAAGAGGTCAGAACATGCAAAATTCCTGGGATTGATGTTTTTTCAGCATAATTTTATTTATAGGGATGAGCGCTGTTAGAGGAAGTGTTAGCTCCTTAGGGAGTCAAAAAATTAGCTCATTTCTAACCAGGAGATCATTATATTTTCAAGAGTCTGTTGAATTGATAGATAACCTTCCACTGCTGAATCACTGAGCATGAAAGGTATACACTGACTGGTCCTAGCCTTATATTTCTTCACTAGCCTATACTATGTTTGGGGGAACCTCATAATATTGCATGTGCAAATGTGATTTCTGTTTCTTTTTTATTGCTTATACCCTGAATTGTATATTAATTAAGTCTGGCATATTCAGGATCAGTTGTAGATTTCTTGGAGGTTTGACATGATGTCAACAAGTGATATTCTTCCTGCAACACCTTTAAATGTCGATGCCATATTTTCTATAAACCACCAGCCCAAGTTCTAAAACTTGCATGCAGAAAGTGGTTGTAAGCATCCCACAATATATGCGGGGTGGGGGGGTTGTCAAACTTGAATAAAGAGATTAAAATTAAAAAAAGAAACCAATGGGATATATATATATATATATATATATATATATATATATATATATATATATATATATGGGGGGGGGACGTGTTATTCTTTGCAGCCATAAATTCCTGTATGCTATCAGAAAGAATATCATGAAATTCCACCCTTCTCGTGAAGGTATACTAATATGAGCCTTATGAGTCTCTTGAACACAGACGCATGATAGTCTTAGAGAATCTAGTAAAGCTCTATCTTTCTCTCTCTACACACACACATGCGCGCACACACACACACACACACACACACACACACACACACACATATATATATATATATATATATCTATGTATATATATATATATATATATATATATATATATATATATATATATATACACACACATATACATATACATGTATGTGTAAGATATTTATAATTTTGATTCTACTTGATGTTTTGAAGAGTGCAGAATAACGGGTAAAAACTGACTTAATTTAGTTAGCAAAGAAGTGAAGGTCTCCCAAAGAAAAATCCCTTGTCCACTAGAAAGACATGGAGGAATGCAGGCAGTGATACCTCTGATAGAAGTGATACAATTAAAATCCCTAATATGAAAGCATCCCTTATCCTATCCTGTATATATTGAAAAAGTGGTCTTAGCAGAGTGTCTCTCTTGGCTTTATATAGTTACACATTCACAATGGCAACCACTTGGCACCCAAAATGAAATACCACACCTACTAGCTTATCTCCCAGCATTGGAAAGATATCCAGTATGGGGATGGCTGACATAGCCTTTCTGACTAGTATAGCCATTCATCTTCATTACCCAGAGGAGTGAGCTAATTAAAGTATGGAATTGTATCTCCAGACAGATAAATTACAGTGCTCTGGGTCTGTTAGATTGGTTTACCGAACAGATAAGACATCAGGTGTCTGAGTCTTGCCTGGTTGATGGGTGAATTAATCCCATTTACATTTGTACTTAATATTTTCATACCAAGACCAAGTAAAATTGTGGTCTTTTAACCCATCATGCAAGCTAGGCTTTTGCACTTCAGTAATGAATAATAATAATGAAGTGTCGCCCTATCATTATGCAATACATTGGCATAACATCAGATTAAACTCTGTCACAAGAGAAAAATAAAGGTACAACAAAGAAAGGTGAATCATGCAAATAGGAATAATTTAATTACAAAACCTTAACTGTGCTAACTATAATTGCTACAACCATGAAACGTGACATATCAAAGATATACACAGTAATGATCTACAAATGTATGTTTGAACTTCCTAGGTATAGGGATAAGCAGAAATCTTCCAGTTCCCAGCTGCCCAGATACTAGCAGCTGATAGCTGCATTTGTGGCTACCAAGTGTGGAAAAGAGCAAGAGATGTCCATGAGCGACTTGAGAACATCTGATGACTATATCTAGTTGTATGTACTTGTGATAGTTTTAAGACATCTATATATATATATATATATAAAAGGGAAAGAAAAAATTCTAAATGTAATAAATGAATTAAGAGCATGAATCAGTGGTTAATAAGGTCAATATCCCACCCTGAACTAGAGTGACATAAAATATCTCCTACCTAAAGGAGAAAAGCATAGTCATATGAATAAACACACTTACTACCTTGAGGCAAAGCTACAGAAAATAGAAATGCCAAAGAGTCATTCATATCTGTCAGGCTGTGTTTAGGTCAGATTCAATATCACTAATTTTGGCTAACTTCTTGGATCATTTCAGTCCAGGTGAAACTTTCTGAGAGGTCATTCTTCAAGGGAGCCCATTTAATCAGATATGCAGACCAATCCGTATTGAATGGAATATCCAGTATCGGTTTGTTCTTCAAAAAGAAGCAGCATATTAAGTCTGTTGGAACACGTGTTTACAATCTGGAAGGGTGGCGAATATGCTGAGTAAAGTATAGCAGTCTTTAAACCATTTTTTCTCAGCAACTTGATTAAAGGAAGACAGATTTTGTGCTTAGCTACAACTAGCTTAATCATTGTCAAAGAGTACTTTCCTCTCTAGATATTGAATGTCCCATTTATCCCAAGAGGCCTGTAGTACTTTTTCTTTCTTCTGGAATGAAAGAATTTTTACAATAACTGGGAGAGGAAAAGTGCCTGGAGCTGAGAGTACTTTTCAACATCAGTTGGATAGGGGGATCGAGGCCCACTGGCCCAGTGTGGTTGAAATCCATGCAAAAGACCCATGATGCACAAATTATTTTGGTAGCTTGGGTTTTCTTGGTCATCGATTTTATCACTCAGTTATTGTGTAAAGTCCAGCAAGAAGGCAATTTAATTTTCCACTTCTTCCAAGTGTAAGGAAAGATCCTGTGCATTCACCTCTAGCTGTCCCATGCAATCAACTATACCAATGACTGTGCTTAATTTTTTGAAATGCATTTGCAGAGTGGATTGAAACATGTCCACTGACACAATAAACTGTTATATATTTGTAATTAACTGGGAAATGTCAGACTCTAAATGCTCTATAGTGAGTTGCTGATTATGTTGCACTTTACCTGTGGTTTCTACAGATACTGTATTGTTATTAGAAGTGTCCGACACAGTGCTCATAGTTTCTGACTTCCATGATCACAGCTGCTCTAAGTTTACCTCTGACTTTGTAGGAGTCTTTTTTGGTGGTATAACGTATCCAAAGAGGACCAGTAAGAATTCTTAAGTTGACAAATAACCACTAATATAAAATTTTAGTGGCAATGTGCATTTTTAAAGCTATTAACTCTCGGAGCATAAAAGTAGAGCTATAGCATCACTAAACACAAAACCCGAATTTGGCATTACTTGTTATTAACATACTTGCCAACATCTCACCTTAAGTAGATATGATGTTATTCCATTCATGAGTAAAAATTTAAATATTTTAACCATGCCATTTTGTGGTCATATGAGTTATAGTTTTTCACATTATTTATAATACAAGGGAGAATTCTTGCTGCATCCCTTTTGTATCTCATATTCCCTTCTTTGGGTTATTACAAATACTTGAATTTCAAAATGCTATACAGATGATGGACTTGGTTCAAGTGGTGGCAGGATCCAGAAGGAGGCTTTTTCAAATAGGGTCTCTAAGTGGCTATGAGGATTGCATAATGATTCTGTGACTGAAATCATGCACTGGAAGTGTTTTTCTTTTTGCAAGATACTCAGTCAGCCTGCCTATGATCACAAGTTTGTCACTGAGCCATGCTTTACTCTGGTCTGATATAGGGTGCTATATTTTATATATATAATTCATTCATGGTCACAATGCATAATGCTAATCTCACTTTCATAACAAGAAAACTTGGCTGGATTCCAATTTTAGTTCCTGTTTTATTGTTGTCGTACCATCATGACTTTTTCACTCTATAGTGTATTAGGCATTATAAGACTGATGACAAAGTTGCTTACTGTTTCTCTTTTTATCTACTCTCAGACATTTTTGAAGTTTCTAGTGGAATTACCAACTCATTTAAAATTGTCCTGGTGGCAGAAACAAATGACAGATGCATCCTATACAAAACATCCGGAGATATGAGGCATTTTCTGCAGGAGTTCCTATTTGACTCAGTGATGTAAAACTCACATGTTAATTCTGGGTGATTTTAAAACCTGGATTGATAATGAATTGGTGGACGACATTATTTCAGTTATAAAACATCTTGGATTTATTTAGTTGGTTACATCTGACATCTTTAGAGAAGACTATTTGCTCTAATTGAATTTTCAGCCAGGTTTTAACATTTTACACCTGGTGGTGCTGCTGGTTTTCCTCTATCTTTCTATCTCTCTGTCTGTCTGTCTGTGTATTTGTATTTACTGACCAGAGCAGACCACAGATCACATAGACCTTTTTTGATGCAGTCCCATCATGATGATGTCTATTTAACTGGACTGCACAATGTCCCAGAGTAGGCAAATGGAGCCTAAGAAAATCAAAGTCATGAACTACAAGAATGAGCTCATTCATAGATCATAGCCTTAATTATTTGCATTAACTGCCAGACAAGTAGTCTAACCAGCAAAAGATCCAGTTTTGTGTGTGTTGCACATGTCTGACCACTTTCTATGGAACAATGATACTGAGATGGACAACAGATGTGGTAGCACCTGATAATGTGGTAGAATGTCATTGCAAAGACATCTTCCTTTTGCAAGAGAAGCTGAAGCATGCTGATCGGATTGCTTCCTTCCAAGTTTCACCTGTCTACACAGGTGCTCCTGACTATAATATGTCTGTTACTTTAAGGATTACAGAAGACATGGACAAAGGTTTGAGGCTTTCCCCTTTCTGGAAGTTAAGCTGAAGTGTGATGTACCTTCTTGCTTTAACAAAGAGACATTTCTAGGTTTGGCTTAAGGGTATTGTGTCTGCTTTAGGACCACATGGTCCTTGGTTCTTTTCACAGGAAAACAAAGATTTTTGTCACCAGTCATTGAGTATAATGCCCCCTTTGTATCTAGCCAGAAATATGTAGCAACTTGAACACCCACAGACGATCCTCACAAGAAAAATACAGGATCTAAAACACATGCCCTATGTAGACTGCCTCAAAAAGACTGTCATTGTATTTGTTACCCTACAGATTGCTGAGAAGGGAACAGTGTCTGGCTTACAAAGCAACCTCTGACCCAGTACTAATGGACATAATGAACATCTATAAGTCAAATGGTATCAGAAATACTCTTTCTAGGACCTAAACCTGTTTGGGAACTTAAAATGGTCTGAAGAGACAGTTACATCTCTCAGATGTTACCACTGTTCTGGAAAAGACACCCCATTCACATAAAGAAAAGTTCGTCCATGACCCTAGTCAAGCAAAACCTAGATCGATGATCAGAGTTAAGAAATCTGCCTTTTATATTACTGAATACTGGATGCAACAAAATCACCTGTCTCTAAATGCAAATAAATCTAAACTTCTACTTTTCTCTCCCTCCAAGACTTTCTCTTTTGACAAAAATTAATTTAAAGTCCTCAGCCATTCCAACTCTCCCATTGAAGTAGTTCCCTTTGCAAAACTTCTTGGCATTAATATTGATGAACACCTCAAGTTCGATATCCATATCCAACAAAATATAAAGAAAACCCACCAAAAGCTAGTTATGCTTTATAGGAACAACCTCTTTCTCTCTAACTCTACTAGACATACTTCAGCTACTACTTACCTCCTCCCATCCCTGTTATATGGAGCCCCTCTTCTAACTAACCTGACCGCTACCAACACCTCTAAATTGGAAAACTGCTATAACAAGATCTCCAAATTTGCCTCCAGATCCAAAAACTCCACCCATCACTGCCATGCCCTTAATTCTCTAAACTGGCTAGAACTCCCTAATTACCTAGACTACCTCCAACTTACCACAGCACACAGACTTGTATTTCACCCAAATAAATGTCCAGCTCTAATAAACATCCTTCCCCCCTACACCCCCAATAGACCTCTTAGATCTGAAAACCAAAACCTAATTACTATCCACAAACCAAAATGGCCTGCTGTCCAGCTTCTCCTCTCTTTCTCACTAGGCAAGAAATGGAATTCTCTTCCTTCCACTCTTAGGACAATAACTAACTCAGAAAACTTTAAAACCCAGCTTTTCACTTACTTGCACTCCAAATGGAAATGCACTTGCTTTCACCCTGTCTAATTCTTTCTAACAACTCCCCTAAGGAGGTGTTACTCCTTGGCTCCTAATTTCTCTAACACCCCAACAACTAGTTCCCTGAGTTGTCTCTAGCTCTCTGCAATTGCTTCTGAAGATACTATATCTCCCTTGTAAATATTGTAAATAGCTTCTTATGTCAAATGAATGCATGTAAACTGTTTCCTTACTTTAATCAATTGTTTTGTATAATGTTACTACACTTCAATTGTTATGAAGGTATTTCCTAAATGATTCTCCACAGTACAGCCTTCCAGATACATCAAAATGATCATTGTCAACTAAGCCTGATACAGAATGTTCATTCATGTAAACTGTAGTTTATTTTTGTAACTTACGTACTTTTGTATCTTTAATGTTTTATGTTATATTGGAGCTTTTCTCCCTGGGCCTCCACTGAAAATGGGAACTCATGGGCCCAGGGGACTTCCCCGGTCACCAAACTGAAATAAATAAATAAATACATTTATCCCATGACTACCCCCTGTAATACTTTTGGACAGAGACAGCACCAAAATGTTCTTTCCAGCATTATAGCCTCTATAAACAGTCAGTAGTGTTACCTTTAAAGTAAGCATTATCTCACCCTACCTGCAGCCAGCTATTATAGTAAGTCTCTTTAAAGAAGCTACAGATAGTGTCAACTAATGAAGTGTAAAAGATATTTACTTATTCATTCATCCATTCATTCATTTATTTTCTAATTACCTGTTTAATCCAATACATAAACAAGGGTAGAGCTTGCACTTTTGTGCCACAGACGGTACCAGCTTTGCATAAATTGTATGTGTCCATTGGAGTGCTATTTTATGGGTATGAGTAAAGTCCAATGTGCTGCAGCAGTATTAATCAACATGCAGTGCAGTGTCCTTGTCAAGTTAAGCAATGGAGGTCCATCCCAGTAAAAAGTCCACTTGGGCATAAGCAGTGAAAAAGGTGTGGCGAGTGACACAGCTTTCCTTTCCTTGTAACCCGCTTTAGCAAATATCACATTGTTTATTCAAGATCATAGAGGTCTTTAGGACTTGCAAGTTACAGCAACCTTTATGAGGGGATTGCTTTAGATATAATAATGAAAGAAATGTATTTGTTAGTATGTCAAACTGTATCTAGAAACTGATCTTGTTTCTCTTATTTATTGATTGTTATTTAATGACTGAGTAGGTGGGCTGATCTACTGCCCTCTTTTTAGCCACATCCTGGCTACTAATGAATAATAAGAGGCATGTAGCTATTCGTTGACAAGGAATTTGAATTTACATTAATATAGCAAGGAAACGGGTGCAGCAATATGACAAGGAAATTCTTACAGTAGTTTAAGCAGTGAGAGCGTGTAGTGGTATATAACAGTAAGACAAAATACTGCTGTGAAGATAGGTAAAGGCTGCCAGCCTAGCCAGATAGAATTTTGCAGATAATTCTGTCATTTGCAAATATTAATATAAGCCACAGGCTTGTTCTCTTAAATGGGAAAAAATTGTGTTAAATGTGGAACTTCAAAAATGTAACAGCAGTGCACTCTGCTGTAACAAAGCTGATAAGTCAATGCTTTGTTGTCAAAACTCAGAGCAGATATGTCTGGATGAAGGAATTCTGCCTATTGTTTTGAGGCCAGAGTTAATGGCTATAATTTTCATGTAGTTCCTGACCAGTTGCAAGATCAATAGGGTCATTAACCTCTGAGAGTCTGTTAGCCTGGGAACCAGAAAGAAATGATGTAATCTGAAATGAATCAGTGGTACTGTGTTATCAATTTAAGGACAGAAAAAATAAGAGCATTAGAGCATTTGTCTTGAGAACATCCAACATCACCAGCACTGCCTGTAACTATACATAAGTAGGATCTTATACTTTAGTGTTTCTCTTAGAAATAGCTAGGAATTAGGAAGATTAGACTAAGTGTTTTTCTGTGATGTCAGAACTTTTTCTACTTTATTATTTTAAATATTTCTGTGTGATCTTTGAACTCTTGACTAGCACTGTGCAGTAAAAAGTATTGTCTTGTGTTTTTATTATTTATTATTAAATATTTTTAAACCTTTCAATTGTGGCTGTTTTGTGTAGAGGTAATTTAAGCTCTAAGAGTACATAGCATGTATATAGTGATACTGTACCAAGTCACTACAAATAAGTCTTGACTATTAGGTTGCACTTACCAGTTGGATAATAATACTGCACAATAATAATTGGACACCCTTTTAAGGGCCTTTGAGTAGCTGATAAATATTAGCTGGGTGGAGGCAGTGATTTCTGCAGTATAGTCTGAGTAAAAGGGGCACAGCTGGAGAACCTGTGCCAGACTTCCCCAGGAGTATCTGTGTGGATATGTAAACTCTTATCTCAAAGTGTGTGCGTGTGTCAGCTACTTGGGCAGGGACATGAAGCACTGGTTGGACAGAGAGGATGCTAGAGGTTTTAGCTTGCCCACTAGGCTGAGATATGGACCCTATAGCTGTGCCAATGGGGAGTCTTATTGGGGACCTGGAGAGAAGGGGAGAAACCAGCCCCAGACTGACTGTGATGTCTGTGTGTTGTTAAGGGAAATTGTGCTTTACTGTGTATTTATTATCCTTTCCCTATATGGACGCCCCTCACTGGTGTTAATGATGAGGATTGAGGCTAACTGACTGCTGGGCCAGTGCACGGGCATCACATATTAATTGTTTGGCAGTCGTAAGATATACACACCACATATTAATTGGTTGGCAAATATTAATTGGCTTGCTGTGGTGTGGGTAGAGTGAATTCCTGTATCTTGTGTACAGTGACCACTGAAGGTGTTTTTGTACTCTAAATCAGCCATGAAGTGAATACTCAGAGTTCAGATCACAATTGTTTTATTTCTTTTGTTAGCTTAGTTAGTCAGGGAGAGCAGGCAGCATGTCAGAAGAGGAGTACAGAAAGCTTACAAGAAGCAGCTGACTGAGATGTGCCAGGCTAAGGGACTGGTGCATGGAAACCTGACTAAGGCAGGCATAATTGCAGATTTGGTCACAGCTGTATCAGAAACATCAACCAGGAGGATGATCAGTCTGGCAGTGGAGACGTACCAAACTCAGATAATGGACAGCTCAACCATTCTGCAGAGAACTTAAAATCCATCTGGAGCTAAAGAGACTGGAGTTGGAGGCCAGACATTTGGAAATAAAAGCAGCTGAGAGACTGAGGCATCTAGAGAGTGAGGACAAGAAGAAACTGTGATGTTTGTAGGCTGAGGAGAATGAGAAACTGCTATGCCTGGAAGCTGAGGAAAAGGAGAGGCAGAGGCAGCATGAGAAGGCGATGCTGACTCTTTGCCAGAGTCATGGAGGTAATGGGGAAGGGAGTAACTGGACCCCAGAAGCACAAAAGGTCAATAAATTCCTTCTGCAGTTTAAAGAGGTGGATAACTTTTATGGTTTCATTCATATGTTTGAGAGGGTATGTAAAGAGTATGATGTTGACCAAAGGCTCTGTGTACGGTTCCTGGCCCCCTTACTCCATGGTAAAGCTGTAAATGTGTTGTCTAAATTTGCTGATTGTGATTATTTTGATTATACTGCTGTTAACAATCACTTGTTAGAATTGTTTAAGCTGACACTTGAAACGTATAGGAAAACGTTTTGTGAGCATAGATGCAAGGCAGATGAAAGTTTGTGTGAATATGTTGCTGAACTAAGCATTTATTTTCATAGGTGGGTGAGTGGATGTCAGGTCACCACTTTTAAAGGGCTGGCAGACCTTCTGGTGAGGGAACAACCCTTAGTACTTTGCCTGAGAACATGAGGATCTGGCTAGCCCATAGACAATGTGCTATGTCAGATGAGTTGGGGAAGAAGGGAGACCTATATCTAGCAAGCAGGGCATCCCTGCACAGGAAAGGGGCTCCCAGTACTGCTCATGGGTCTAAAGGAACCCATGGTGGGCAGCACAAACTGCCCCAACAGAATCTGTCAGTAGCAGGGGAAGCCACTAGTCCAGGTATATATCCAGGACCTAGGGATAAATGTTTTGAATGCAAACAATGGGGCCATATGGCATACAGATGTCCATGGTGGCAAGGTGGGAAACAAAAGATGAGAGAGCCAGTAAGTGGAAAAGACAGAATGCCAATAGTAGATTGTCTTGAGATAACAAGGGTATCAAACTACCATCCTGCAGATGGCCTGATAGGGAAAGATTTGGATGAGACAGTACCATGTGCTTATGCAGTTACATGCAGTCAGGCTAATAGACAAGCATGTGGGTCTGGTAGCCTGGGGGAGACCCAGACAGACTGCATACTTGCAGCCAGGACTGGTGAGGTGGTTACTTCAGGGAGGGAGCTACTCTGTAGCAGTGAAACTGAAGGTGAGCCACAGCTGCTTGTGGGTACTAATGCTCCCTTCGACAGAGGGACTGCAAAGGTAGAGGTGAGTAGTAGTACCCAGGCTGACAGTGAAGCACCACTGTCAGAGGATGCCAGAATTCCTGTGGAAGGGGAGCTGGGAAGGGTTACAAAGAGAGAGTTGAGACAGGCTCAGCTCTCAGACACTATATTGCAAGGCCTGAGGCAGGTAGCTAGTAAGGCACCTGATTCTTAAGGGAAGGGGGGTTCTGTATACTGGGAGAAAGGGTTACTGTATAGAGAGTGGACCCCTGCGGGAGGGCTAGAAGGTGAGAGGGTACAGCAGTTGGTAGTGCCTAGAGCCTACAGTCTGGTGCTTCTAGCCATAGCCCATGATATTCCCTTTGCAGGTCATATGGGCATAAAATGCACAAATAGATGCATTATGCAGAACTTCTATTGGCCTGGAATTTCCAGAGATGTAACAGGGTACTGCAAAAGCTGTTAGCAGTGCCAAAAGGTAGGGAGGGCAGGAGACAAGGTGAGAGCTCCTTTGATGCCTTTGCCTGTGATTAAGGAGCCATTTCAAAGGGTAGCTATGGATATTGTGGGGCCTTTGAGTACCCCAAGTTCCACAGGGAAAAAGTATATCCTAGTAGTAGTGGACAATGCTACACGATACCCTGAGGCAGTGGCCCTGTCCTCCATTGAGGCAGAAAAAGTGGCAAATGCTTTGTTAGAGATTTTCAGCAGGTTAGGGTTCCCAGAAGAAATACTGACTGACAGAGGTGCCAATTTCATGTCAGACCTGCTGGCTTGTCGGTGGAAGTGCTGTGGGGTGAAGCACCTGAAGACCACCCCTACCATCCACAAAATAATGGTCTTGTTGAGAGGTTAAACTCTACAATCAAGTCCATGCTACAGGCATTTGCAGACCAGTTTAAGAGGGAGAGGGACAAATATTTGCTCCATTGCTTACAGAGAGGTTCCCCAGGAATCCATAGGTTTTTCACCCTTTGAGTTACTGCATGGGCATAGGGTGAGGGGACCTCTAGATTTAATTTGAGATGAGTGGGAAGGTGAGTGTGAACCTCACAAGGATTCTGTTGTGGCATATGTCCTAAACCTCAGGACAAAGCTCAGGGAACTCATGGGTTTGGCACAGGAGAACCTGGCAGAAGCCCAGAACAGAAAAGGGTATAGTATGACAGGAATGCTCGAGATAGAGAGTAGGCTGTATGGCAGCAGTTAATGGTTCTCATTCCTGTCAGACACAACAAGCTGCAAACAGCTTGGGAGGGACCCTACAAGGTGGTAAGAAAGGTAAGTGATGTTAACTACATAGTGGAACTGCTAGGCAGAAGGCAGGGGTACAAATTGTACCATGTTAACATGATGAAACCTTATCATGATAGGAAGGCCCGTGTGCTGAGCATTTGCAGTGGATTGCAGGAGGAGTCTGAGGGAGATCTGGTGACTGATCTCCTTAGTGAGGCTTGGACTGACACCTCAGTGGAAGGGGTAGCAATGTCCCAGCAGCTATCTCCTACCCAAGTTCGAGAAATCCAAGCACTGTTACAGGAGTTTGGGGACATGTTCACTGGGAAACCAGGGTGCACCCACCTGGTGCAGCATCGGGTGGATACAGTACCCCAAAGGCCTATTAGGCAGGCCCCTAAGACTTACATTTCTCTCATGAATATCAGATGATTAGACACAACCTAACTAAAGCAGAACAACAAGCCCTACATGATCTTAGTTCTAATCATGACATAGTCATATTACTAGCTGAGAAGGGAGGTGGCATTGTGGTAATGGATTGGGACATGTACCAGGCTGAGATGGAAAAGCAATTGTCCGATCCCCGTTTCTACATACATATGGTTGTTGATCCAACTCCTAATTTCAAAAAAGAAATAGATTCTTTTCTAAACCTAGCCATAGAGGAAGGCATTATCAACCAGAAGACCTGTAGACAACTGAAGGTAACAGATCCCATTTCCCAATATTTATATCTACTTCCCAAGATACATAAAAATTCCACCTGTCCTCCGGGATGACCGATTGTGTCTGGGAGGGGATCTTTGAATGAACATTTATCTGCCTTCCTCACTGAATATTTGCAACCTCTACTATCTATGGTTAGGTCTAGGTTAAAAGATACCACCCAATTCCTTAATATCATTCAGGATGCACAACTGGAACCAGATTGGTATTTATGTACACTTGATGTCACCTCCCTTTATACAAGCATACCACATTGGGCTGGATTACAGGCCATTCAATATTGGCTGGATAAATCACAGTTATACACTCCTGGTTTCAATACACTCCTTTTATCCTTAACTGAACATGCACTAACTAAAAATGTTTTCCGATTCCAAGGTAAAGCATACTGGCAGGTCCATGGCACAGCAATGGGAGCATCTTTTGCTCCTATTTATGCTGATTTGTTTATGGGCTTTTTGGAGGAACAGTTAATATATGATGATAGTCATAATCTTTTTCTCGATCAGCTGGATATTTGGAGATGTTATTTGGATGATTGTTGGATGGTGTGGCGGGGTGATCAATCATATGTGCATGAATTTATCCAATATCTTAATGAGAACAAATGGGGTATTCAGTTTACATTACACATTGAGTACCAGCAAATTATATTTTTGGATGTTACCATCACCAGACAGGATGACCACACTTTAGAGACACAGGTACATAGAAAATTTCTAGAATATAATACCCTACTACATGCCTCTAGTCATCACCCTCGCCACATCATCAACAACATTCCAAAGTCACAATATTTGCGTACTAAACATATATGTTCCTCTGAACAAAGCCTTCAAGCATGCCAACAGGATCTAACCAACAGATTGCTTACCAGAAGATACCATAAGGATTGTATTTCTCGGACCATAACTCAGGTGAATCAAACAGATAGATCTCAAATTTTAGAATATAAGGATAGAACTGGTCATGACAGTACACAGAAATCACAACCCATTAGGTTAGTGACCACCTTTGGGGCCAATACCTATAGGTTTAAAAACATTATCAACAAACATTGGGATATTTTGTTGGCCCATGACCAAATGAATGAAATACTTGACCCTCGATGTTCATTTTTGTATCGAAGAGGTAGAACAATAAATTCACATTTAACTCACTACAAACACTATAACCCACCCATCACTTTACAAAAAACTTTATTTGGTGATACATTAACAGGTTGTGTTCCTTGTGGCCATTGTAGTGCTTGTTCACACATATTTCAAACCAAGGAATTCACTAGTTGTAACACATCTAAACTTTACCAAATAAGATGTTTTGGCAATTGCAGTAGCGATTGGATTATCTATCTAGCCACCTGTATCTGTTCTTCATTTTATGTTGGACAAACGTCCAGATCTTTTAGACGTCATATCAGTGAACATCTAAGTGAAATTAGAAATAAAAGAATCTCAAACGCTCTTTACAAACACACTTTAGTACATAAAACTGCTAAATGTACGTTTACCATCATTGATAAAATACAAATGAATAGGACATCCAAACCTGGTTGGCATAATATATTAAATAATAAGGAATCCTCTTGGATAATCAGGCTAGGTCCTTTATCTAGACCAGGCCTGAATGAGTTAAGCTAATTTCAGCCTTGGATTGTTTTATTATTGTTTGAATAATGACTAAACACTCTAATTAAGGTATTAAGCCTTTATGGCTAATTTATGTACACATATATAAGCAGGTATCAGGGCTTGCTCTAATGTATAAACTTTTTGCACTGAAGAAGGCTTGAACTTCTGGCCGAAACTGGTTTGCTGTGGATATTTTATTTATGGAGCTTGCCACAATAAATTTTCAAAATTTCCATCTTTCCTTTGTGCTGGATTTCATTTTTGGACTTCTGATAATTATGGTTTAATCCGTGCACCCTGCATATTTTTAGTTCAGTCAAGTGGTAAGATCAGGCCAGAACCTGCCAAAGTGGAAGCCATTCAGGCATACCCTGCACCTGTTACCAGAAAGCAGGTGAGGGCATTCTTAGGGACAGCAGGGTACTACAGAAAGTTCATCCCCTGATATAGTACCATAGCTGCTCCCCTCACAGACCTGACACGAAGAACAGGCCAGATAAGGTAGTGTGGACCCAGCATGTGAGCCGGCATTCCGGGAGCTTAAGGAAGCTTTGGGAGGACCCCTCTGTGTTAGCCAGTCCAGATTACAGCAAATAATTTGTTGTACAGGTGGATGCTTCAAACCATGGGGTGGGGGCTGTATTTAACCAGATTTCATCAGAGGGAGAAGAACACCCAGTGGTTTAAATCAGTCATAGGCTCCAACCCATGGAGGGATGCTATGCAGCTGTAGAAAGAGAATGTTCTCTAGCCATAGTGTGGGCACAGCAGAAACTTCAGCCTTATCTGTATGGAAGAAAATTCACTGTAGTGACTGAGCACAATCCCCAAACATGGTTACACAAAGCCAGCCAGCAAAATGCCAAGTTGTTAAGATGGAGCCAAGGATTGCAAGCATATGATATGTCAGTGCAGCACTGCAGTGGGATTATCAATGCCAATACAGATGGGCTCTCAAGACAGGGAATGGGGTAAGGTATACTCAGATAGACCTAACCATCTCAAGCAACGTTTCTCAAGGGTCACTTGAAAAACTAGCTTGAGTTCTCCAGGGAGGAGATGTGTGAAGATAGGTAAAGGCTGCCAGCCTAGCCAGATAGAATTTTGTAGATAATTCTGTCATTTGTAAATATTAATATAAGCCACAGGCTTGTTCTCTTAAATGGGAAAATGGTGTTAAATGTGGAACTGCAAAAATGTAACAACAGTGCACTCTGCTGTAACAAAGCTGACAAGTCAATTCTTTGATGTCAAAACTCGGAGCCAATATGTCCAGATGAAGGTATTCTGCCTATTGTTTTGAAGCCAGAGTTAATGGCTAGAATTTGCATGTATACTTTCTTTTATTGCTCTAGTTCCTGACCAGCTGCAACATCAAAGGGGCCATTAACCTCTGAGAGTCTCTTAGCCTGGGAACCAGAAAGAAATGATGCAATCTGAAATTAATCAGTGGTGCTGTGTTATCAATTTAAGGACAGAAAGAATGAGAGCATTTGAGCATTTGTCTTGAGAACATTCAACATCACAAGCACTGCCTGTATCTATATGTAAGTAGGATCCTAGACTTTAGTGTTTCTCTTAGAAACAGCTTGGCATTAGGAAGATTAGACTAAGTGTTTTTCTGTGAACTTTTTCTACTGTATTATTTTAAACATTTCTCTGTGATCTCTGAACTCTTGACTAGTACTTGTGTTTTTATTATTTATTATTAAATATTTTTAAACCTTTCAACTGTGGCTGCTTTGTGTAGAGATAATTTAAGCTCTAAGACTACATTGTATGTATGTATGTAGTGGTACTGTACCAAGTCACTCCAAATAAGTCTTGACTGTTAGGTTGCACTTACCAATTGGATAATAATATTGCACAGTAATAATTGGACACCCTTCTAAGGGCCTTTGAGTAGCTGATAAATATTAGCTGGGTGGTGGCAGTGATTTCTACCATATAGTCTGGGTAAAAGGGGCACAGCTGGAGAACCTGTGCCAGCCTTCCCCAGGAGTATCTGTGTGGTTGTATAAACTCTTATCTCAAAGTGTGTGTGTGTGTGTGTGTGTGTGTGTGTGTGTGTGTGTGTGTGTGTGTGTGTGTGTGTGTGTGTGTGTGTGTGTGTGTGTGTGTGTGTGTGTGTGTGTGTGTGTGTGTGTGTGTCAGCTACTTGGGCAGGGACACGAAGCACTGGTTGGACAGAGAGGTTACTGGAGGTTTTAGCTTGCCCACTAGGCTGAGATATGGACCCTATAGCTGTGCCAGTGGGGAGTCTTATTGGGGACCTGGAAAGAAGGGGAGAAACCAGCCCCAGACTAACTGTGATCTCTGTGTGCTCTTACGGAAAATTGTATTTTACTGTGTGTGTATTTATTATCCTTTCCCTATATGGATGCCCCTCACTGGTATTAGTGGTGAGGACTGAGACTCCTTGATTTCTGGGCTAGTGCACGGGCATCACAACTGCAATAATAAACCACAAAAGGAATAAAATATTTACAGTGGTGTGAGCATACTGTCATGCAATGGTGTGAACATACCGTCATGCAATGGTGTGAACTGTCATGCAATGGTGTGAACATACTGTCATGCAATGGTGTGAAAATACTGTCATGCAATGGTGTGAACTGTCTTGCAATGGTGTGAACATACTTCATGCAATGGTGTGAACTGTCATGCAATGGTGTGAACATACTGTCTTGCAATGGTGTGAACATACTGTCATGCAATAGTGTGAACTGTCATGCAATGGTGTGAACATACTGTCATAGTAAATAGCAAATGATTAGCAAGCATACTGATGAGCAGTGCATTAAAATGTTGTTGTTGTTGTTGTTGTTGTGTCTTTCGGCTTTTCCCGGTTAGGGGTCGCCACAGTGGAACTCTGGTCCGCTAATGATTGGCAGTAGATTTTTACGTGCCAAGTTGCCAGTCCTGATGCACAAACTTCAACGAAGGTACGCCCATTCACGCATGTTTCCACACAGAAGACGCTCTAGCTGAGAATCGAACAGGACGTCTTACTGTGAGGCGACAATGCTACCGCAGCACCACCACCATGTGAAATTAATCCTAAAGCATGAGTTTTCAGATGCCTTAATACATTTTTTGTTTGTTTTGGTTTAGCCCTAAAGGCAATCAGGGTTTGTTGATTTCTTATCTGCAGGCAAAAATGGTTTCAGGTAGATGGTTCAAGACTTGAAAATGTTTTTGTCCCAATAGAACATTTGAATCTAGATTTGATTAGTGTAGGGATATTATTTTCAGTTTCTCTATGAAAGGATAGGACTGATTCCTGATCAGTACTTCTGATATTAGAAGAGGAAACTGACATTCAGTTTGCCATGTTGTCAAACAATTTTTCTTCATTCAGAATCCTCTGCCTCACAACCAGTCTTCACCAGTACTTGAATAATTTTAATATCATCTCCCAGCTATATACATTGTCTTGTGACACTGCTGAACCCGCACCTCTAGACTTCTAATAAAAACGTTATGATAGCTATCAATATAAACTATGAGCCTGCTTTATATCTCACCTCGTAACTAAGACATTAACATTTACTGCCCTACCTAGTTACTTTCCTCACCACTGTTTCTTTGAATTTCTAAGCACAAATCACTTGACCTGTTATCTATCTGATAAACCCACAAATACACCTCTTCAAATGCTCAATATTCAATGGGTCTATGTTATGATGCCGAAAGATGTGTTCAGCAAGCATGTCTTCATCTACATGAAAACAGCGAACATAGTAATTGGTGAACGGCCACTTCAGCAATCCCAGGGGGAAAAAATGCTTGGCCAAAGAAACACAAAATAAATATTCAAACCCTACATAGTGGCCCCCACACACTCCTAACTAAATATACTAACTCTGAGATTGCACTACAGTGGGGAAAACGTCGCTGAAGTGGTCATTCAGTGATTACTGTGTTTGCTGTTTATATGTCAATGAAGACGTGCTCGTTGAACACGTCTTTCAACAACATAAAATAGACCCATGTTCAACATATACTAATGGATAAGTATCTTTTATACTGTAATACATAGTTTTCTTTACTTCATATGAATGTAATCTAATTAGCAGATGAATGTGTAAATTGTTAATGTATATTACTTAATATCTGTTCATGTATATTATTGAATATCTGTTTAGAAATGTTTTAATATTCTCCATGGGCCTCCAGTGAAAAGGATTTTCTGACTAAACGCAGTCAAGTACTGTAAGCAAAAGCAAAGTAAAGCAAACAAAATAAATAAAATAAATATAATAATCATTTTAATTATCACTGAACTAAAAAGAAAAATGGCCTACTTTGTATTGGTAGCCAGCTGAGTAGAAGATAGCGATGGGTGTCGTCAGTGGCTAACATGTTGAACTGCACTTTTTATTGTGTTTTAGTCTCAGATTATAGTGAGAGCAGTGACAGCCCATATTTATTTGAATATGAGAATGATAAAGAGAACATTTCTGGTTGTAGCTCTACAAGCAACAGGAGAGAGGAGGAGGGATATTTTGTTGTAAATCATCATTTGGCTGAGTGTTTTACTAATAATTTTTCAGTATATTTAGTAAAGATCAGTGATGGATCTAGTGTCATGTCTCAAAATTTTTGTTCAGTTACAATGGATATTATGTGGTTTGTGTTGTCTTTAACTAGCAGGGTAGAGAAGTTTAATATCATCATAGGTGTGGTAATAAGCATGATGCTGAATTTATTTGGGTTAATTATGAGCTTATAGTTGAAGGTCCACCTGCAGAGCAAGAAGAAACTGTTTTTAAGTTTGTCTTTTTAGGGCTGAAAGGGATGACCAGATTCGATAAAAAAAAAAAAAAAAAAACATGGAAACAACTCAAGCAACTTTAATAACCAAAAACAAAAAGTGAATTGGTCAACAAGTAACAGGAAAACAAATGATACACAGCTCAGGGATGGATAGATTTGACGCTTTTGTCTTACCTATTTAGAAGACTTCACCAAAACCAATGTAAAATGAAACGACAACTACTTAAATACCCTCCCCAAAAAATCACATGATCAGCTTTCACTGCACTTAAAGGTATAACAAAAATCCCAACAAGCAGTCAAATGAAGAATATAGCAAACACCCAGACGTTGTCCTTAAAGAAGTCAGCAGGATAATAACCACATCGAACGTAAAAAATATATGATGAATTTATTAGAAAAAACTTAAGCGCTTTCACGGTACACAAGCCGCTTCATCAGACGTATAACTGTATAAAAACCACAATCCAATTTATATAAAAGCTTTACACTCATTAAACAATCAATCAATTTGCTCACTTAACTAATCAACTCTTTAAAGATGAATGCACTTACGCGCATATAACATAACACATATTAAAAATATATATATACTTTGGGTTGACAACTATCATAAATGCATAAACATATGTAACATAGAATTTAAAATTTATGATTTATTTATTTAATTCTGCGAGATTTTAACACAGGTTTTAAAGGAACTACTTCATTTAGACCCCGTCCCCTATGAGCACCCAGTCTCAGAATCCATTTTGTTTCTATAGATTCAGTATTGTTGTAAATATCACCTAATCTATCATCAATATTTATCACCTGTAGTACTTGAAATCAGAATACATGTCCCTCACCTAATGATAGCGTGTGTTTGGCTAGTGCACTATGATCATAGCCTTTCGAAGTGCAGTAAACATGATCTCTAATACGTTCACGTAAAGTACGATTTGTCTTTCCTACATAGAATGAATAACATTCTATGCAATGAGCTACATAGATCACATTTCTAGTTTTACATGTACTCGTATTCTTTAATTCCCATAGGTATCCTGTATCAGGATGCCTATAGAACCTAGATTCATCTATATGTGAACATTGCATACAGTCTCCACATTTCTTAGTGCCTAGCCATGTCAAATCATAACTATATCTATTCCTATCCAAATTAAGTGAACTAGAAGGATAGCATAGCTGCTGTTTTAAGCATTTTTTATTCTTAAAAATATATGTGGGATAATCACCAACAAAATTTCTTGTCCATTCATCAATTAATAAAATGTGCCAATTGTGATGAATGACTTCTTGTATTTTGTTCACATTATTCGCATAGGGTAAAGTAATAGATACCTTGCTGGGTGCTATTGATTTCATTTTTTTGGTAAATCCAATAACTTCTGTTTAAAGTATGGTTTAGCTCGACCTAGCCTTTCAGATTTTATTTGTTCATATATTCTGTCCACTTCAGTTTCTTCATAACCTCTATCTAAAAAATCAACTTTCAGTTTAACCAATTCATTATTAAAAACGTCATCATCACAGCATAACCGTGAAAGTCTCATTGTTTGTCCTTTAATTATATTATGAAATATTCTTGGATTATGCGTACTACTTCTATGCAAAAAATGTGGTTGATAACAAGGTTTCCTATAAATGCCCGTAGTAAATGACCCTTCCTTAATGCAAACAGTGACATCTGGGAATTCTATACTAACTTTAGAGTATTTCAAATAAATTTTAAAAAATCAATACTATTATTGATCATACTGAAGAATTCCAATAATGAATTCTCATCCCCTTTCCACAAAATAAATAAATCATCAACAAATCTCCTATAATAGTTAACTTGTTGCACAGATAATACATACTCTGTTTCCCAAGCTGCCATTACCAAATTTGCATAAGTATTTGCACAGCTGGTACCCATCGCTACACCTGTATTTTACTTGTAGCATACTTCTTTAAATAAAAATATATTGTTATCCAGAACTATTTCTAAAAGCATACATAAAAAATCAGCTTTCTTTGTATCAATATTACCACGCTCTATCATAAGTTTCCTTATCATACTAATCCCTTCATTACTGGGAATAGAGGTGAATAATGAAGTTACATCTAAAGTAACCAATATTAGATTATTAAGGTTACTTAAAGAACTAGTAGCTTCAAATAAACTAGTCAGAAATTGTTCCGTGTCCTTTAATACATACGAAAAATTATTTAGAATACCTTTAAGTTCTGTATCCAAAAAGATCGAAATGGGTTCAGTTAGCCAATTTGAACCAGAAACTATGGGTCTGAACTTTGGACAGGTAGGATTTTTATGAATCTTGGGAAGGCCGTGAAGCCTAGGTATCAGAGGAAACTCTACCATACAGTAGTCAAAAAATTCTTTTGTTATAAGTCCCATATGTAAACATTCATATAGCATACTCTGTATATTACGTTGCATCTCATACACAATATCTACCGATACTTTTTTATAAACTGTATCGTCATGTAACATCTCTAACATACTGTCATAGTAATAGTGTGCATTCATCATAACTACTGGGCCTCCTTTATCAGAAGGCCTAATAACAATATTATCATTCCTCATTAGATTATCTAATGCTGATTTTTCCTGTTTGTTGAGATTAAATGCTTTCTGTTGGATGTATAAACTATTATCATAAAAATCATTTTCACAAGCTTTTAAAAAACATTCAACATTATAAGGCAATTGGGGAACAAAAACACTTCTCTTTTTAAAAATGTTATGGTTATCACTTTCAACAGAAACTAATTGATCATTATATAGCAATTTCAACGCTACATTGCGGGTAAACAATCTAAGTGCAATAATGGTGTCGCTAATATCAACCGAAGCACTAGGTATAAAAGTCAAACCTCTATTGAGTAGAGATACCTCATGTTCCGACAGTTTGTAGCAAGAAATATTCCATACTAGTCCTCTTGGCCCCACATTTTCTTTAAAGTTTGAGTAGTTTGTGGCACCGGTGGCTCCTTGCGTTTGTATCCTTGATGGTTTTCTTTGTCCATAGAACCTCTTCTCTCTGAACGAATAGGAAGAGGTAGAGCAGGAAAATCCTGTTCGGTGTTATTCAGTTGAATTTTCCCTCCAACAGATTCATCCCTTGTTGGTTCATTGTGTGGGGATTTTGTGGAATTGTTACCGGAGGTTTCTCCCATAGGTGTAGAATAAGTTGAATTCGGGGCTATAGGCGACACTGTACTTCCTTCCACTCTCTGCATGGGTAGAGCCTCGCTTCCAACATTTGAGCTTGATAGCTCATTACTTCTATTAACAGAAGTAGGATTTACTTATTGCATACGCACCTGAGAATTAGAATTATTGACAATGGAGCGTTTGGTGTGATTTTCCTCCTGATTGCGTAAGGAATACTTCCTATGCTGATGGTTGCGACGCAATGCATATTCATTGAAGTTTGAGTTATTAGTTACACTATTAGTTTGCATTGTCTTGGGCCAAGTAAAGACTTGTTCATGTTCGAAATCATACAAGTCTCTCACTAATTTCTTTTTCTTTTGCTCCAACAATCTGTTTTCATATCTGGAGACTTTCTCAATTAAGTCATTAATAAATAAGTCAGTGAGATCGGCACCATGCAAACTAATGAGTTCATCTTGCCATCACAGCAACTCATTAGAAATTGTGGTCTCAATGGGCATAAAAAACTCTATAAGCAATTTTATATATGCCTTACTTGTATTCAGGTTAATTTGTTGCCATTTGGCTAATAGTTCAGGATAAAAGTTTCCATACGTGGGCATTGTCAACACCCGTAAGCCTCTCGGTATCACCTTTAGATTCAAACAGGCTTCTAGATGATGTCTCTGGCACTGTAAGCATTTAAACTTATAGAAGTCATTCTCCAAGTCCCTTTTCAGGGCACGTATCTGCATATCATCTGGGTTAGTATTCGATACCTGTTGTTCAAACCTCGGAAGTTCTATATCCAATAAAGGGTTGGGAGCTTCCGACAAAGCCCCTTTTAGTCTTGAATTAAAATCCAATTCAATTTGAGCCCTAGACATGCTCACTGCTGCTGCTTCCATAACCCAGAAAACAGTTCAAACAAATAACAAAAATCCCAACAAGCAGTCAAACGAAGAATATAGCAAACACCCAGACGTTGTCCTTAAAGAAGTCAGCAGGATAATAACCACATCGAACGTAAAAAATATATGATGAATTTATTAGAAAAAACGTAAGCACTTTCACAGTACACAAACCGCTTCATCAGATGTATAACTGTATAAAAACCACAATCCAATTTATATGAAAGCTTTACACTCATTAAACAATCAATCAATTTGCTTACTTAACTAATCAACTCTTTAAAGATGAATGCACTTACGCACATATAACATAACACATATAAAAAATATATATATACTTTGGGTTGACAGCTATCATAAATGCATAAACATATGTAACAGAATGGAGTCTAGCCTAAAAACATAGAATTTAAAATTTATGATTTATTTATTTAATTCTGCAAGATTTTAACACAGGTTTTAAAGGAACTACTTCATTTAGACCCCGTCCCCTATGAGCACCCAGTCTCAGAATCCATTTCGTTTCTATAGATTCAGTATTGTTGTAAATATCACCTAATCTATCATCAATATTTATCACCTGTAGTACTTGAAATCGGAATACATGTCCCTCACCTAGTGATAGCATGTGTTTGGCTAGTGCACTATGATCATAGCCTTTCGAAGTGCAGTAAACATGATCTCTAATACGTACACGTATATACCTTAAAGGTATAGTGCAAGTAATTAGGCACACATTTCATAATGCTTAACGTAAATTCTACCACTGTTGTTAAACCATCAAGAACTATTCTCTAATTAATTTATAATTCAAATTTAAGATAAAAAAAACAGATGTAAGACCATCATAAAAAAATCACCATACGTTTAATCTAGTCAAACATCCCCTAACAACGGTGTCCACATTCTGCCGAACTATCCCTCTATAAAATAGCTGACCTTGGTTTTAAAACACTGACAATGTTCATATTATCATTCAAACACAATGGTTTACAAACATCAAGCTTAATCTGCCATTTTATTTCCTGAACCTTCAGTTTATTTTTACCAGTTGCCACCTCTTTCATCCAGGATTATTTTCTCCATTATAAGAAATAAAAAAAATAAAATGAAAAAAAAAAAAAACATTTTCAATGAGTTATGAAAATCTTACATCTGGTATATGCAAGTCTTCAGGTTTGAAGGGGGCTTGCCCCCACATCAGGGGCTACAGGTGGGCTTGCCATTTGCAGAAACAATTTTAAAGGAGAACAGAGAAGTGTAGCATTCATTGCTCTCTTATATTTTTGTTTTACTCTTTTTTTCTTTTTATAATTCTGGAGCATTTATATTCACATTTATTAGTCTCAGAATTACAGTAGGGAGGAGGTGATTCTAGTGACTTTCATTTGCTCCAAGTACATTTGTTGGAATTGCATATTTGAGAGTTTTACTTTCATTGATTTCACGTACTGCCCACATCACTTTTTTAAACCTGTGATTAATAATGGGCAAGTCTCACTCTTAAGTCATCTATAGGTTAAGGGGAATATGGTGTCCTTTATTGAGCTTAATCGCTTAGTACAGTAGTTCAGTGCTATATTAAGGATTGGAAAATTCCATAATGGTTCCAATTGTTTATAGATGTGGGAGTTTAGGATATCCTGTATGGACTCAGCAATGGGTCTACCTATAACCAAATGAGGAAGTATTTGCAAAGGAAAGTAAATGGGTAACTTAGATGTTTAGACAGTATTTTGACCTGTAGGTATCTAGGTTGCTGTTGATTATGATGAGATCAAGGATAGTTACTGTTCCCACTTTGCCAGTTTGGTTTAACTAGGCTCATCACTAACAGATCTACTGCATGTTGGAGTGTTTTATTAAGATGAGGAGAGAGAGGGCCTGCAGCATGTATACTGAATCCAACAGGCATAATAGTGTTATAAGGGATATCTCCAGGGAATATTTCTGTTAGTACTTGTTGCATAACAGTGAGAGATGATAGGTGTGTGATGATCGGTGAGAGATAGGCGAAGGCTGCCAGCCTAGGCAAATAGAATTTGATATATAATTCTGTCATTTGTATAAATAAATGTAAAATACAGGCGTGTGTTTTTAAATGAAAGAAAACACTGTAAAATGTGAACTTCAAGATGGTTGCAACATTGCCATCTGCTGTAAGGAAAACCAAGCCAAGCATTTCAAATGTTTTTGAAAGTACAATTATCTAAAAAATGGTGCCAGAGTGGCTAGCTGAACACATTCTTCCTGTTGTCTTAACTTAAGGAATAATTGTTAGAGTGTACATGTGGAAGGTGCTTTATTGCTTATGTTTCTGCTACAGTGTACATGTGAAATGTCTTTAATTGTTGTATTCTCCTGTGCAGGTGTTAGCTTGCTAAATAATGTAAATGGAGTTTCTATTAGCCTGGGAACTCAGAGCAGGTGTCAAGATGATACAATATGAATACTGGGAAAACCTAAGTGTCAAAAAATCTGGGGAGGACCCAGAGACAAGATTGTTTGTGATGTTTTATAAACTATAGAAAGAGACCAGAAAGCATTTTGACTTTGGACCTCTAACTTACCAGCACTGCCTATGCTCTTTATGTATGTAATTAGGATTGCAGCACTTTGTTTTCTCTAAGATTAGCTAAAGATTAGAAAGTTAGATTAAGTATTTTTCTGTGTAAATCAGACCTGTCCTACTGTATTATTTTAAGTTTCTGTGTGATCTGTGAACTCTTAGATATCACTGTGGTGTAGTAGTTTTCTCTTGTGTTTTAATTATTTATTATTAAATATTTTTAAAACCTTCTACCTGTGGCTGATTTGTGTAGAGATAAATTATGCTTTAGAGTAATTATATATTTATAGAGTTTACTGTCTAAGCCCTTCCAATCAGCCTTAGACTGAATTGCCACATTGCCATTGGTTATTAATATTGCACAGTAATAACTGGACACCCTTTTAAGGGCCTTTTAGTAGTTGATATTATTAACTGGGTGGTGGCAGTAATTACTACTGTATAGTCTGGGTAAAAGGGTACAGTTGGAGAATCTGTGTCAGCCTTTCCTAGGAGTGTCTGTGAAGTTGTATAAATACTTATCTCAAAGTGTGTGTGTGTTGTGTCAGCTACCTGGCAGGGACACGAAGCACTGGTTGGACAGAGAGGGTACTGGAGGTTCTAGCTTGCCCAGTTAGGCTGAGACCTGAACCATATAGCTGTGCCAGTGGGGAGTCTTACTGGGGACCTGGTGAGTAAGGGAGCAGCCCGCCCCAGACTGACTGTGATCTCTGTGTGCACTTAAGGGAAATTGTACTTTACTGTGTGTATTAGTTATCCTTTTCTCTTCTATGAGACGACGTCCCTGGTGTTAGTGGTGAGGATTGAGGCTCCTTGATTGCTGGGCCAGGGCACAGTCGTCACAAGTGGTGGCAGTGATGGGATCTACTTCACCCACTAATTGACTTGTAGTGGTGTGGGTAGAGTGAATTCCTGTAGCTTATGTACAGTGATCTCTAAAAGTGTTTTGTACTCTAAAACAGCCATGCAGTGTATACTCAGAGTTCAGATCACAATTGTTTTATTTCTTTTGTTAGCTTAGTGTTAGTCAGGGTGAGCAGGCAGCATGTCAGCAGAAGAGTATGGAAAGCTGACAAGGAGCCAGCTGGCGGAGATGTGCCAGGCTAGGGGACTGGTGCATGGAAACCTGGCTAAAGCAGACCTGATTGCAGCCTTGGTTACAGTTGCATCAGAAAACAGCAGCCTGGAGGACAATCAGACTAACAGTGGATATACAATATCCTCAGAGTATGGACAGCTCAACCTTTCTGCAGTGGACTTAAAAATCCAGCTGGAGCTAAAGACTTGAGTTGGAAGCCAGGCGTATGGAACTAGAAGCAGCCAAGAGAATGAAGACCCTAAAATCTGAAGAAAATGAACAGCGGAGGAGACATGAGAGGGAAATGCTGACTCTTCGCCAGAGTAATGGAGGTAATGGGGAAGAGAGTAGCTGGACCCCAGAAGAACAAAAGGTCAGTAAAGTTCTTCCACAGTTTACAGAGAGGGATCATTTTGATAGCTTCATTCATATGTTTGAGCGGGTATGTAAACAGTATGAAGTTGACCAAAGGCTCTGGGTATGGTTCCTGACCCCCTTACTCCATGGTAAAGTTGTAACTTCTTTAGCAAAAATGAAAAAGTCACCATAAATAAACTCCGATAAAGTCCACAAAAAGCCCAATGGGGCTGGAAACTCAGAGAATAATCCACCAATGTTGAAATAACTTCCGACAGCACGGTAAAAAACTTTATCTGCCTAAAAAACTTTAACTGCCAAGAAAACAAAAGGTCTGTAAAAAATACGTGGGTATATATTAACGGATAATATTTTGGTGAACACATGGGTATATATCTTATATGTTACTTTTCTAGGTTTCACATGGTTTCACTAAAAATATCATAAACAAAAAACTGGCTTTTAAAGGATGAGTACTGTTAGCGCCGTATAGCTTACAAGTGGATAGGAGAAGGCACGTTTATTCTAACAATTATTTTAACAATTATTTTAACAATTAATCAATTAGAGACATAACCTAATTTGTATAATTAATATGTTACATCTATATAAGCAACAGGAAATGAATTTGTAAATGTTTGAAAAAGTTTGGCAGTGGCCAAATGAAAGCGCTTACGTATTTTTTGTTATTTTTTCACAACTGTTAATAAACTGTCGGAAGTTATTTCGGCATTGGTGGATTATTCTCTGAGTTTCCAGCCCCACTGTGCTTTTTGTGGACTTCTTTAGCAAAAATGCATTGATTATACTGCTGTAAAAAGACATTTGTTAGAATGTTTTAAGCTAACATCTGAAATGTATAGGAAAATGTTTTGTGAGCATAGACGCAAGGCAGATGAAAATGTATGTGACTATGTTGTTGAACGGAGCACTTATTTTCATAGCTGGGTGAGTGGATGTCAGGCCACCACTTTTGAAGGGCTAGCAGACCTTTTGGTAATGGAACAAGCCCTTAGCACTTTGCCTGAGGACATGAGGATCTGGTTAGCTGATAAACAGTGTGCTACTTCAGAGGAGTTGGTGAAGAAAGGAGACCTATACCTAGCAAACAGGGCAGCCCTGCACAGGAAAGGGAGCCCCAGTACTGCTCATGGGACTAAAGGAACCCATGGTGGGCAGCACAGACTGCCCCAACAGAATCCGCCAGTAGTAGGGGAAGCCACTAGTCTAGGTACACGTCCAGGAGCTAGGGTTAAATATTTTGAATGCAACCAGAGGAGCCATGTGGCATACAGGTGTCTACAGAGGCAAGGTGGGGAACCAAAGTTGAGGGAGCCAGTAAGTGTAAAAGACAAAATGCCAACAGTGGGTTGTCTTGAGACAACCGGGTATGGAACTACCATCCTGCAGATGTCCTAAGAGGGAAGGATTTGGATGAGGCAGTACTATGTGCTTATGCAGTTCCATGCAGTAAGGCTAGGAGACAAGTATGTGGGTCTGATAGCCTGGAGGAGACCCAGACAGACTGCATACTTGCAGCCAGGACTGCTGAGGTGGTTACTTCAGGGAGTGAGCTACGCTGTAGCAGTGAGACTGAATGTGAGCCACAGCTGCTTTTGGGTACTGATGTTCCCTTGGACAAGGTAACTGCAAAGGAAGAGGTATGTAGTAGTACCCAGGCTGACACTGAGGCACCGTTGTCAGAGGATGCCAGACTTCCTGTGTAAGGAGAGCTGGGAAGGGTTACAAGGAGAGACTTGAAACAGGCTCAGCTCTCAGACCCTACATTGCAAGGCCTGAGGCAGGTAGCTAGGGAGACACCTGATTCTCAAGGGAAGGGGGAATCTGTATATTGTAACAAAGGGTTACTGCGTACAGAGAGTGGACCCCTGAGGGATGGCTAGAAGGTGAGAGAGTACAGCAGTTGGTAGTGTCTAGAGCTTACCATCTGGCGCTACTAGCCACAGCCCATGATATTCCCTTTGCAGGTCATATGGGCATAAAACATACAAAGAGGCTTATTATGCAAAACTTAAATTGGCCAGGAATTTCCAGAGATGTAACAGGGTACTGCAGGACCTGTGAGCAGTGCCAAAAGGTAGGCAAGGCAGGAGACAGGGAGAGAGCTCCTTTGATGCCTTTGCTTGTGATTGAGAAGCCATTTCAGAGGGTAGCTATGGATATTGTGGGTCTTCTGAGTACCCCAAGTTCCAGTATATCCTAGTGGTAGTGAATTATGCTACACGATACCCTGAGGCAGTGGCTTTGTCCTCCATTGAGGCCGAGATGGTGGCAAATGCTTTGCTAGAGATTTTCAGAAGGGTAGGTATCCCAAAGGAAATACTGTCTGACATAAGTGCCAATTTTATGTCAGACCTGCTGGCTTGTCTGTGGAAGTCCTGTGGGCTGAAACACATGAAGACCACCCCCTACCATCCCCAGACTAATGGTCTTATTGAGAGGTTAAACTCTGCAATCAAGTAAATTCTACAGGCATTTACAGATCAGTTTAAGAGGGAGTGGGACACATATTTGCCCTATCTGTTGTTTGCTTACAGAGAGGTTCCCCAGGAATCCACAGGTTTTTCACCCTTTGAGTTGCTGTATGGGCATAGGGTGAGGGGACCTCTAGATTTAATTTGTGATGAGTGGGAAAGTGAGTGTGAGTCTCACAAGGAGTCTGTTGTGGCATACATCCTGAACCTCAGGACAAGGCTCAGGGAACTCATTGGTCTGGCCCAGGAGAACCTGGCAGAAGCCCAACAACAGAAAACGGTGTGGTATGACAAGAATGCTCAAGCTAGAGAGTATGCTGTAGGGCAGCAGGTGACGGTTCTCATTCCTGTCAGACACAACAGGTTGCAAGCATCTTGGGAGGAACCCTACAAGGTGGTAAGAAAGGTAAGTGATGTTAACTACATGGTGGAAGTGCTAGGCAGATGGCAAGGGCACAAATTGTACTATGTTAACATGATGAAACCTTACCATGATAGGGAGGCCCTTGTGCTGAGCATTTGCAGTGGATTGCAGGAGGAGTCTGAGGGAGAGCTGGGTACTGATCTCCTCAGTGAGGCTTGGGCTGACACCTCGGTGGAAGGGGTAGCAATGTCTCAGCAGCTATCTCCTACCCAGGTTCGAGAAATCCGAGCAGTGTTGCAGGAGTTTGGGGGCATGATAACTGGCAAACCAGGGAGCACCCACCTGGTGCAGCACCAGGTGGATACAGGACCCCAAAGGCCTGTTAGGCAGGCCCCTTATAGGGTACCTGAGAGAGTCAAACAGACTCTGAGGGAGGAGGTACAGGAGATGTTGGAACTAGGGCTGATTCAAGAGTCCGGCAACCCCTGTGCCTCACCAGTGGTGTTGGTGACAAAGAAGGATGGCAGCACCAGGTTCTATGTGGATTACAGGAAATTAAATAGTCACACAGAGTTGGATGCTTACCCCATGACTAGGACAGATGAGGCCCTAGAGCAGCTGGGTGGGGCTAAGTATCTTACAATCATTGATCTTACCTAGGGTTACTGGCAGGTGCCTTTGAATCCCAGTGCTAGAGAGAAGTCAGCCTTTGTGACTCCTTTTGGCTTGTATGAGTTCACAAAGATGCCCTTTGTGATGAAGAATGCCCCAGCGACTTTCCAGAGGCTGGTAGATCATATCTTAGCAGGAGCAGGAGGGTTTGCCCTTGCTTACATGGATGATATTGCTATCTACAGCCATTCCTGTCAGGAGCACCTTCAGCATGTTAAGGAGGTGCTTGGCAGACTACAGGGGGCAGGGTTGACCATTAAGCTGAGCAAATTTCAGGTGGGTATGACAGAGGTCTCCTACCTAGAACATAGAGTGGGGAGTGGTAAGATAATGCCAGAACCTGCCAAAGTGGAAGATATTCAGGCATAATCTATACCTGTTATCAAAAAGCAGGTGAGGGCATTCTTGAGGACAGCAGGGTACTACAGAAAGTTTGTTCCCAATTATAGTACCATAGCTGCTCCCCTCACAGACCTGACAAGGAAGAACAGGCCAGATAAGGTAGTGTGGACCACAGCATGTGAGCAGGCATTTCAGAAGCTTAAGGAAGCTTTGGGAGGACCCCCTGTGTTAGCCAGCCCAGACTACAGCAAAGAATTTGTTGTTCAGGTGGATGTTTCAAACTATGGGGTGGGGGCTGTACTTAGCCAGATTTCTTCAGTGGGAGAAGAGCACCCAGTGGTTTATCTCAGTCATAGGCTCCAACCCAGGGAGGAATGCTATGCAGCGGTAGAAAAGGAATGTCTAGCCATAGTGTTGGGCACTACAAAAACTTCAGCCTTATCTGTATGGAAGAAAATTCACTGTGATGACAGATCACAACCCGCTAACATGGTTAAACAGAGCCAGTCAGCAAAATGCCAAGCTGCTAAGATGGAGTCTTGGGTTGCAAGCATATGATATGTCTTTGCAGCACTGCAGTGGGAGTAGCAATGCCTATGCAGATGGGCTCTCAAGACAGGGAATGGGGTGAGGTACACCCAGATAGACCTGACACTCTCAAGCGATGTTTCTCAAGAGGCACTTGAAAAACTTGCTTGAGTTCCCCGGGGTGGAAGAGATGTGACAATTGGGGAGAGATGGGCGAAGGCTGCTAGCCTAGGCAAATAGAATTTGATATATAATTCTATCATTTGTATAAATAAATGTAAAATACAGGCTTGTGTTTTTAAATGAAAGAAAACACTGTAAAATGTGAACTTCAAGATAGTTGCAACATTGCCATCTGCTGTAAGGAAAACCAAGCCAAGCATTTCAAATGTCTTTGAAAGTACAATTATCCAAAAAAAAATGGTGCCAGAGTGGCTAGCTGAACACATTCTTCCTATTGTCTTAACTTAAGGAATAATTGTTAGAATGTACATGTGGAAGGTGCTTTATTGCTTTGGTTTCTGCTACAGTGTATATGTGAAATGCCTTTTATTGTTGTATTCTCCTGTGCAGGTGTTAGCTTGCTAAATAATGTAAATGGAGTTTCTATTAGCCTGGGAACTCAGAGCAGGTGTCAAAATGATGTAATATGAATAATGGGAAAACCTAAGTGTCAAAAATGGGGTAACCTGGGGAGGACCCAGAGACATGTTTGTTACTGATGTTTTATAAACTATGTCTCAGAAAGAGACCAGAAAGCATTTTGACTTTGGACATCTAACTTACCAGCACTGCCTATGCTCTTTATGTATGTAATTAGGATTGTAGCACTGTGTTTTGTCTAAGATTAGCTAAAGATTAGAAAGTTAGATTAAGTATTTTTCTGTGTAAATCAGACCTAACCTACTGTATTATTTTAAGTTTCTGTGGGATCTGTGAACTCATAGATATCGCTGTGGTGTAGTAGTTTTGTCTTGTGTTTTAATTATTTATTATTAAATATTTTGAAACCTTCTACCTGTGGCTGATTTGTGTAGAGATAGATTATGCTTTAGAGTACATTATATATTTATAGAGTTTACTGTCTAAGCCCTTCCAATCAGCCTTAGACTGAATTGTCACATTGCCATTGGATATTAATATTGCACAGTAATAATTGGACACCCTTTTAAGGGCCTTTTAGTAGCTAATATTATTAACTGGATGGTGGCAGTAATTACTACTGTATAGTCTGGGTAAAGGGGCACAGTTAGAGAACCTGTGTCAGCCTTTCCCAGGAGTGTCAGTGAAGTTGTATAACTTATCTCAAAGTGTGTGTGTGTGTGTTGTGTCAGCTACTTGACAGGGACATGAAGCACTGGTTGGACAGAGAGGGTACTGGAGGTTCTAGCTTTCCCAGTTAGGCTGAGACCTGGACCCTATAGCTGTGCCAGTAGGGAGTCTTATTGGGGACCTGGTGAGTAAGGGAGCTGCCAGCCCCAGATTGACTGTGATCTCTGTGTGCACTTAAGGAAAATTATACTATACTGCGTGTATTAGTTATCCTTTTCTCTTCTATGAGACAACGTCCCTGGTGTTAGTGGTAAGAATTGAGACTCCTTGATTGCTGGGCCAGGGCATGGTCATCACAGGGTGTAGTACATCAAAAGTGCTAAAGAAGAGAGGAGTACATCCTCTTAGAGTTAGATGAGTATAGACCCAGTTGGGGCTTCTGCCATTGGTAGGTAATCATTATTACCCAATGGATAGTCAAACAGCCACCTTTCTTGGAGAAGTAGTGTAGTCCCCCCTCCCCCCCATACGGTGCCTGGTCTATTATCATTGTATAGGGTATAGGTGGAACGGCTAAATTTAGAGGCACGATAGTCATCATTTAACCCAATTTCAGTGATTGCCACTATGTGAGATGTCTCACTGAATAGCTGAGATTCAAAGGAATTGTGACTAACCATTGATGCTATAGATGTTCAAGTAGAGCATTTTTCAGATCTCTGCTTCTAAGTAGAGTACAACTAGCAATACTTGGGAATTTTCTCACTTCTTGGAGAGGCAAGGATTTATTTTGGATATCTCCTGAGAAGATAATTCTAATGAGGATGTCATATAGTATGACTGGGAATTTTTTTCAGCTAAATGCTTGACTTGAAATATCAGTGTAGCAGTGTAGCTTGAGCATGTAATTGTATTCTTGAAAAATGCAACAGTGGAAATATAATTTTCCTTTAAGGTTGCTGGAGCTGCTTTGAAAATGATTTGGGAGTTATGTGCTTGGAAAGTGTCAGGCCATGCACTAATGCGAAGATAATCTGCCAGAGATAAGCATACCAGACATGATATTTTGATGAGCATTTTGTATGTTGTGTATGTTGTAGTGAAAAGTGGGTAATAGGAATTCAGAGATGTGAGAACAGATACTATAGATTTAGGTGGTAGGAGTGGATCCATTGTCAAGCACTTTTTTGCTACTGGAGGCATGATAATTTCTAATGCCATTTGACTTATAGGTTCATAGGTTCATAGCAGGTTAGGTGGCTATTGGCCCAGTCGTAGCAGGTTAGGTGACTATTGGCCCAAGGCCTTTATAAGCCTAGCCATGTTATACCCTTGTTGCCTTAGTGGCTAAGTAGTATGGTCTATATTTGCATCATGGGTCTATGATCAGCACCTACTGCCCTTATCCAAGAGACAGAAGCCCATTTTCAGTGGAGACCTGAGGAGAAAAGCTCCAGTATAATACAGTACAAGAAATTCTGAACTTATATTTGAGATTAAAACTAAGGCAGGTAATAAACATCAAGAGATGAGAACAAACAATTATATATAAATGATGTTACAATGAAATGTAGATGTAAAAGTTATATACACATATTGTTATGTGTCATGTAACTATATAAGTATAGACATTTGCATACACTGTAGCTGCAAATGAACAAGTGTTCTACACTTTGACATGACTCCAATTTGAGAGATATAGAGTCATGTGAGATTGGAGCTGTGAGAAAAGAAACAAAAAGAAAGTGCATAAGTGATAGAGAGGGGGGGATTGATATAGGGTCCAGGAAGGGGCTGCATCATGCATTTGTTAGGAAGTTTCTTAGCTCTTTTTTGAAACTATTAATGTGTGTGTGATATTTCTTACATTAGAGGTGAGTTTGTTCCAGGCTTGGGACACTGAGTATTTGTATAAGAGTTTTCCAATGTTTTTGTTGGGTTTGTAAATATCGAGGAGATGTTGGTTGGGGTGATGGAGTGAACATTTAGGATGTAGTAGGATACTACAGAGGAGATGGAAGAGCAGACAGTTGGCTTATTAAGTATGGAGTGTGTGATATATAACTGTGACAGTAGCAGTTGGGGGAATTTGAGCCATTGTAGTTTCTTTAGAGCAAGGCAGTGGTGAGAGTTATAAGGTTGGTTAGTGGCAAATCTAGCTATTGTACTGTAAGTTTGTTCAAGCTTGGTGATTAAAGTAGTTTGTAAGTTTGTAAGAATTGGAACGGCATAGAGTAGGCAGGGTAGGAGGAATGCCTGTGCAAGAGAAAGTTTAGAATTTGATGAAACAAATTTTTTTATTCATATGAATTCCCAATTTTTGATGTGTCTTTTTAATACACTGTTGAATGAGAACGTCAATTTTTAATTGATCATCAACCGTGGTACCAAGGAGCTTAGTCTGAGATTCTACTTTGATAATGGTGTTGTCAAATGATGAGATGGCGAAGGTGGTTTTTGATGGGAGACTGATTTTAGTAGGAAGAGAAGGAGTTTTGTTTTGGATTTAAGTAGGTTTTCTGTAAGCCATCTTGCCATTTTTCAATAGAAAGAGAGTGAAGGCGATGGATATGGTTGGAAAAGGAGAAGAGAGTAGAGTCTTAGGCATATTATACAAGAGAGGACTGGCTTCTGGATGTGGAGAGGTTGTTTGTAAAGATATTGAATAGAAGGGGGGCCCAGAATAGACCCTTGGGGGACCCCTGTCTGGATAGGTAGGAAGGGGAAGTAGGAAGTGTACCATCTGACAGACTGTAGCCTGCTTGTAAGGTTGCTAGAGAACCAGTGAAGAGTGGAAGTGGAGAGGTTGAGATCACATAGTTTTGTTAGTGGCTTAGAGTAAGATACTGTATCAAAGGCTTTTTAGAGGTCAAGGAATAGACAGGATACTAGTTGGTTGTTGCCTCTAGCCTCAGCAACAGTATAAGTGAAGGACAGAAGGGCACTAGTAGTACTGTGGTTTGGCCGAATCCCATGTTGAGTACAGGTCAGAATGTTTATTTGGATTAGAAATTTTAGAAGCTGTGTATGAATGCATTTTTCAAGGATTTTTGAAAGAGGGGAAATAATGGCTATGGGTCTGAAACTGGAAGGGTCAGTGGAGTTTCCTCCACTATTTAATAATTTAATACTTTAAATACTTAAAGTATAAGTCAGCACCATTTCATGTTCTGTATATTACACTCATGTGGGTTTCACTGTGACTGTAGTTATGTCATGTGGTCCTTGATTACCTCTAACAAATGTATATCAGTCTGTGGTAGGAGTATCTACTGCTCGTTTTCCCTGTTTAAGTTCAATTTTTGAAGATCACATTGCATGGAAAAAGTTTTGCATTTTTATCTCACTTCCAGATCTTCCTGTTACAAGAGTAGAATATAGCAGCTCCTCTTTTTCTTTTACTTTTACATACAAATGTAATCTATTTATAGTTGACTTGTCTTGTATAACTTTTTTTGTCATCTTCAAGCAGAAATAAGTGTTAGAGCAGGTTCTGATCAGTATATTTACTGCAAAATATTTATTTTTTGGCATTTTTACTTGTGACTGCATCATTGCTACTCTAATTGTGCTATACACAGCTTAAGACTATGAAAACCTACATAAATGTTAGTAATATAATTATTTTCTTATTTGGTTTCCTTTCTGTTATGTATTTTAATCAGTATTATGTTACTATAACAGATGAGTAACCCCAAGATTATAGTAGTGAAGCCTGCAAAACACCCATCCCTGGACTAAATTTCAACATACCCACAAGTGTCACATATTTATACAAATATATCCTTAGCTGCCAGCAAACTGCAAAGGAAACTTGATAAATAGTTAAGAAGCAAAGACCCGTGAACTGGCCTCTACTTACACTGCCCACAAATTATAGTTTTTATTAATTTAAAACATTGCAAAGGCTTAGTGATCTTAATTATGGGCATTAAAACAATCAGTAAATAAATGTCTCAATTTTTTTTCACAAATCTGTTTTATTTATTTCAGAGAGAATTCACCAACAAATTTACAGCAGTCCAATGTACAAAGTGGGTACATACAAACAAAGAATGCAACCATATTGGGCATAAGACCATATAGATAATTTACCATCAAGGTTACAATAAACAAGGAAATGGCACATAAGCAACAGTACTGCTGATAGCTTTTCATTAAAAAAATAGCAGTATGACTTGATATAAAAAAATGTTGATCTTTAGTTAGCCCACAACTATATACAATATTTACAACTGCTATGATGAGAAATCTCGTAGAGCAGGGAGGTTACTGTTTTGTATGTTCTATACAGTTAATATGAAATTGCGGAATTTACCCTGCTTATTTTATTATTACACATTCAGGGGACAGAAGGTAGTGATTATTATAAGCTAATGTCTGTAATATCTACAAATAGTACTTATTCCTTAAGAATGTGGTCAATGAGAAAACCCAAAAACTTCTGGTAGTAGGAATTTTTTTTATTATTTCTTGTTGTCATTTTATGGGAGATGATGTATTTGAGTTCCATGTTTCTATATCCCTCCAATGCTAATTTGGATCTGTCTAACCAGTTTTGAGTGATGTTGAGTTTCAATAACATGAAATGAGTGATACGAATGTGGAATTTTGGGTTCCTATCAGCATTTCGAATGTTGAAAATGCTGAATTTAATTTAATCAAACTGAAATGTTCGAAATCTCAGAAGAGCAAACTGTAGGTGCGTGGGTTTGTCCATCACTGAGCTACGGTTAAAGTAGATGTAAAGGCTGAAGAGGATAACAAGGGATATATATATATATATATATATATATATATATATACATATATTAGCTGAAAAGGCTGAAGAGGATAACAAGGGATATATATATATATATATATATATATATATATATATATATATATATATATATATATATATATATATATATATATATATATATATATATATATATATATGAAGCAGCACAGAATAGTGTAGTGGTTAGAGCATCCGCCTAACAAATAGGCATTCCCAGTTCAAGTCCCACTGCAGCACATATAATTTTCCATGTGAAATCTGTATATGAACATATTTTAACATATTTTTGCTGTATAACCGGCATAATAGGAGTACTGCATGAAATGCACATATGAAGTGTAAGTGTCATAATGAATAAGGCACTAATAAGCAGGTTTAAGCACAAATAAGCAGTAGTAAGTGTGTCTAAGTGCATTTGCGTCAGGGTAAGCATTACCTGCACAGATTAAGCAAAGTAGAAGCTAACTGAGTGTAAGAAACTGTAACCGGAGGTTAGCAGTGCTTACCGTCGTGCAAACCCGCTTACAACTGCTTTAAAGTGCCTTAATCACTCTGGATCCAATGGCCCATGTTCTGTCCAGCAACAAAATAAACTGCCTCTGCAAGGCTCAAACTCAGGACCCTGTATACCATAGTCACAGCAGTTAACCACTACGCAATCATCGCAATAGATATGAATGAGGTATCAGCAAACTAATCCTCACCACAGGAAAATCAAACCAAACATGTGAACTGAATCTATGTACAGTGTGATGTTGTATAACCTGCCACAGAACATAAATATGTGAACTGGAGTACTGCGGTAAGCATAGATTTGAGGTGTTATTGTAATAAAGTGTAGAAGTCCCCAGGTCCCCATACAGTGCATGTATACATGAATCACAGATACCAGACACATATATAACCTGTAATTAAGAATAAATCATTGCCAAATGGCAAATATAGTGCTAATTAACTATTAAGCAATGCTAACCGCAGCACAGCTCAAGTTAGTAAGTGTAAGCAATGTGTAGGGGAGCCAATTCAATCTGCCGAGTGGTATATGTCTTTAAGCAGTGCCAACCTCTTGTAAGCAGGTGTGCCCATAGCTTAGCCTTTTCAAAACTGGCCAATCATGGGGAAGTGCGGGAAAATGGCTGTATTTAAACCCCACAGGTGGGAATACTTCCCATAACTGGTTGTAGCTTCCTACTGCAGGCAGAATGGCTGGTGTGGATGAAGGCACTTGATTTAGAGCGCAGCGCTGGGGCATCAAGGAGTCAGAAATCATGGTATGGTTCCTGGTAATACACCATGATCAGAGACTACTGCAGGGCCAGTACCAGGGCTCACAGTATAAAATGGAGGCCTGGGACAGTCTCACCCATGACCTCACCAGTGCCACAGGTATCCCCCAGACTGGTGAGCAGGTCAGGCACCACCATGCTGACCTGAAGCAACGGGGGAATGTACTGGAACAGTGGATCCAGGAGCCTCGGCAGATGCCCAATGCCCCAGTACTGAGTAAGTACTCATTCTACTAAATAGTAAATAATTTCCTAGCTTGTGTATGCTGTGGATAGGTATGGCTAAACATCACTGCATTTCTCTGACAGCTGCAGATGAGCGGGCTGCAAATCAGCAAGCCCATGATGCTAGGCTGCAAAGTCTGCATCACGAGGCAGGTTAGTAATCAGTCTGCATGTACTGTCATGACAAATAAATATAAGAGCCTTAGAAAGTGTTGTACCAGTAGAAATAAATGTGTAATAGTCTGTGAATAAAGGTATAACCCCTGGAGTGCTTCTGTTTACTCTTTTCTCATATGTTGGCGATCTGTTCCATACTATAATAGTACTGTTGTATCTTAAGCAGTGTCACCCACACCGTGGTATGCAGATAAAATGGGCATGAAGTCCTGCTTAACAATGTTGGAAGTGCCAAGAGGTCAGTCACAATGAACAAGTTAGGGAGACTTAGATAGAAAACAGTCAAAAGCTTTATATCAATTCCATGATAGCACAGTGTACTGTGATGTTAGCTATAATATTTTGTCACACACAGCAGGGGTTTGAATCATGGGAGCACTACTAAGTTGTATGCATAATCATACCCCACAACTGTACAGATTTTGATACAACGTTCAGATAGAAAGCTGTATGCATAATTACACCCAACAACAGTACAGAAGTTGCTAAAGTGTTCAAATTGTAAGTTGTATGCATATTTATACCCCACAACTGTTCCAATCTGTCCAGCATGTCCAGATAAATGGCCCATATCACCAGCTTGGTACCCTGTTCCCCTGAAAATCCAGTGTGATGATCCAAGAAATGTAGGCAGCTGTCAATGACATATAACTGATAGTCAAACATGTACATAGTCAGTGAATGTATATGGAAACAAACCTGTCATTCTAGCACCTCACCCAAAGTGTATGACAGCAATTCTCAACATATGTTTCATTAACACCTGCAGTCTGTCACACCTGTACGTAAGACACAGGTCACATATTTAATAATTTATAAACATACCAGTGTACAATATAAGGCTATTGTGTAGTGTAATAATACATGTAAGGGAAAGAGCGCTGCAGTGACTAAGAATATTGTGAAAACTACAAGGATATATTAGTTGTTAATTGAACTCTCTCTCTCTCACCCCTACCATATGTGCATAATAACCCAATGACACTTCTCAACTGGTATGTGTACACTCCAAACTTTTGTTGGGACATATATCCTAATGGTTTGTAAATATTCACATTTGTTTTGATGCATGTGCCATGTGAAAATACACCCATATTGGTGGCCTGTTGCCATCAATGAAACCTGCATGCTCCTATAATGTTGTTCCTTATATGCATGTGTTCTGCTTGCTTTGCAACTGTGTTAAATCTGGTGTGTTGGGTTAATGGGAATACCTATGCATGCTGTTATAACTAATCTTGAATGCTGTTGACTGTTACTAACCCATATCTGTTATAAACCTGTGACAACACAGCTTGTATGGGAAGGCCAGTCCCAGCGGACCCACCTGTCCCACCTCAACTGGCCATGGCACCGGGCACCAGCACAGCTGGGGCCCAGCCTGGGACCTCCCTTTCTGTGGGCCCTGCGCCACCTTCGGGTGGAACCGCTGCAGGGGATGGGGCTTGCTCCCACTTGGAGCGGGAATGGAGGGGAACCTGTCACCTATCAACAGGCCCGGGCCGTGGTGTGTAAGGAGTTTGATCTGGAGTATCCAGAGCGGCTACGCCAGCTTGAGGGTTGAGTGGTGCTATTAGAGGGTGAGCCTGCCCCTCCCATGCAGCCCCCAGCACAGCCACCTTTGGGGCCATGAAGGTGCAGTGGTGACTGCCCATGGGTGGGGACCTCAGTCCTACTGTTTCCCATTGGAGGCTCATGGGCTTGTGACCTCCAAACACCCCTCACCCCTCCCTGTCCAAGGTGTTTACCCCCGCATGTGTCATATACTGGCTCTGTATGCATCTTGTATGTCTTGTCTGTTAACCTACCCAACCTACATTCCCAAATATACCTACTACCCCTCCCCAACATCCCACTCTCACCTGAAAAAAAAGGGCAATCTGTTCCCACAAAAAAATCTCGCCCCATACACAGCTGTCCATTTCGCACATGTGTCCACTGGACGCATGTAATCTGGTCTAATTGGCATCGCAATGAATATATGTTGTCCTCACCCATCCCCCAGGGGTTTGAGGGTCCAAATGTACCTGCAAATATAGTGTATATGCACAGCTGTTGCTGTAGAAGAAATGGGCAGCTATGGACCTTTCCTATACCCTTTCTGCACATGCCTAGCTATTTCCCCTACTGTCTTACCCTCTTTGTGCCCTGTTTTTCACCACTTTCATATCAACCCCTTTTTCTTTTCTTTTAAAGGAATTAGCATGGGGGTAAGCAGCAGTAAGCACTGTTAAGCAGCGCTAAGCAGATTTGCGCGGGTTTGTGCGGGGGTAAGCTATGCCTACACAGGTTGAGAAATTTGAAGCTAACTGACTGTAAGAAAACATAAGCAGAGGTTGGCAGTGCTTACAGTCATGCAAACCCACTTACAATTGCTTAAAAGTGCCTTAATCACTCTGTAGCCAACGTCCCTTGTTCTGCCCAGCAACAAAATAAACTGCCTCTCTAAGGCTGAAACCCAGGACCCTGCACTTCATACACAAAGGGATCTACCACTAAACCATGGCAGATATACATAACCTAAAGTTTTCACAAACATATCATGCAGCACAATCGCTCAACAGTACAGGAAATGTATTAATATCATACCACACAACCTGTTAATGCAAGAAGTCTGGACAATGTATACCACATTGTGGATACAAATAGGCATATATGTCAACTAATGCTCTAATACACTTAAAATGTTGCTAGTTACACAGTTATATGTATTAGAACACATATGTAGAAGGAGATGAAGTCTGAAACACAAAAGTGTTGTCACTAGTTACTGACTTCAATGCTGCGATCATCCATGACAATTGCCAAGTGAATGAGGAACAGGCCAAAATATGATCCGAACATACATCGACATATGGACAGATATATATCGGTAAATGTAGACAGATAGACAGCTATATGTAGATATATATATATATATATATATATATATATATATAGTATATATGTATATATATATATATATATGTATATATATATATATATATATATATATATATATATATATATATTAATGTATGACTCACAAATAATCATATAACATCAACTGTAAATAGATACATACATATGTTCACCACCTGTGAAATGTCAAGTGTGGTAACCATTCCCTCAAATGAGAATACTGACATTAAACATATACCAACCCACAATTCAAAGGACATGACACGACACACAGGTATGCATACACAGAAAACCTTTATTTGTGTTCTATACAATAATGTATGCCAGTACTTACACCACATAAGGTTGGAAATATGTACTCAGTGATGAATGCAACGCCCACACAAAACAGTAGATGTAAGCAATGTGTATATATACCATATTATGCTGTCCAGGCCAAGGCATTCAATTAGTACAACAGTAGAAACAGGATTTGCCTTCATGATATGTAACAATCAACAACTACACATGTAGTTCTGCAGCCTCCAATTACACCCTGTAGTCAAGCCCTAGGGGAAAAGTAGCACTTGTGTTAATGTCACAGCATCTTGTACATAACATTGCTTAACCTAACATCTCACTATCACACTGAATGACTCTCGTCTTAACAGTTATATCCCTGAAAAAGTGTCATAGCCTAGGTTAATGGCATAACCCTCCCCCCCATAAAAGGCTGTACAAGGGCAAGGAACACTGTGTACCACACACTTACCTCTGGAATGTACAAGGGCACATATGTGTTCTCCAGCTGTTGCCCCCATATATATGGACTTGGCCTAACAGTTGGTGTGTGAGTCCATGACATGACTGGGATGATGACACAAAAGTGAGGTAGTGAAGAGCAGTCCAAACTCCAAGAAAAACAACACAGTTTTATTACTGCTTTCGGAGTGCGCAATGTCACTCCTTCATCAGACAATATTAAACTAAAGTAGATTCACTATTTATACAAGTGACTGAATGCCAATTATCCAATTATATTAAAATGACATGCTGCTCAAAACAGCATATAACCCAACATTAAAAAACCTTTCCTAAAACCAACCAAAAAATAAATACTTATAAAGTCCTACAAAGACATAATATAAAATATAAAATATGAATAAACAAAACCAAAGTAAAATAAACAATCAAAACTTATTAGATAATAAGGTGAATACAATAGAATATAAACATTTAGTTCAAACAAATGAAAATACTAACTTTGTAAACAATAATGTATAAAAAGACATATCCAAAACATAAATATGTAAATTGGGACTTAACCCAATAATGTATCATCTTTTCATTGTTAAATACTTTACAATACACTTAATAGAAATAGCTTCATTTAAGCCAGGAGACATATAAGCAGCAGTTCTAATCTGCCAAAATAATTCCTCCATCTCTAACCTAAGTTGCCAGGGGCCCCCTCTGATATCATACTCAATCTGTTTAAGAATGACAAATTTAAAATTATGGTTTGGAAACCTAATGATGTGTCTAGCCAAAGCGTTGGTAAGATCACTTTTATTAATGGCATAATAGTGTACGTAGATGCGCTGCTTTAATTTTCTTTCGGTTTTACCTATGTAAAATGCTGCACATCCCTGACACACTGCGCAATAAACCACGCTGCTAGTATCACAACTATATTTTCCTCTAATTCTATATATTTGATCCCTAATCCTAATTGTGGGGTCCAAACAAGAAATTTACATTGTCTACATGCTCCACATCTATGCATGCCAGAACCTTTAGCGTGTTTAAAATATTGCTTTACTTTGAGTAATGCTTTAAGGTTTAGGCCCCGTCTATAAATAATTTTAGGGCAGGTTCCCAATACATTAAACAAAGTGTTGTCCTCCTTAATAAAGACCCAATTTTTAGTAAGTAACTCTCTAATTTCGAAATGATCTAAACTATAAGTACTTAAAAAACTAGTTTTGAAAGCAAGGTCTGGTACATGATTGTGAAGGACAGGTTCAATAGAGTTGTCACTATTAGAACTAGAAAGGATAGGTCTAACAAAACTGGTCTGCCGTTTATACATTACTTCAGATGTGGTTTCCATCAGGATAGATTTTGGATATCCCCTATCGGTAAACATAGCAAACAAATGTTCACATTCATCTTTAAAATCTTTGTCATCGGAGATCATCCTGGCTGCCCTAACCAACTGTCCCTTTACAACAGATTGCTTCTGATGATTAGGATGACAGCTGGTGAAGTGCAGGAAGGTGTTGGAATACGTAGGCTTTCTGTATATGACACTTTTATACCTGGAGTTTACAATGTCCTTAGATAACAAAATATCTAAGAAGTTGATGTTAAACTCCTGAAAGTTATACGTAAACTCTAAAAAGTTTGTTTGCTATGTTCACCAATAGGGGATATCCAAAATCTATCCTGATGGAAACCACATCTGAAGTAATGTATAAACGGCAGACCAGTTTTTTTAGACCTATCCTTTCTAGTTCTAATAGTGACAACTCTATTGAACCTGTAATATACATGTGTATATATATATATATATATATATATATATATATATATATATATATATATATATATATATATAAATATATATATATATTTATGTCAGTACATGTCCCCTGCCATGACATGTGTGACAGAACATCACAAATCAATACACAACATACCTACACACCAGTACATAGCTGCAAGATGGAGTGTGGAGTGTGGTTGGAAACACATCACAATTGTTTGAGAAGGTGGGATATATATGTTGGTGAAGGGTATTAGGCACATATTGGTATGTAGGTCTGGTTTGGTGACAAACAAGACAGCATACAGAGCTAGTATATGATACATGTGGTGGTTAAACACTGTGGACGGGTAGCTACATTTGGAATGTGGAGGCCATTGAGCCCCCACATGGGAAGAAAGGAAACATGGGGCCCACTCATGGACAGTCATGACAGCATTTACATAGACATAAAGGTGCCTGAGCTGTGGGCTGGGCAGGAGGAACATGCATGTTGAAACTTGTGTATGTGTACTGCATGCCTCCAGGTGATGTAGCACATACCCCATGTCTCTGTGGAGCTCCCTATGCACAAGACCCTTGACCTAAATGGGTGACAGACATATGTCTGTGTGTGGTCCATGGGGGGGCACCATCCCCTGAGGTGGTTCCACATGAAGGTAGTGACAGAACAATAGATAATGTGGTTCCATGGTGGGATGTGATATGGACTGGTAACATGTGCACATTAAGTGGGAGTGGTGTTCCTGCTGGCAAATAACCCCTACACATACTGGTGTGTAACTGTCATGGAACATATGTAGGTTGTAATAGTCCACACAATCCCAGGACATGTCCAACAGCATGCATAGATATCCACAATATCACAGAATGGCAGATGTGTAGCAATCAAATAGCAGGCATACAACATGCATATGTGGAAACAAAGTGGCAGTGACAATGGCATGCAGGTGAAATACTCTGTAACAGCCCAGCAACTCTAGTGTCCCCACAGAAAGCATGTCTATAAACAGATAGAAGAAAGTGTTGTACAATACAATATATGACCCAATGGTACATATACCAGAAACATACCACTAGCGCTATGTGAACATTAAGTTGGTGCTGATATAGTGGCGGGAGACTGATATGTGTATTGTATTATGGTAAACTTGACATATGAGTTGCTAAGACATATTTCCATCATTATGTCTTTCAGAGAGTATGGCGCACCCAAGTAATCTCACCTACAGTGCAGCTGAGGATGAAATTATAATCACCAGCATCATCCAGAACTATCATGGACAAGCCAGGACCAGCAGTAGCGAATAACCATGTAGAAAGACGTGGTCCCAGGGTGAATAAAGTGGGGATGCACAGCCGTACATATGAGCAGATCCACCACCATTATAGTGACCTGCTTCGCCATGTAAGTCACCGTGCTACTGCCGTGTGGGTTGACCACCTTGCAACAAGGGGGCCATAACATCCATCCCCCCTCACCAGAGTGGAGGAGCTGCTCATGAGCCTGGTAGCACCTGCCCACCAACAAGAGCTACAGACATACACAGTCAATGGAGGTGGGTGCTACACACACTCCAGACATGGAGCATGCAGGTAAGGTTCCAGGGCATATCAGTAGATGACTGTAGTGTATGCATCTGTACAGATAGAACATGCAAATGTGAGATGTGGGGTCTGTTGCTGTGTAGTACTGATAAGCAGTAATGCATAATCTGTAGTACTGTGGACTTCAGCTGTTGTTGTACTGTAATATTGCAGCCACCCTGTAGCAATGCCACAGCTGTGGCCACTGACATCAACTTTATCCTATCTCCATGTAGGTACCTCTGGGATACCAGCAAGGCAGCGGCTGGATGCCAGTGACTATGGTTTAAGGTTATGCTTGGCAATTCACTGTGCATGTCATAGCTACGGTGTAGGCCATGTACACATCTAACACACCTACCCATAATGCATGCTGTATGTGCACTGACAGAGCACACACCTCACTAATGGGATTACCAGCCTCAAACACATGCAATACACAGTCCATCTCAGACAACTGTGGCTAAACTCCACTGCACATTGCCCAGGCACAACTGACATCTGCCCAACATACACAGCTATGTCATACACAGAGCAGTTGAACATGCTACACATAAAGACATCCCACTCCCTCGCAAACACACACTCCAGGGTCCTAAACCTCATCAACACATTACACAGAACATACTGGAGGTATAGGGCCCTGTCCTGGGGAATTCCCACACTCTGGAATGGACTACCCATACATGTCAGGCAATACTACACATTGGCCCTCTTTACAGAAACACTTGACAATTAGATGGAAAATGGGGAATTCACCCTGGGTAGTATGTCCATGCCACAGCCTGACAGGGGCACAGGGAAATAACATTAGTGGGTGGTGCATGGCTAGGAACCCCTGTGGCTATGCTTATGTAGGCCCCAGGACCAATAGACCAGTACTCACCTATGCACCTATGTGTAGCACAGGCAACATCAGCTAGGGCTCAATAATGGTCAATAATGGTCTCTACACTCACCATAGGTACAGTACATTGTGTCTGTGGTCGGTCTAATGGTAGTCTATCACTCATACATGTACCACTGATGAAAACATCTGTGAATTCACATCAAGCATTTACTAAATACATGTGTCCACATGTAATCCAGAAACACACAGAGATTGTGAGCAGCAGCAGAAACATAACTGACACACAGATACACATCCTGCAATGGTGTGTACACCTGTGAGGTATGGTGCACATTACATGCCAGGGTTTTTAACAGATACACAACAATACTGTGGACATGGGTGTAGTGAGTTCCAGGGGGAGGGCCATAATCTACTACCAGAAGCCATGCATCACAGCCATGTATAATGTTGGTAACAGGGATTGACTACAGTTGCACTGCATGCTGTTGAGCGCCACATGTCCTGCATGCTGACATGTGTGTAATTACAGGTTTGTGTGTGATACTGTACTGCACCATCACCTGCTATTGTGTGTGTTATGTGGGTGTGGGAGCTGTCTGTAGGTGCTGTCTGGTGGAGTGTATGGGTTGCCATGTATGTCGACTGCATGTGTGTATGTCTGTGTGTGTGGCTATGTCTGCACACATCTGTGTGTGTGTATGTACTGTTTAGCGGTGATGTACAGGTCTTACAGTTTTCCCTGTTTTCCTGTTTTCCCCTCACAGGAGGCGAGGTGGGGCTGGGTCTTCCCTGCAGGGAATCTGATGTCACTGATACAGACAGTGACCATGAGGATAGGTGTGTTGAGGTACAGGAAGGGTCATCAGGGGCTGCCGCTGGGCCACCAATTGACATCCTACATGTATCCACCCCATCCACGCACACAGTCACACTGCCTCTACATACCTCATCACAATTGGCCTTAGCTGAGAGACAGTCTATGGTTGGCATTGGCCAGGACAGTGTGGTATCTATGGCACATGTGTCAGGACACGGCAGCCATAGCCAGATGTCTGGCGGGGTATCACATAGGCAGATGTTCAGGGGTGCTCGTCAGAGCACTGCTGGTCATCATGCCCCTGGCAGATGTGCCACATCTGTATCAACCACATGCATGTTCCAGACAGTCATGGAGATACAGGCATGAATGGAACGGTACACCAGGCAGGGTCTAAGGGCACAGAGAGCTCATCACACCTCTGTACCTGACAGCATCTGTGACTTAGCAGGTGCCATCCATAATTACACTGCGGTCATGGATAGATGGTGGGGTGAAACATTGGATCTCATCCACAATGTCATGTCCATGCGTCAGGACAGGGCGGGACAGTTGCAATGGCCACATGGATGTATGCCAGAAATACCAGCAGCTGGAGGTCGCTGTGGACATCCCACCAGTCACAGCCGCTCCCGTAGTGGCAGTACCAGCCCAGCACTATGGGAGGGTGCTGCCCACAGACCATAATAGCAGACCACATGCACGTGGCCTTGGCCAGTCCCAGGAGGGACCTGGATCCAGTGGATGTCTGTCAACCTCGGGGGACAGTACTCGATCTGGCTTTGTACCTGATACTGCCTGTAGCACCCCGCCAAGCACAGGTCCCGTGTCCATGGCTGGAGACGGTGAACTGCAAACCCTGCCAGGTACAGTCTGCAGCTGTCTCACAATTCCCTATATAGGGCAGGCACATGGAGGAACTGTGTGCATGCAGACACACACACACACACACACACACACACACAAACAACAAACCTAGGGCAACCACATACCTGCACACACGACATCACAAGTGGCCCATAACAGTACTCAGTCCTCTCACACACACATATGTTGTCAATTGTATGGCTCAGACTAGGCCTCTGGCAAACCAACAACATACCCTGTGCATATGATGATACCTGTGCCACTACCTGACATCTGTAACATTGATGCAGGGACAAGCTAACATGGTGCTGATGCACAGGGTGACTGTTCAACAGTGTAGCAATGGAATGATGTCTAGCATGTTGTCAGTAGTCAAGTGAAATGCTGATATCTTGGAAGGTGTAGCTGTGCAGCCATGATGCATCATAGCTGTAATTAACAATGTTATATTGTTGTCACCATTATCTATTCTGATTGTGTTGTGTTTGTCCATGTGCCGCATTGCTGATGGGTGTAGTGGTGTCAGCAGGCCTTCTACAGTGGACGTCAGTATGTGTAGTGTATGGTACACATGCCATGGCCGGGTACAACACACAGAACATTTGGTTTGGATGCAGTACAGGTACAAGACTGTACACATGGAGGTATGTCCCCGTGCAGGTAACACATCTGTTGCACATGTAATCCCACTAAGACAGGATAGGCACAACCACACATTTCTATATATGCTGTCTGCAATGTGGATGACATTGAACATGCTAACAGCAGGGTGTATGTCCATCTTCCCACTCTACTGCGATCCTCATCTCAATAACATGTGTGTGCCAATGCCGGTGGCATAACCCTACCCTTAGGAGGGTGTGAAGCGCTCAACTATGGTGAATGGTGTAAACAAATAACAACCTGATTACATACACTGTACAGTAGTACAGACAGTTATGTGGGGGGATAGATGCAACAGTAACTGCAATAATGGCGGATGTGTCCACAACAGCCACAACCAGTGAGTTATAGCAACACCAGTTGTGCTGCACACCTCTACAGTGTGGAGGAGGGCATTAACACATCTATGACCTGTGAAGGACTGTATGTCCACGGGATGGCACCAGTGGAATGTTGGCATTTGCCAAGCAGGCCTGGTGGACACATATTCTGTGAATGGAGGTAGATCCCTTAACAACTACGCACATTCCTACATGTGGGATGGTGTACAAAAGCCTGCTATGATCTACATAGGCAGTGTGCACCTCCTAACCCTCATCTACACCTGTCACGATTGGGTAAAGGAGGTATACTAGGTTCAGGTTGTATTCTCTGCTTTTGACAAGTCCAACAGTGGCGGGGTCCCGTGTGTTAAGATTACCAGTGACATTGGCCATGGGTTCATTGTTGATATGTTCCATGTCCCTGCAGACCAGGATTATCAGGCTACTGGGTGGTAGTTCCCAGCCAATATGGTGGATTTGTGGTCGTCCTTGCCAACAATGGTGAATCCATTGTCAGGTGTAGGCCTATTGGATCGTATGAGGGATCCCAACTCCTTACTGCACCTGTACAGGGGGTTCCCCCAAGCATGACATGTCACTTGACTGTAGTGCATGATATGTTAGTAATGCCAGCCTGACATCCTACTAGTGGGATGGAGTACTGTTAACATGTACTGACCTTGTCGTGTAGGGTCCTGGTTATGGGATCTGCTAAGGTTAGTATTGTATTGCAGGCCAGACGTGTTTGGCTGGGGGAGGGATACCTATCCGTGCCAGATGTATGTTGTTTTGTTCTCTCAAATCCATCAATGGTGCATGTGGACATATATGTTTTGGTTACATTTTCAGTTTCATCTACAGATGTATGTCCATATATACCTATATTGATATATATGTGTTCACCTTTGAAAGGGAGACAATCATTTCTTCGAACGACCCTTTCTGCAAACCGAAAGGACAAATCGGTCATTTCTTACTGCACCACAGTTCAAAACACAGCAGTTCTAAAGGCCCCTTCGCTGACTCTCGAACTGCAAATTGGAATACATATCGTAATGCAGGGGGCATGCCCCCCTGCACCTGGGGGGCTGGGCCCCCCACAATCCCCTACTGTGATATACTAAATCTGACTTCACACTACAATATATATATATATATATATCTACAGGTGACTACACATATACACACAGATACCTACAGTTAACACCTGAACAACTAGACACTGTATCAGCGACACATACTAATGTCAATCATTGCCTGCAACATATACCCATAGAAAGGTCATAGGAAAGACACCACACACAGGTTTGCAGAAATGGGAATCCTTTAATTGTGTACTATAACAGTTCTATATAAACAAAATTGAAAAGTAAACTTGTAAGCTGAAAGAAAGCGGCAACCTTGAGTCCCGGTCTTAATAAAACGTCCAATTTATTTAAATAACACAAAATACTTCAGACCAACAAGAAATCCACAGATGCACGATACTAAGCGCTTTCACCCATCAAGCTGGGCATCATCAGAGTACAATAAACGTGTTGCAAGTCATCCCTTTTATACTTTAAAAGTGCCCTTAATCAAATAATGAAATAATTAACTAATCAATCAGCTAAAACAGAGTGTTTCTTAAAGGTATTACAACCTTTTTCAAATATAGTTCTTAAAATATAAATGTTAAACGACATTTGTGTTTGTTCAAGAGGTTCTGTAAAATAGAAAAGCAACAATCAAATCAGTTTAAAAATCTGAAAGTGTAGTGTTAAATGGAATACTAAAAATGTAATAATGCTGTGGAAGGATTAAATGAATAAAATAGTAAAAACATAATATGGTAGTAGTTGCTTTAAAAGCTGAAGCTACTATACTAATCAGTCGTTCCACATTAATAGAACTGTCCTCTAGTTAATTACAAAGTAAAAGTAGTATCAATAAAATATAAATTTTTGTAAAAAATGTTATTTGTTTTCGAAGTATAAATATTACATAATAAGTATAAATATAAATGTCTTTCTATAGTAAATATATAATCAATTAACAGTGTGTACACAAAGGGAAATATATTTAATTAATGCCATGTCATATAGCTGTTCAGATACTGACAACCATATAAACGAGTACTGCAGCTGTGACACAGTTACACTAATACATTAGTCTGGAAAGGTTTACAACTGTTGCTGTCCAGGCCAAGCCCTCCAGAATGTACAATAGTGCAGACAGACTGGGCCACAGGGTACCACACAATCAACAGTATGTACTGCAGGTGTGTAGTTCAACAGCCTCTATCTACACTCTGTACAAACTCCGTAGGAGGTAAAGACATTTTGTGATCAAATGGGTTGTAACCGGTACATAACAAGGCATAACACACAGAACAGTTTGTATGGCAGGATAGGCTTGTAGTACCCCAAGTCATGTAAGTGATGCCAATATAGGTGGAGTATATGGTACTGTACATCCAGATACCTTGTGGCAGCACAGCCCTGATACCCCCACATTTTGTAACAGCCTAGGTCATTTATGGTGCTCCCCACCTAGACTCAATAGTACAGGCCCATATACCACTGTTACATACAATAGCCTCTGCACTGCATAAGGGTGCACATGTGTTGTGTAGGTGACACCCACACATATATGGCCCCAGCCCCACTGTATGTGTGGGGGATACAACAGCAGTCTACTAATGGCAGCAATGGCAGTGTGATATACACACAGCCCACTACAGAACAACTCCCAACAGCATGACATATGTGCAAAGCTTGGTATGTAGATGGAGGACAGAGGCTGGAACACAGGCACATATGTGGAACACTGTTACCATACACTAATCAAGGTGCTGGTGTTACAGGATAGTCTGCAACATACTCTTAGTCAGGGAATTGAGATTAGAAATAGAAATGGATGTAGCCATGTACTGATAGCATGCAACACACACTGCCAGTGTAATATCTGACACAGGACCTGTGTGGTGGATGGACAACACATGATAGGCATACCTCTGTCCAGCAAGTGGATAGGCCCACAGTAGTGAGCTATGCAGACAGACTGTATTCCAAGGTACACTAGTATGTACACACACACACACACACACACACACACACACACACACACACACCCTGTAACACCAGTACTATGCAAAGCATAACACAACTCTACTCACAGTCTGTCTGTAGTTCCTGATCCTTCTACAAATGTGTGGCCACTCTGAGTGTGCAGGTTCTCATGTAAGAGGTATTGTTACCTGCTGTCTGTATCACTGATGCCCACACACAGGAAGGATGTCCATCACACAGGAAATGTAAAGGGACCACGCCCACACGCTGTAGGGATTTATAGTGGGTGGTTGCCATGACAGTGGTAATTGAATGTAGTGCACATGTGTAACTATATATATATGGCTAGCTGGATAAGTATATGTACATATATTTCCACCATATGTCCTGGACATGTAGTGTAGCCGTACCCCACCCCCTACAGTCCCAAAGTTGTAGTGCAAGGGGATATCAGGTATGTATAGCAGGTATATTACTAGACTGTAGCTATTGTCATTGGGATTGTCTTCACAGACATGGTATGTGTGGATGCTGACATCTGCTTATAACATGTGTGCCATTGTCTACTGACAGACATCCTAAGGAAATCATTGTAAAGTACCGTCGCTAGCATGTAATGCTCCTGTGGAGTGCAGCAGAGATACTGGCCATTATATGTGATACTTCAGACACACCCTGTACAGTCCAGAGGTATGCACATAATCCCTTAGTGCACCACATGTGTACCAGGCCTGACAATATGGATGTAGACAACCATGTAGATGGGTATAACACATAACTACTGGTATACATTTGGCACCATAGGTGTTGGATTCACACACTCCTGTCTGGCCTGACACATAATGACTGCTGGTACAGGGGTGCCATAGACACATACTACCCACTAGATATTGACATACATCTGTACAGCATCCCACTGCTCTGTCTGACATACATGACATTTAAGGGAGGCCCAGCAGCAGTACATCTGACAAGTATCTGCACATAACATCCCACTGGTTAAGTACACTAAGCTGCTAGGCATGCAACAATGCACTGTGCAGGCTACAGGCAGACTGGCTCAAGACTGGCCTACATCTCGTATGGGGGAAAGCACATGTACCTGCATATATAGCAGGCTCAACAGCCATGTCACAGCACAGGGTAAGATACACGTCTGTGACAGTGAAAAACCACAACCAATGTGAACACAGCCACAGCCACATATGGTAAGCTAGCATGATATTACAGTATATGGACTATCTGTCCTAAACCATCCTCATATGTGCCACTCACAGAATGACCATACATATACTGGGCTGCTACACAGTTGTGTATGGTCCTACAAACATGTATGGCAAAACAGTACCATACAGTGGGGCAGCATGTAACATCTGATAGAAGGGGAGCTAGAACACTGACATTCACCACAGTCTGTACACAGGCTAAAGCACATATTAACAATACACACACTGCCGACATTCACCATCACTACACAGACCTTAGTACTGTACAAACATCCACAGAATGTCCAGCTTATGTCATGAAATATAACCCCTACTGTACATGATATGTAGCAATCTGATATCGCACTGGCTTGTTATCAGATATGATGACAGTATTTATGGTGTACAGCACATATGCACCACTTCATGCATGGTATATGTACAAAGGTTGACAGAGGTGTGGCTGACAGCACATACACAGGGCCAGTATAGACATGTTGCTGTGATAACCACATATATTTTCCATTGTAACGGGGTTTGTTGCAACATATGCTCTATGAGGGATATGAAGTCAGTAACTGTCATGGCCTTCACCATCTACAGACTGCAATCCTCACACTACCTTCTGCATTCCACAGATAGATGCACTGTGGCTAATACATGAAATCATAGGTACAACACTGCCCAGTCTGCAGATGACCCTGCAGATGGGGATTCCTCATATACATGGAACTGACATGGGAGGTATTGCGACATGTATGACAGGCAAATCCAGACAAACGCTGTTAAACCAACATTACTCCAAATGCAGTATAGCAGCACTTACAGTTTGTAGTCAGGTCAGGCACATCCCCCTCCTATTTGTTGCCCTCTTTCCATAGTGTATGTTGTTAGAGGTAAATCCCCAATCCATCTGAGATGCTGTATGTCAAACAACAGATCTAGTTCCTGCTCACAATAACTGCAAAGGCCCAACACCACCATGATGTTCCTAGGTATTGGAGTGTGTTTCCATGCAACTGGCTATGGGATTGTTACCACAGCTGTTCCACATGCAATCAGCTAGGGGAGGGCTGCAATTCATGCAGAGGCCATCAGCTGATCATGAGCATCATGTAAAATACACATGCTGCTGCCTAAGCAAGACAGGTGTGGGTCTCCACATCCATCAGAGAGGGAGTGGGGGAGGCAGACAGAGGCAGATACATGTCAGGGATGGGTGGGAGAGTAAAACTGAAGCATGTTTGCGTCAGACACCTACCAGCACAGGGTATCAAACCCCCGACAACTATGTAGTGCTATCACAGCTCAATGCAGTTACTGGATGCACCACATGAGTTACCGGATGTGGAGCACTCAGAACATATATGTGAGGGTGAATGACATCTGCAACAGGGATATGGTAGATATATGGTAGGTGTTGTACACGTGTCTGTCTGCATGAACAGGTGCCAGCATCAACACAGGCACACTGACACAGGGATGCACACACACTGACACACTTGGCAGGGCCAGGAGTGCAACTCATCACTAGTAGGAATGTCACAACACATCAATGTGCGGGTATCACATGCACCACATGGGTCATATGGAGGCCGTATGAGTAAAGAGTATGAGGAGATGTCAGACATCAGACAGCATGCTTCAGTATGCCCTGGGGGGGCTGTATTGAGTGTATATGTGGACATACGCACCATAAAACACATACACATGAACACACAGTGTGCCTGTTCTGACATGCATGGGTGCATGTCTACATGGGTGTGTAGTGGTCAACTGTGCCAGCAGGCTGTACAAGAGTAGACAATGGGTATACCTTGGCATCAGGCCACATGACAATGGTCTGCATTGTGGCTTAGGCCTGTAGGTACTGCATTTGCCCACACAGGTGGGTATTGTATCCCCCATCCAGTCACCTGGGTGACTATTGTGTGTGGCCAATGCTGTACACCACAAGCCATGTATGTGTTCCTTAGTCTATGACATGGATGGTGTCTGGGATTTGCACACCTCCCACATGCATGTACAGTGACATGTTGAACTGTACCTGGGGTGTCTGGGCCATGTTGTGAACACAGATAATCATCAGATGTGCCAGTCTTGCCCACCTGTGGCAGGAACTGGGAATGGCCAGCAGGTTTACCCTTTGCCTACATTGATAGCATGCCAACAGCATTCCCTGATGCCAGTGTCATCTGTCCATACAGGGCATGCAGTCAGGCATGGTATGTCCATTTTTAGTCACATGTGAAGGCACCACAGGTGGTGCAGGTGTCCATTGAGAAACATGGTGGAGGTGCACTGTCTGCATGTACACGCATATTGGACAGATGGGCAGGGTGACATGCCCTCTGTATCCCACTGCTATCACTGCATAGTTACTATCAGTTGCCAATATGCAGTGTACTACCCACATATTGGCTGTTGCTTAGGCATGTGTGTGTGTATGACACATGGGTTGAGTGTGTGCTCTGGGTGATATATAGTAGGGCCACCATAAAAGAAATAAGCAAACCCCCTCTACATTGCCCTCAGGTGTCACCCACTCACCTCTACACAGGATATGAGTTGCACTCGCACACACACCTGTCATGTCTGGGAGTAGAACCGCTACCTAACTAGTATTTTACACTACAGCACCATGGACATTACTGGAGTACTTCTTCCCCAAAGGTGTATTTCACATTGAATGACATCAGCAGGACTACCAAAGTAGGGCATTTCAACTGTACTGCGAGTGACTAGCCTAAAATGCATTTCTCCCTATACAGACAGTGAGACACACACAAAACATCCACAACTGACATGTGTGGGTATAGAACCCCTGACCAAAACCTACATCACACTACAGCATGGAGAGGTTATATGTCACACAACAAGGATTACTAAAGAGCTTTCTCCCCAAAGTTGTATTTCACAATGAATGACATCAGCAGGATTGGCAAAGTAGGGCATTTGAAATGTACTGCGAGTGAGTAGCCTATGATGCATTGCTCCATACACAGACATTGAAACACACACAAAACATCCAGAACTTCCAGGGGTAGAGCTGGAACCCTACCACAGTTCTAAATCACAGTACAGCAGTGTACGCTACAGAAATTACTGGCCTATGACTTTCCCAGATGTGTATTTCTAGGTGAGTGACATCAGCAGCCTTGCCAAAGTTGAGTATATGAATTCTAAGGAGTGTGTGTAACCTAAAAAGCATTGTTTGTTACTCAGTCAGAGACACAAAGTCACACAGATTCATAAACACACACAATTGCCAAATCTGGGGTTAGAACACCTACCTAACTATTTTATCACACTACAGCAGTGCACAGTTACAGGACGCACTACAGAGATACTAGGCTACTATTTTCCCAGAGTTGTATTTCTGGGTGAGTGACATCAGCAGCCTTGCCACAGTTGAGTACATTAATTGTACGGGGTGTGAGTGGCCTAAAAAGCATTGCACTCTACTCAGTCAGCCACACACACAAAGTTGCCAGGTCTGGGGTTAGAACACCTACCTAAGTACTTTATTACCCTACAGCAGTATGCTGTTATAGGACGCACTACAGAGATTACTAGGCTATTATTTTCCCAGAGTTGTATTTCTAGGTGAGTGACATCAGCAGCCTTGCCAAAGCTGAGTATATGATTTGTTTGGGGTGTGAGTGGCCTAAAAGGCATTGCTCTCTACTCAGTCAGACACACACACTCAAAGATTCACACAGAAAGTTGCCAGGTCTGGGGTTAGAACACCTACTTAACTACTTTAGCACACTACAGCAGTAAGCAGTTACAGGACACACTACAGAGTTTATTATGTTATCATTTTCCCAGAGTTGTATTTCTAGGTGAGTGACATCAGCAGCCTTGCCAAGGTTGAGTATACGAATTGTACGGGCTGTGAGTGGCCTAAAAAGCATTGTTCTCTACTCAGTCAGACACGTACATTCACACAGTTGCCAGGTCTGGGGTTAGAACACCTATCTAACTACTTTATCACACTACAGCAGTACGCAGTTACAGAACACACTACAGAGATTACTGGGCTGTGATTTCCCCAGAGGTGTATTTCTAGGTGAGTGACATCAGCAGCCTTGCCAAAGTTGTGTGTATGAATTGTATGGAGTGTGAGTAGCCTAAAAAGCATTTCTTTCTACACAGTCAGAGAGACATGCACACAAACACACACTCACCAAGTCTGGGGTTAGAACTGCTACCTAACTAGTTTATCACTACAATAGTATGCACTTATGGGATGCGCCATGGGGATTACTGAGCAACAGCTCTCCCAAAGGTGTATTTCACATTGGATGACCTCAGCAGGCTTGTCATGATACTGCTATGGGGAGGGCAGTGTGTGCATGGGCCGTAACCCATTCATGTAGGGGTTGACATGCCACATGCGGGCACACATGGGGTCATATGCCACAGGTACGTGTATAAAGCTACTAGGTGACTACTTTCTTGTACAGTCATGTTGCACAGCTGGCATGTGCAACACATAGTTTGTCATGCTGACAGATACTGGTGGCTAGTATCTGCAGTGAGCGACACCTGCACCGCAAGTATTTGGGGCCCTTTGGCTGTGTGCTGGGTGGGACAGGCCCAGATTGCTCCTTGTCACGGTCATCCTCTTCCACACATCTATGTCCATCTACCTTTGCCTTATCATAGTGTGTTGTCCTTACATATATGTCTGTATTTCCTTCCACTGTGTGTGCAAGGCAGGAGTGGTGCATACTGACATGTGTCTGCAATAAGAACTGCAACTGGCAGATGTGTCTGGTCCACTGGTGTTTACAGGCATGGCCTTCATGTGTTTGTGTGTGAGCATGCCCAGTATGACCTTTCAGTATGTTGTTGACTGACATCAGTATGTTGTTGACTGACATAGCCTTCATTCCACTAAGAGTGTGAGCATGCCCAGTATGGCCATCTATATTGCATGTGTGGATCAAGACCAGGTAGTTTGTACTGCAGTGCTGACCTTTGTGTTGTACACCGACAGGTAGCATGCTGTGTCTGCAGGGTATACATTGGTCGTTTGGCATTGATTGTTGCTACATTTCTACATAGTGGGGGGGGGACACCTGACTGTTTCTACATTTCTACACACGGGTGGGGGGCACACTTGACTGTTACTATATGTGTATGTAGGATGATGGGGCACATCTGACACTTTTACACATTTGCTAGGACTGTACTGGTATGTCAGGTACACAATTTCAGTCTGTAGTTTTACCTATCGTGCTGGCTAGAGGCATACCAGTGTACTACAGATCTTAGCTTTAACTACCTACATATTAGTTTCTGACTTCCTAGCCTTCACAACTTACATCCAACTGCTTGGCCTGCTGTAGTCTGTGTGTGTAGGCCTGGGGGAGGGGTTACCCATACAGCTCATTCAGAGGCCATAGTACAGCATTTGTTTGTGTTTGTCTACACCTATCCTGCTGGCTGTGACTGTTGTTGGGTATATGCCCCCCCAACTGGCATGTGGGAGTCACTTACCTTGTGGGTGTCCCAGTATTGAGGGTGGTGCTGCAGGGCTGCCTATGTCAGATGCACATAGTACACTCCCTATACATGGTTGAGCACAGGTAGTGTCATGTTTGGCATCCCTTTTACTGTATGTGTGAGTCAGAGAGAGGTGTCATTCCCTGGGTCCCTACTGTGTCAGTGCATGTGCTATGCGTTGCCTCTTTGCCAAGGCCAGGGCATACTGGGCATGTCTCCTTCTGCCTACTTGGGCAGGCTCAGGTTGTTCCTCCTCCGAGTCACTCTGTGCCTGTGCAGGCCTTGGCACTGGTAAGGGGCTGTGTGACCCTGCCTCATGCTGTTCCTGCTGCAGCTGTTTCTGCAGGATCATATTGTGTATCATGGCACATACAAGGACAATTTGGGTACATGTAGTTAGTGAATACTGCAAGGCTCCACCAGATGTGTACAGGCACCGGAACCATGACTTGAGCATCCCAAACACACACTCTATTATGATTCTTGTTTGTGCGTGTTCCTCATTATGCAGTTCTTGTTCAGGTGTGTGTGCATTTCTGATGGGTGTCATCAGCCATGGCTCCAGTGTGTATCCAGCATCCCCCACTAAGTGACCATGTGGAATGATCCCACTGGCAAATGTCTGGTACAGCTGCGTCAGATGCCAGATGTGGGAATCGTGGTAGCTTCCAGGGCAGCCAGCACACACGTTCATTATTATGCTCTGGGCATCACACACAACCTGGCAGTTGATGGAGAGGAAGCCTTTGTGGTTGATGTAGACCCTACCCCGCTAACCTGGTGGTGCTTTCATGCGTATGTGCATGCAGTCTATTGCACTCACTACCTCAGGGTATTCTGCTATTTGGTGGAAGAGATGCATATTGCTGGAAAGCACCTCATGGGTGATGGGGAAATATACCTGCTCACCAGCATGTGCTGACATGGTATCCAGGAACTGGTTGAGTACCCTGGATGCTGATGCCTGTGAAATCTCCATCATATCCCCAGTTGACCTTTGGAAGGTGCCTGTAGCTAGTATTCTTAGGCCTACACATACCTTGGTATCCACTGGGATGGTTTCCCCTTTGTTAGTTCTGCTTGTGAGGCGTGGCCGGCACAGCTCAACAATTTGCTGTAGAAGGTCCCTGTCCACCCTATAGCGCTCCACTATCTCCAGCTTTTGTAGCCCTTGGTAGGTTACCCTGTGTCTGTACACTCTTCTCTGTCTCCTCACTGTGGGTTGCTCAGCAGCATTCACATCCTCACCACCATCAGCCTCTTGCACGTGCTGGTTTATAATAGCAAAAGCAGCCCCTAACATTTTTTCTCTTGCTTTTCTTTTGTAAAATTTCCCCATCTGTATACACTGGCGGTGCACAGGTTTTGGGAAAAACAAGGGGGAAGGGTGTTTGCATAGTTTATAGTGGTGTGCTGGGCTGGGCTGCTGCCTGTGGAATTGGCTGTTTCTGATACATTTCACCTGTCAGCTAAGCTAGTTCTCCTTGATTACCTTCCTACTGCTGTTTTCCCTTCCCATTGCCTCCCTGTTTAAGCCTGTGTGTGCGACGTGCAAACGGAGTGCTCAAATGTGCACAGAGCAGCTATTTCCTGGTTTAACTTCCTTTTTCTTCCTGTAAAACCTGGTGCACAGCGCGCACACCGACTTACATTTTGTAAAGAGTGCTAGGCAGTTTGGACACACCTCTAGCTTAACTTTGCTAAGCTAGGAGCAGTCCAGAGTCACAGAGCTCCAATTCACTTAAAGTATGCCTGACACACACCCCCATGATGTCACCTATATCCTAGTCTTGCACCCAGCTATTTATACTCTTAAACTCTTGGGACCTGCCTCACACCCTGGGGAAATCTGGGATTCACTATCCTTCCCCTCATTTGCATAGGATTGCCTGCTAATGCATAGTTACATGTCCCACACTGAGCTTCCCCCCTTAGCAACCATTACTCATTGGCCAGGTTGTCTTATGCTTGCCATTGACTTGCATGGCAGAATACTGCTTTTAGTTAGAATGCTCATTATAAGTTTATTTTTTTATATTCCCTCCGATCCCATTTGCGTGCCGCTGCCCTATGCTTAAACAGCCGAGATCGGCAAAAAAAAAAATAAAAGTTGATTTTTTAGTTTTGAAACAGTTTGCAGTGCCAATGGCCTTATACTTTTATTTATTTATTTTTATTTATTTTACATTTGTTGACCGGGCTAGCCCAGCTGGATATATTTCCTTTTTCAGTAGAGGCCCGGGGAGAAAAGCTCCACATATAAACAACCACCACCACCACACAAAAAATGTCAAAAAAGGTATTACATTTTAAAATTCTAGGAAGACTATGTGATACATTATAATAAATACAACATTCACCTTCAGATCATAGTACAGTATGAATATCAAGTGAACCCCAATACATTATTACAATACAATTAAATCTTTGGATATTCTAGTATACTGCAAACAGTTACTATTTCCAAAGGGTTAGGTAGTAACAGTACAAAAAGGAAGAGGTATTAAGAAAAAGGCAGGAATACTACCTTCAGGGTACATTCATAGCAAAGTAGAGAAGATATGTAATTGGTGCTAAGTAGTAGAGACAGTTTGTAGGTGCTGTTAATTCAGAAGAGTAGACAGGAAAGAGTGGAGGACAGTAGGAAGTCAGGAGATGAGAAAGAGAAGCCCAGAGGATCAGTCTGGGTAACAACAAGGGCATAGCCAGTGAGTTCTAAGGTGATTCTTAAGACTTTGTTTAAAGAGATGAGGGGATTGAAGTGAGGTTAGGTCAGATGGCAGGAGGTTCCATTGTTTTCCAACGGTATTTGAGAACAGAGAGTCCCCAGCTAAGTTGTTAGCCTTGGTGGTACTGGCTAGAAGTTTATTGGAGGAGCGTAAGGAATCAAGATTACTATAGGGTGCTATAAGGTTGTTGAGTATTGGTGTGTTGTTGGGTTGGTAAAAAATCTTATGAACAATGGTCAGTTGGGAAAGTATCAGAAGGTTTTTTAGTTCAAGCCAGTCTAGTTGGTGAAGGTTAAGACAGTGGTCATTGGCATGCTTCCTCAATGATATGCAGCATTTATTTGGAGCTGTCATAGCTCTGTTTTGTAGTTTGCAGAAATGTACTCGGTTACTAACCGAGTACATTTCTGCAGACTGCACTTGCCCTGCGCTGACAGCTGACAGCTTCCTGGATCGCAGATTACTCTCATTTGCATGGTTTTCACCTACAAAGGAGGCAAATTTGCATACAGGAGCTCGGTCCATGCAGGATTAACCTAAGAGCTCACGTGCACATCCCGGGAGCTTGTTCCTGGATCGCAAGTCGGCCATATTGCCGAATATAGCTCTTAGACTAATCCTGCACGCTACAAAGGGCTTCCTAAATCCGGAGGTGTGTCTTCAAGAAGAGTGCCATGGTGGAGGACTTGTAAAGTGTTTTAATTAGTTCAATGAATTCTTCAGGGATATTGTAATATGACAGTATTAAGTATAGAAAATCTAAGTTTACTCTATCAAAAGCTTTAGTTGCATCCAAGGTGAGAGCATATTTGGCGTGTTTATCTTTCCTCAGTAGTTGAATAGCTGCGTCTAAAATGAGAGTAGTGTCCCATGTTTGCCTGCCCATCATGAAACCAGATTGTTCAGATGATATAATGCTGGATAATATTGTTTTGAGAATGTTGGCCAAAATTGTAGTCAGAATTTTTTTCTCTGTATTTATAAGAGCAATTGGCCTGTAGTTCATGGGGTTCTTATTATCAGAATTAGGTTTTGGAATGAAGATAGTCTTAGAGTTATTAAGGTAGATATCAGTGAAGCCCCTTTTAGTAATAAAATTATGTAATTTCATGAGAATAGCTGAGAGTTTGGATGCAAAGATTTTGCAAAAATTATAGGTGAACCCATCAGGCCAAGAAGATTAATTTAACTTTAGTTTCTTAATTACATTTGTAATTTCTTCAGTGGAGAAGGGTGCTTTTAGCAGGTCAGCAATATGATTTTCAATTGTTGGAAATTTTATATTGTTAAGAAAACGTTTACAGTGTTCTACTGAGGTTTGTTTCTGGGGTCCATATAGTTTTGTATACATTTCTGCAAAGATATCCATTATTTTCTGATTTGTATTTGCTGTTTTGTTGTTATGTGTTATTTCGGTTATGCATTTATTAGTTTTGCTAATAATTTGGATGGTTTTTTGTGTCAGATCTGCATATCTAGTGAGAAGTTTCATTTCTGTAAAAGAATAGATGTTATGTTGTCTTATCTCACAGTCATTCTTGCTGGTTGGCTCAGTTCCGACTCAGGCACATACTAAAGATCGAGAGCTTTCACTGGCTCGAGGCTACAACCTATCCCAAGATGCCTAGCGGCTGTTCCCCAGATCTCGTTTGCCGCTTACAGATTTCAGATTGTTTTTTCACTGGCTCAGGCTAAGAAGACTTTTCTTTATATTTTGTGACATTGTTATCAAAACTTTTAGTAGTAGAATATCTGCTTTATGTCACAATAGTTGTGTGCACTGCTTAGGCACCGTCCACCAGCAGGATTCCTGTTCTATTTGCCATGGGTTTAGCTCAAGGGTCATGCAGGAGCAGAATAATAATCTTATTCTTAGGGGTTTGTTAAAGGGGCCTTTTGATTCAGCTGTTGAAGGGACTCAGGCCTCCAAACCTTCAGACAAATTACCCAAAACTTCTTTGGCTCCAGTCTCTGAGCCATCGAAGAGACTTGAGAAATTGAGTTCTTCAGAGCCGAAATCTATCAATTCAGAAAAGGTAAAAGCTGCATCAGTTCCACTTGCAATTTCAGAACCATTGAGCAGTCAAAAAAGGAGTCGGTCACCATCCTTGGACCCGATTCATTCAGTGCTGCAGTCTTCTTTACTACAATCAGTGACAGGTAGCCACAAGTCTTCCCACTCCTCTATGTCATCCAGGAGCTTCTCAGATGGTGATATGGAGTGGGTGGTTAGAAGGTTGCTTCGTACACCAGCCTTGGCAAAAATTCTCTACAGCCCAGCCCAGTCATAGAGCTGACTCCTATAGCTTCTTTACCTTCAGTTCCTCCTCTGACTCAGTCGAGTTCAGAGCCAGAGTGCCTGGCAGACCTAGTGGTGGAACCTTTGGACCCGAAATCCATTCCCGGAGTTTCTGTGCCGATTTCTACTCCGACCACTTCCATGTTGTCATGCATGGAGGGGTCTGGGGGCCGAGACTTCCTCATCGGATCCGGGAGGGAGAGTTGAACTGGCCCCTTATCGGATCTGACTCTCCCACTCGGGGCTTCAATGCAGGTGAATTTGGTGTCAAAATTGGCCTCGGAGCCATCTTCCTTGGCACAGGGGAGAGCTCCTGGTTCCTCAGAGCGGGAGGCACTCTTGGCCCAGGATCATGGTGCCTTTGAGGTGATGAGGAACGTGCTTTCCCCTGCTCCATCCTTGGCTCCAGCTACTCTCCCCCCCAAAGGTCCAGTATCAGTGTCAACCTCTACACCACCCCTCCAACCCAGAGTTGAGAACCAATGCCCAGGGATGCCCCAATGGGTGAAGCCCTCTCTTCTGAAACCTCCCTGGAACATCCCCCCTAGGTGGTCCCTCAGAAGAGAACATGTAAGAGGAAACACATAGACTCTCCTGAGTCTGTCACATAGGATACCGACTTAGAAGATTCAGAAGGGTCCCCATGGTCACCCTCTGAGGATGTCTCTTTTTCAGACATCTTAGAGATCCTGAAACAGAGAAGTGGCTGGAAAAACCTCTCCCCTTCTGAAAATGAGTCGGTATACCTGGAGACATTTGGTTCTCGACCCTCCACCTCTTGGGTGTCTCCACCTTTCAAGCAGCTCCTGGGTGTAGTAAGTCAAAAGGCAAGAGGCTCTCCAGAGTCAGTGGAGCCTGTTCCAAGGTTGCCGAACAAATTTATTACAGACCCGGAAGACAGACAGTTTTGACCAAAGGTGTCCCAGTAGATGCTATGGTGGTGGCAGCAGCCACCAAGAAGGAATTAGCTGAAACTTCTGCATCTGTCCATCCAGTGAATAAGGAGTCTCTAATGATGGACAGATATGTGAACCATATGTTCTCATCAGTGGTCTTTATCCTTTGGTCACTGAATTACTTATCCCATTTTACTCATCTTCAGCAGGATCTCCTCAAGGAGCTAGGAGATACCCTACAAGGTGCTACAGCTCAGGGAGTATCTGACAAGATAAACTCTCAGCTTGCGACCTTAACCTCTATTACTAACTCCTCTATGCACCTCATTTCTTATGTGGCCGATGGAGCAAGCAGGGCAGCTGGCACAGGAATAACTCTGAGGAGATATTCCTGGATGTGTCTTTGTGAGTTTGCTGAACCCTTTATGTCTTCCTTTATTGATGCCCTATTTGACAGTTCATCCTTGTTTGGGCCAAAAGTGAAAGAGACCCTCACCAGGAGCGAGCAGGATGGCAAGACTATATCTGCCATGGGAGTAAATTTCTCTGCCCCAACTAGGCCTTATCCCAAACGTCAGAAGGATGGGAAAATGTGGTTCCAGAAACCCAAGGGAGCCTTGCTGGATGCTCGTGGTGAATTTTCCCCTAGGGGCAGAGGGGAAAATAACAACAGAAGATGCCATTCTTACAGCAGAGGGGGTCCGCAGAACCAGGGTGACAGAGATATGTTCTTGGGTCGACCCTTCCAGCGCTCCTGAAAGGAGTCCCATCTGTCCACCGCTGGAGGCAGTTGGCTGAAGATTATCACTGTACCCAAAAGACTGGCTAGACTTGACTCAAGACAAATGGGTACAGTCCATCATATCCAGGGGATAAAACATTCCATTGTTCCAGCCAACCCTTCCACCAGAGTCTTTCCCAGATATACCACCCACTCAAAGGGATTAAGCAGCCCTAGAGATTCACAGGTTGCTAGAAAATAGAGTCATCCAATAAGTCTCTGCAGAACAGATAGGATCTGGAATTTACTCAAGGTTCTTTTTAGTTCCAAAAAGACAGGGGACTGGAGACCAATTTTGAATCTCAGCAGAGTGAACAAGTCAGTAAAGAAAACAACATTTTGGATGGTAACACTGCAGTCTATACTCCCTTTTATGGGACAAGACAATTGGATGTGCTCCATAGATCTTCAGGATGTGTACTACCATATCAAGATGGACAGGCAATCCAGAAGATATTTATGCTTCTGGCTGGGAACCAGTCATTACCAATTCAGAGTTCTTGTTGCCATCACAGCATATTACCTTTATAGAGGCAGACTTAAACACAAAAGACATGGTGGCAAAACTGCCTCACGAAAGAGTTCAAATGCTATGCCGTCAAGTGTCGATATTGCTCATGAAAAAAAAAGTGCAAGCAAAATTTTTCCTCCAGGTTCTGGGTTCAATGGCAGCTGCAATAACACTACTTCCACTGGCACATCTACACATGAGAATATTACAGTGGCTCAGTGGTCCATGCAGGAGTTGTCCATGTCACACAAGATTCTCATTATGATCACCTGCAAGAGGGACCTACAATGGTGGCTTCAGTCCACTCATGTAATGATAAGCAGACCATTTGTTCTCCTCCAACCTGTAGCTATAGTGACCACTGACGCTTCCCAGATAGGGTGGGGGAGCATTATCTGGGACAGACTTTTCAAGGGATTTGGCACGAACACGAGTACCACTTGCATGTCAATGTCCTAGAGATGAGAGTGGTGCTTCTGGTATTGCAAACATTCCAGAGCTCTCTTCCAAAAGATGCTATTGCAATACAAACAGACAATATGTCCATGGTGTGGTGCATCAACAAACAAGGGGGAACAAGATCCTACCCCTTCTGTCAAGAGGCTCAAAGAGTATGACACTGAGCAATTTCATCTCATTGTTTTCTGACTGCAATGCACATCCCGGGGAAATCCAGCGTAATAGTACACAGATTAAGCAGAGCTATTCTTATGCCTCATGAGTGGTCCCTGACTCAGGAAATTGTGAACCAAATTTTTTTCTAGTGGGGCCAGCCTTGCTGTGACTTTTTTGCCATGCCTATCAACTCCAAATGCAGCAGCTACTTTGCCCTAATTCCCCCTCCAGGGAAGTCACCAAGGGATGCACTTACGATTGGCCCCGGGACTTCTATATGCTTTTCCTCTGTTTCCATTAATCCCCAAGGTTCTCCAGAAAGCCAAGTCATTGAGTCACAAGCTAATTCTCATTGCTCCTTACTGGCCTCATCAGATATGGCTCCCCTTTCTTTGGCCCCATCTTCAAGAGGAGCCTTGGATCCTGGACCCAGTGCCTGATCTTCTGACTCATCAATCAGGAATGCTCTACCCCTCTCTTCAAAGCCTCAAGCTGACAGCTTGGTTACTCCACTTCCAGTCATAGTCAAGCTTCGAGAACTATCCCCAGCAGTACAACACATTCTGATTTCTTCACACAAGAATAAAACTAAAAAACTTTATGTAAGCAAATGGAAGAGGTTTTCTTGCTGGACCGACAAAAAACATACAGATCCCTTTACAGCCCCTATATCTGCAATCCTGGAATTTTTAACAGAAACTTTTAATCAGTTGTGCAGCAGGAGCCACAATATGAGTACAACTGGCTGCCATATCTACCACATAGGAGACATGGGATCCAATATAATGTCCCATAGATTATGCAAAGCCTTTCTCGGGATATATTCCTTTTAAGACCTCCCCTAAAAAAAACACCACCTCCTTGTGACCTCAATTTGGTGCTATCATCCTTAACTCTTCCTCCTTTCGAACCAGCCTCCTCTTGTTCACTGAAGTTTTTATCTTGGAAGACAATCTTCTTAACAGCCATTACCTCCACTAGGAGGATTTCAGAACTGCAAGCTCTGTCTATCCATTCTCCCTATCTGATTTTCCACAAAGACAGAGTTTCCCTCAGAGCAAATCCTTCCTTTCTGCCAAAAGTTTGTTCTGAGGCCAATTTAAATCAATCTATTGAGTTACCCGTATTTTTCCCTAATCATGGCAATGAGGCAGAATACAAGCTTCACCAACTGGAAGTACATAGACAGCTATGCTTTTACTTACATAGGACCAAGGAATTTAAAAAATCTGACCAACTGTTATTTTCATTTTCAGAAAATAGAAAGGGTACTTCAGTCTCAAAAGTCACCTTATCAAAATGGCTTACAGATACCATAACTTATGTCTATAACTCTCAGAATAAACAGCTACCAGGGAAAATTAGAGGGCATTCAAGTAGAGCTATGTCCACTTCCACTGCCTTTCAAGCTAGACTCCCTTTGGATTCAATTTGTGCTGCAGCTACAGCTATGTCCACTTCCACTGCCTTTCAAGCTAGACTCCCTTTGGATTCAATTTGTGTTGCAGCTACATGGGTTAACCCTCATAACTTTATCACTCATTACAAAGTAGATGTGGCCTCCCGGAACAGGGCATCCTTTGGTTCCACAGTTCTGAAGAGTTTATTCCCTTGAGCCACTCAATAAAGAAGGTGCTGGGGATGCTTTCCCAACCATCAAGAATGAAGGCGAGATAGGATAACATAACATAAAGAAGTTATTTACTCACCATAACGTTCCATGTTTGTTATCCATGATATCGCCTTCATTCTTGCATCCCACCATTCCTTCTCCCTTCCTGGAGGATCGAGAGGAAATTATAAATTTGACTGTTAATTCCCTGATTCCCTCAGTGCCTTTTCAAGTTTTGGGCAGCTCATCTGTTACAGTTATTGTACTGGTTGGCATAGCCTAGTGATTAGTTTCTCAGACAAGCTCCAGGGAACAGCTGCTAAGCATCTTGGGATAGGTTGTAGCCTTACAACAGTGAAAGCTGTCGAACTTTAATAATCAACCGAGTCGGAACCAATGCTCAGTTCCGAACCCAACCAGCAAGAATGAAGGTGAGATCATGGACAACAAACATGGAATGTTATGGTGAGTACATAACTTCTTTTTTTAACTATGCACCATAAATAAATCTTTTTGTAATTTCAGCAGATTATTTTCCAGTTCTAGGTTAAAGTTATGTTGGAGTTTTTGCTCAATTTCTTAATTTCAGAATGTAGTTTAATCTCTTTATCCTTGATTATATTTTGTAATAGGATGTTTTGTGAATTAAAATTACTCTTATCCTCACTTTCATTGCAGCCCATCTTATATCAAAGGGTATTTTAATGTCTAGAAAGTTATTCTCCAAGTTATCAAGAGAGCAACCTATTTCCTGTCTGATGTCTTGTTTTAACAAAAGGTTGGGTCTGGGGACCATACAAAACATTTAAAGTTATTTTGGTTAATTTTTGACCAGTTTATTTTGAGGGTTATTCTAGAATGATCCGAAAGAAATCTAGGTAGAGCACTATAGTTAAGCTGTAATTTTAGAAAGGAATCTGAGATTAGAAAGAAGTCTATTCTAGACCATGATTTGAAGCAAGATGAGTAATGAGGTCCTCTAATGTTAAAACAGGTTGAAGGTCTAGAGGGTTTTTATTATTTGTTCTGTCTATTGTAGGGTCTTGCACCAAATTCCAGTCTCCTCCCAATATATATTCATGTTCTGGGAATCTTTTTAAGAGGTTGTATATCTCAATAATAAAATCTTGTTGTTTAATACAGGGGTCATATAGGTTCAGAAATAAAAAGGGTCTAGTGACAGGTGCTTTTAGACAAGGAAAGTAAGACCATCTACCCTCTTAATCCTGACCAAAGTCTAAAACATGCTCTTTAAAAGAGGTTTTGATAATAATAGCCACACCTTTTGAGTTGTTACAACTGTTCAAAGCTATTATTGAATTTATCCATTTTTTCTTCCTGTCGCTAACCCAGTCACCCATTCATTTAATGTGTTTCTTGGTCAAAAATGACACTAGCATCAGACTTACAGATTAAGTGCATAAGTAGCTCTTTCCTTAGTTTCTTGAAGGCTTCTAACATTGCAAGAATCTATAGACCACATTATTTGTTCACAATAAACTTAGGTAACATAATCTATTTGGATTTTAACTTTTTCTTTAGAAAGTATGTAAGTAATCTGTAGTATAGATATGTCCATATCTGTCATCATAGCATCATCAATCTCCAAAGCCATCCCCAAGCCTAACCCTAAAAACAATTGACCTAAGTGGAGAAAAACACTGAAAACTTGTTGTAGTTCTTTAACAGGAGAAATTACCTTCATACATATTATAACCATAATGCGAAGATCAAGTTTCAAAAGTGAATAATAAAACAGTAATGTACACAAAGTTCAAATCACAAGCTGCAATAGTAACTATTAGCATAAACCTCTACATATTCTCTCCAATTATAACTGTTAATAACCTGGCATAATAAAGCACAGTGCAACATCAAAATCAACTCACAAGAGACATGAGTATTAGACATGAAAGAAGAGCTATAATGCAGATATTTTAGGAGGAAGAGTGCAACACACAAGTTATACTTAAAGAAGCATTCAGGTTATCAAGACCCTTAAGGACTCTGGGAATAGCAGTAAAATTGTGTATAACCATACTGGAACCAACATTATTTTCCACATTTTAATGTATCAATGTCTAAACAGCCTGAAGGTATAAGGTAATCTATTAATGATTACTCTAGTTGGCTGAGTAATGCCTAAGATTATGTTAGTATACAGCTGTTAAAAAAAATGAATATAATATGTGTTTGATGCTCTTATCTCCAAAGCATTGCTTGTACAGTCATAGGAGGGATAAACTACGAAAGTTAACACTGTGCCTGACTCCATTTAACTCGTATGGCAGAGCATTTCAGTTAGTTGTATAAACAGTTGATAGAATTTCCGATAGTGACAGGCAAGTTACAATTAGTCTATGCAGTGCAACCAAGAAAGGCATTGCAATGGTTAGCTGTAGGTCTAAATGAAAATGCAGTACATACTGAACCTGGAGATAGAAACAAAGTCTCTCGTTTCACCACATCTCATCAACAGCTGATCAGAATGGTAGAGTTCAGTTTTCATCTTACCATAGTTTAGTTTAATTCTGCACAGGAACTATTCTGTGCTTGATTTAATTCAGAACTGCAATCAACCGGTTAACCAGTGACCACTTCCCTTATGAATGCTGAGTCTTAAGAAAGGAGGAAGTAAACAAGGAAGGTGGTGTTGCTGCCAATTCAGTCCTGAAGGGAAAATAAACTTGTGCAGTACAGCCCTCCCCTTTTTCCTTTTGCAGCTTCTTAATGGGAAATCCCTGTATTTCTGGATGACACTAGAATTTCAAAACAGGACTAAAGCACTTCTGGCACCTAGATATATGTTGTTTTTTATTTTTTCCCTGTCAAGGTTGTTAATTTTTCTTTCAATATTTATAGCATCCAACTCACAAGTGTTATAACAGCCAAAGGGATTGCAAGTTGTTGAAGAGACTGTTATTAGAGCATGCCATGAGTCAGCACATTTCGGTTAACTGTGGCAGTTCATTAAAGGCTCTTATAAAAGCTGTTTGGGCTTCACTAGGTGAGTTGATACTGCATTTATTTTCTTTATATTGGATGCACAAAGTATTAGGGTATTTCATTTGGAATTTGATGTTTTATGAATCAAGAATGTACAGTAAGGAGAGAGCATTGTCTTTTAAGTTTTATTTGAAGTGGACGATCTTGTGCAAATGTGATTTTATAGCCATTCCACATGATCGATCTCTTGGATTTGGCTGCATCCATTATTTTCTGAACATGATAATAATTCATTGATATGGTAGAGCGCATATTGCTCGACCATGTATTACACCGACTTTTCTCTGTGAATCCCATAATCCCAAATGGTGGGACTGTCATAAAAACACCAAATTTGACATTTCTGACTGCTCTACCACCTAAACAAGCACTGTCATGTGTCAAAACGGGGAGATATTTTGCGATTCGGAACACTTGCAATCGCTTTTTTGGGATGTTGCCGCACTCCTTTCGGCAATACCCAATCGACCATCCACCGGTCAGTCATATGCATGTATACCTAATAATTCAGCTGCTTGGCATAAATTTGCCTAGGGTTATCAGTATTTTGAGATTTGCGGTAGCCTTGTTGCCTCACAGCAAGAGGTTCTCCCGTTCGATTCTCGGCTGGAGCACCTTCTGTGTGGAGTCTGCATGTCCTCCCCGCGGTCGAGTAGCACTCGAAAGACATGCATAGAATGGGCATGCCTTTGTTGAAGGTTGGGCATCGAGCTGGCACCTCGGTACACATAAAAAATCTACTGCCAATCATTAGCAGACCGGAGTTCTGCTTTGGCGACCCCTAACCGGGAAAAAGCTGAAAGAAGAACAACAGAATACTCCATGGGGTCTCTCTATCGCTGTTTATTTAACAAGATTTTTGTCATCCAGGAGGGCACAGAATATGTGTTTAAGTGCATCTTGTAGCTTTGTCTGATCATACACTTCAGGGACTCCCCTTATAAGTACATTGTTCCTTCTGCTCTGTGCTTCGAGATCAATTAACTTTTGATTTATTTCTTCAACAGCTATATTCTTGGCCTTTAATTATTTTTGTAGTTCTTGTATCTTCATTTCGTTTGCTACTGACTTAGCATCAGTTAAATCCAGTCTTGAAGCAATATGATCGAGAGTGGTGTCAATGCTTGATAGCTGGTCTAAGAAGTTTTGGACTGCATTCTGGATTGTAAGAAGGGCTGTTTTCAGTTCCTCTATATTGTATGCTGTCTCAGCCTTAGGTTTATTGTTTGATTTAGGAGTGTCTTGCTGTTTCAATGTTTTCTGCCTTTTTGCAATCACTTCTTTCTCTGGTGAAGTGATCTGTGAGAATTTTGATTTTCAAAAGAGAAGCGAACTGAACGAACACAGATCACCACACCAAAAGGCAGGAAGTTAAACCGTTTATTATAAAGCGCTTTTTGTCTCAGGAGATCCCAAGACTTCTTCAGACAAAGTGAAAGAACACACGCCCCTTCTTTTAATACATACAATTAAAGTGCTACATGCTCCCATTGGTTACAGAACCATTGAGTCATCAGTATAACATAAAAAGCTTTTAACTTAAAAACAAAAGCCCGCCCACTATATGCGGACCACAACACAATGAATCAAACGGACTGCAAACTTTCGCCTTTTTCGATGAAGTAAGTAGCAAACAAGTACAATAAAAACAATGAACTGCCATTTTAAACTTTCATGCAAACAAAAAATTCAGATACTAAAAACTGACTAACAAGTTAAAAAACACTTGACACATACTGTCACAAGTGCCAAATATTATGATAAAACTGATTCTGCCTATATTAAACGTAACCAAGAAAACCTCTTAAAAGCTACCTAATAATAAGTGATTAAAACCTGTTGGAATTGCCTCAACAACATTGATAAGTGTAAGAATACAATATTAAATGTTAAATATTAAACAGTATGTACAACTAGATCATCTTAGGAGGCTCCTAAGTTTTAAAATACAGTGAATAGAGCACATTTCATTTAAACCAGGGAATGTGCTTGCATCCGTGCGAATTTGCCACATGAGTTTTAACACTTCAAGACGGACAGCTTCGGGACCCCCTCTCCCATCAGAACTTATACAGTCAATAGCCCTAAACAAAAATTTGTGGTTAGCATTATCAGATACATGTTTTGCTAGGGCATTGATTGTTTTTAATTTCCTGATGTGGTATGTATGCTCGTAAACACGTTCCCGAAGTTTCCTGTCCGTCTTGCCAATATAAAATGCTAGGCATTGTTGACACTAGGCAAGAGAGACAGCAGCTTTGGATTGGCAGTTGAATTTATGTTTAACTCTATATTTTTGACCTTTGACACTAAACTGTTCCCCTGTATCCATATGCAAACAAAGGTTGCACATGTTACATTGAAACATACCTTTCCTAATTGGGAAGTATGTCCTATTGACCTCCAATAGATGTTTTAAAATTTTTCCTCTCCTCCAGACAATTTTTGGAAACTCGGGTAATTTATTTCTAAGGTTGTTGTCATTCTGAATAAATGCCCAGTTTTTCTGAAGGATGGATAAGATGGTCTTACTATCAATGCTAAACGATGTAAAAAGACTACAAGGTGGTGGGAGTAGACTCAAAGTAGAGTGGGTCACAAGCTGATTTGATGAAAAGTTATTCCTATGGGGGCCTTTTAAAACTGGTTGATATGTACCTTGTTTTCTCTTATAGCTGACCTCTTTAATTAATTCATTGACAAGTTGTTTGGGATATCCCCAACCCAAAAACAATGTCCTAAGTGTATTACATTCCTCTATAAAGTCTGGAAATTTTGACAGCATTTGGGCAGTCCTGATGAGTTGCCCTTTTACTACAGATCTCTTTTGCTAGGTTGGGTGACAACTGCTGTAGTGGAGGAAGGTGTTAGAATAAGTATCCTTCCTATGGATTTTAGCACAGAAGGCATTGCTAGTTAGATCTTTCCACAGCTCCACATCCAAATAAGCAATTTGATCAGTGCTAAATGTGTGTGTGAAAGAAAGGAAATTGGTAGTAGAGTTGAAGAAACCCACTAGTTCTAAAGCAACTGCTTTGCCACCTCTAATCAACATAAATATATCATCCAAGAAACGTGTATAAAAGACTATTTTGTTAGTAATGAACTCATTCTTCTGGAAGATTTCTTGTTCCCAATAAGCCATGACGAGGTTGGCGAAGCTAGCACTGCAAGGTGACCCCATGGCTACACCAACCTTCTGTAAAAAGATAGTGTCATTAAAAATCAAATAGTTGCTAGATAGGATGATGTTAAGTAATTCATCCACTAAAGAAATTTCTGGTGTTGGTGCACCTCTCTTTCTCAGCATAAAGTTTACCCACTTAATTCCTTCCTCATGTGGAACGGAGGAGCACAAGTCCCTCACGTCCACCACGAGGAAGTTGAGACTGTGGTCAAATTCAAGGTCATTAATATACTGTAAAAATGACCACAAGTCTTTGCAGATATCCGGTTCCCTAACTACATATTTTTTAAGTATATTGTCCACAAATTTGGCAAACGGGTATGTTATGCTATTTCTGGCATCAACCAAGGGTCTCATTGGTGGATCGTGGATGGATTTGTGAATCTTGGGGATCCCAAATAGTTTAGGGATTCTGGGGGCCAACAGAGAGAGATAATTGAAGGATGCAATATCAATTTTCCCTTCAATAAAAAGGTCATTCAAATACGAACAAATCCTGTTATACGCTGTATTCCATTCATGCCTAGACCTTACTTCATATGTATCGCCCCTTAAAACACTCAACATCCTGTTAACATAAACATCCTGTCCCATAATTACCATGCCACCATCTTTGTCCGGTTGCATAATCCTTATCCCAGCTTCCTTGATGGACCATAAAAGTTCCCTTTCTACAGGGGTAATGTTTGGTCTAACGTGACTCTGTATGCCTTTTTTGTGTAAGGAACATCTCAGGTCAAGTTCACACATTGTGTCAAATAGTGCTATAGATTGATGTAAAGCTGGTAAAAAAGTACTAGTCACATGTAGCATGTTGTTACTGGCAAGATTGTCCCCAAGTAGCACATTCAGATTTAGTTTGTCCCCAAGTAGCACATTCAGATTTAGTTTCCTTGAAAAAAGTTTAAAATCAATGATCGTTTTTACCAAATCAGCTTTGGTATCAGGAACGAACATATTTCCTTTCGCTAAAAGTTTCACTAAAGGTTGTTCAATAACAATGTCAGTAAAACTGAAAATTTTAAAATCCAAGTTAGTATTGAACAAGATAGTAGGTTTATTTGACACTAAAAGAGTGTCAGTTACCTGTCCTTCCTGCCCCACTTGTGGTAGTTGTTGAAATCGTTCACCCTCTGTGGTTGTTGGCGTAAGTTGTAATACGAGGCTCCTGCCCGAAAATTTGTCTGTGTATCTTGGTTGGGCTCTTGTTGGACTTGAGACCCTGTTTCCACTGAGGAATAACTAGTTGGTCTTACTTCACCCGTGGAAGCATTGTATGTTTGTTTCCTTGCTTGAAAATTCTGAACATTGATATTTCCTCCGGGCCCAGGAGGCCAATAGTTAACTTGGTTCACTCCATCAGCAGGTTTTTTGATCTATAACCTGATGGGTTTGGGAGGGAGGAGGCGGTGTGTAAGCTTGGTTACTACTGTATGCTACCAGATCACGATTCAATTTTTTTAACTTTGTTTCTTTAATTTTAGATATATGAGAATCAATATTGTTAAAAATATGCTCGTAGTCAAACCTGTATCTATCAAAGTCAATATGTTGCTGCAATACTTGGTCTAAACTTGTGGCCTCCTCCATAAGCACCTCACACTGAATAGTATAATGTTTACACATTAAGTCCAACAATTCTAGACCATGTTTATTAAAAAGTTTAACTAGGTCTTGGTAAAAGGCAAAACCATTCTCTAAACCAGAGGTATTGCCAGGAACGTAAACCCTTCGGGACAATACCCTCACTGATACACTCTTTAAAATAAGCAATTTCTGTGTTTTCTTATGCTTTAACAATTTCTGGTCAAGAAGTTTCAATTGTATTGAAATATCAGTTACCCCTCTTGCCGGTTGCTCTTCGTTGTTGCTACTAGTCGATTTTTGAAGAGATAGTGGCTCTGTTAGCCGCTGAGCAAAATTAGGAGCTCCAATAAGCTCAGGGGAACCACTGACACTTCCATTAGTAATTCTGTTGTCCACATTCACTGTCGACCGAGAACTATTGATTTCTTGTGTCCCAAAGCCTGTCCGTGAGCTCACATCCATTACGGGAGTCGTTTGGGGCATTGAAGCATGCAAAACCATGTTGCTGGAGTTGTTAGATAATGTATCCAGTCTCACAGTGAGTGTGTCAACTCGGTTAACCAGTAGTTCAATTAAAGACTTAAGTTTTGATAAATCGTCCTCTTTGTTGGACAAAATAGGTGTAGTCACTGTTTTGTCAGCCATCAAACCATGCACAAACTGTAGAAACTCACAAACTGGGGGCGCTTGGTTCCAGGCACAGAATCTCTTCCATTTATGTGAGGGACTTGTATGCTCCATTCCTGAGGATAGGCATTCTGGCCTCCAGAATGACATCCATAACACCTTTGAAGAGGCATTGCTTTAGTGGACTAAGGAATTTTCCATGCAGCTAGATTTAATTACACTATCTTTTACAGCTGGCTGTGAAGTATCTGATTGTTGTGCTGTGTCAGCAACCTCATCATGGCTTTGAGACAAAATCCAGAATGGTTCTTGTGCCAAGTTCTTTAACACTTTCTTGGATACCAGTGCTATAGATCTCAGTCTTTGCAATCTAGGATCATTTTTGGCTCTTCCTTTAGCACTGGCTTATTAGGAGTATCTTTGGAAGGAGATCTAACTAGCAATGTAGTTTTTCCAGCTGAATGAGAGGGCATCCACTTTCCATGCTTGTGGATGGTAGCTCCTTGTGCAGAATTTCTGTAAAGTTGTCACCCAACCTACCAAAAGAGATCTGTAGTAAAAGGGCAACTCCTCAGGGCTGTCCAAATGGTGTCAAAATTTCCAGACTTTATAGAGGAATGTAATACACTTAGGACAATGTTTTTGTGTCGGGGATATCCCAAACAACTTGTCGATTAATTAATTAGAGGTCAGCTATAAGAGAGAACAGGGTACATATCAACCAATTTTAAAAGGCCCCCATAGGAATGACTTTTCATCAAATCAGCTTGAAACCCACTCTACTTCGAGTCTACTCCCACCACCTTGTAGTCTTTTTACATCGTTTAGCATTGATAGTAAGACCATATTATCCATCCTTCAGAAAAACTGGGCATTTATTCGGAATGGCAACAACCTTAGAAATAAATTACCCGAGTTTCCAAAAATTGTCTGGAGGAGAGGAAAAAATTTAAAACATCTATTGGAGGTCAATGTGACACACTTCCCTATTAGGAAAGGTATGTTTCAATGTAACATGTGCAACCTTTGTTCGCATATGGATACAGGGGAACAGTTTAGTGTCAGAGGTCAAAAATATAGAGTTAAACATAAATTCCACTGCCAATCCAAAGCTGTTGTCTGTCTTGCCCAGTGTCAACAGTGCCTAGCATTTTATATTGGCAAGATGGACAGGAAATTTCGGGAATGTGTTTACGAGCACACATACCACATCAGGAAATTAAAAACAATCAATGCCCTAGCACAACACCTGCAACACATAGACCTCACAGTCAGAGTGTCAAACAGTCACAGCCCTTAAGGCCAAACACTATGCCAGACACACTTGTCATTGGTGACTCCATAGTCAGACACACTGACGTCCCGCTCACCAGACTGAGTAAGGAGAAGGTCACAGTAAGCTGCCTGTCGGGCGCTAGAATCCGCCACATAACGCAAGCACTCAAGTCTCTCAACAGCAGGTACAAATATGACTCAGTCATTGTCCACGCTGGTGTAAACGACCTGAGACGTACCTCCTTGGACTACATGAAAAGAGACATTGAGGAGCTCTCTGATTATGTAGCCCAGGCAGGTATGACCCTGACCTTGAGCAGTATCCTACCTTCACCAAGAATGATGCCACAATACAGAGATAAGATGATCAACTTTAACAATTGGCTTAAACACTGGTGTCATTCAAAGGGGATCCAGTGTCTGTCTGCCTGGGATGACATGCTGGACAAACCACGCTGCTTCGTAAGGGACGGCTTGCACCTGTCACCCCTGGGATTCCGGATATTGGCAAAGGCTCTTGCCACCCCCATAGTGCCTTCTTTAGGCAAGGCTCAAATTCTAAACCTACCACCCTAGAACACAAAAAAGGAAAAAAACTAAGGGTAATGCTGCTCAATGCCAGAAGTCTAAATCTCAAAATGCACGCACTCGAGGCCCTTCTCAGTATGGAGAACATCGATGTCTGTGCTGTGACAGAAACCTGGTTCAAGGCTCGAGCACCCCAGCGCTATCAGGTTTTACCTCATATCATGCGTTCCGCCCCAAAATCCGGACAATACCAAGAAAGGAGGGGGGGTATCCATATTCATCAAGGACACCCACACCTCAAGACTGGTGGCAACGCACGATGCATCGGAGACCATCCAGGTGCAATTAACCATAGGCAAGACTGCTCTGCAAATTGTAGCATGTTACAGGCCACCCTCACAAACTCAGGAACCTCATATGGCCTTCTTGAAAACACTAGAGGGGATAAATGTATCACCAAACACCATCATACTAGGTGACTTCAATTACCCTAATATAGACTGGGAACACTACTCAAGCCCAAACACCCTAGCCCAAAAGTTCCTGGAATTCATAAATTCAAATGCCATGGAACAACTAGTCACCATCCCACAAGAGGAGACAACATACTTGATCTCATCATCACGAACATGGGAGCACAATGTTCAACACCGGAGGTGTACCCCTCACTGGTGAGATCAGACCACAAACTAATCTCACTGGAGGTCCTCATCCCACCCCACCTGAAATAAAAAGACCACAGTAAAGAACTTCTCAAAAGCCGACTTCACACTTCTAAAGACTAGTGTGGCCTCCTTTAAGGCCCAGGCATGGAAAACAGTACTCAAGCCGCTGAATCACTTACAAATGCCTTCTACCAGCACCTACAGGACTGCATGGATAAGGCAATCCCAAACAAAACAAAGACTCTTTGTACCAAAGGCAAGCGTCCAGTCTGGTGGACCCCAGCCATAAACAAACTCTACAACAAAAGGAGGAAGCTACTACAAGATAGAGCAAAATCCTTAAAAGGTAAGACACCCTTGATCACTATAAGTAAAAAACTAAGAGCTCTCATAAAATCTTCCAAAGCAAATTTCGAGAGAAAAATAGCTAAAGACTCAAAAGACAATCATAAGGCCTTCTTTAGCTATGTTAGAAACCTGGGAGGAAACTCCCAGATATGCTCAGAGCTAGTTCAAAATGATGTGAAGATTACTGATCCTACAGACTTTGCCAACATACTGGCTGACAGGTTCAGTGCAAACTACTCCCCTCCCCAAAGGAGGGATATCTATACCAAACGATTGCAGCCCCCAAACATCTCCAACGCCCAAGTGAAAACTGCTCTCTCCAAAGCAAAAATACAGCACCCATGGGACCTGATGGTGTCCCCGGCTGTGTGGTCCATGAACTCATTGAGGAAGTAAACCCACAGCTAGGACAGCTGTTTAATCAAAGTCTTACCTCTGGATTTACGTTCCAGGAGTGGCGCACTGCAACTGTGGTACCACTTCACAAAGGCGGTGCCTCCACCGACCCTGGAAATTACCGCCCATTAGTTTGACAAGCCTTATCTGCAAAGCCATGGAGAGAATCATAATGGACCTCATAAATAAAGACATAGGAATTTGCAGACTTTGGATCCGACCCAGTTTGGCTTTGTCAAAGGCAGATCATGCCTTTTAAATTTGGTTGACTTTTGAAACAGTCACCAAAGCCATTGATGAGGGAAAGGCAGTCCGTACAGCCTACCTCGATCTGGCTAAGGCCTTCGATACAATACCCCACTCGGGTATCATTGAAAAACTCATCAGCTTAAATGTCAACCCATACATCACAAGATGGGTTGCAAACTGGCTGAGTGACAGAACCCACAGGGTCAGAGTTGCTGGCGCCATGTCAGACTCAAAGCCTGTCACAAGTGGTGTCCCACAGGGCTCAGTCCTGGGCCCACTCTTGTTTGGCATCTACTTCTCAAGTACAAGCAAACACAGGAGGGTTATAGCTGACCTAGTTTGCAGATGACTGCAAACTGGGCGCCATAGTAGAAAACACATCTGACACAGATATCCTTCAGAAGGGTCTCACAGAAACGGATAACTGGTGCCAGAGCCACGGCCTAAAGTTAAATGCCAAAAAATGCATAGTCATACCCTTGGGAAAAACAAGGTTACCCCTAGCTACCAAATAGGTGGCAATACACTGAGCGCAGAAGTAATTATCAGGGACCTGGGGACCCAGGTTGATAGTAGTCTGTCATTCGACACCCATGTAGCTAAAGTAGTTAGGAAGACCTTCTACATTGCCCACCTTATCATGAAGGGTTTCTCATCTAGATCAAGGGAGGTCATAGTCTCCCTTTACTCATCACTCATCAGACCAATGATTGAGTACAATGCCCCATTCGGAATGTATCTGACCCGACACTTGCAGCAGCTGGAGAGGCCACAAAAGTTCCTCACCAAAAGGATAAAGGGTCTCAAAATCTGTCCTATGCTGCCCGACTGAAAGAACTCCAGCTCTACTCAGTAAACACCGCTTGCTCAGAGGTGACCTTTGCCTAACATACAAGGCCATGTCTAACCCAGATTTGATGAATATGCTTCACCTCAAAAAATCCAGATCCATCAGAACCACAAGGGCGGGAGACTTAAACCTTGACACGACTATTAATAGGACGTGCTGGAGGGATAGATTCATCACCCTAAGACTCCCTATGCTGTGGAACAAAATCCCGGTACATGTGAGGCAGAGCACCTCGCTGGCCTTGTTCAAGAGAAATCTTGACCAATGGATGGGAGATCGCAGATATACCCCAGGGATCACCTCAGTGTCATTGCTCAACAGGCACAGCAAAATAATGGGTTTAGTTCCCCGTACTAAAGGGGTGGCGTAAGCCACAAAACGATGGGCTAGGCTTGTAAATGCCCTCGGGCAGATAGCCTAGTATGAACCTATGAACCTATGATAATGCTAACCACAAATTTTTGTTTAGGGCTATTGACTGTATAAGTTCTGATGGGAGAGGGGGTCCCGAAGCTGTCCGTCATGAAGTGTTAGAACTCATGTGGCAAATTCACAGATGCAAGCACATTCCCTGGTTTAAATTAAATGTGCTCTAGTCACTGAATTTTAAAACTTAGGAGCCTCCTAAGATGATCTAGTTGTACATACTGTTTAATATTTAACATTTAATATTGTATTCTTACACTTATCAATGTTGTTGAGGCAATTCCAACAGGTTTTAATCACTTATTATTAGGTAGCTTTTAAGAAGTTTTTCTTGGTTATGTTTAGTATAGGCAGAATCAGTTTTATCGTAATATTTGGCACTTGTAACAATATGTGTCAAGTGTTTTTTTAACTTGTTAGTCAGTTTTTAGTATCTTAATTTTTTGTTTGCATGAAAGTTTAAAATGGCAGTTCATTGTTTTTATCGTACTTGTTTGCTACTTACTTCATCGATGTTAAAAGACGAAAGTTTGCAGTCCATTTGATTCATTGTGTTGTGGTCCGCATATAGTGGACGGGCTTTTGTTTTTAAGTTAAAAGCTTTTTATGTTATACTGATTACTCAATGGTTCTGTAACCAATGGGAGCATGTAGCACTTTAATTGTATGTATTAAAAGAAGGGGCGTGTGTTCTTTCACTTTGTCTGAAGAAGTCTTGGGATCTCCTGAGACGAAAAGTGCTTTACAATAAATGGTTTAACTTCCTGCCTTTTGGTGTGTTGATCTGTGTTCATTCAGTTGGCTTCTCTTTTGTGTACCAGAATTTTGATTTTGTTATTTGAGAGTCCATTTTCTCAAGAATGTTAGCCATTTCAGAGTGATCTGTAGTTGAGCAGCGTCCTTCAAATACAAAGTTACAGGTCTGGATAGGCATTTTCACAGCTGGAGACTTGCTTCCAGCAGACATTTTTTTTTTGGAGTAGATTTGCACTCAAATTTGCTATTGCTTTCTTCCTAAGCATTAGAATTGCTTTGGATTTGCTTGCAGCATGTTTGGAGCCAATTTTGTCTGTCCAGTAATGGTTATAATTGTAGTTTTAAAAATAAAGGTGTGGAGTTGCAGAGAGAGGGTGTTTACAGTCTATCCACCATCTTGGAATTGATGCCTCCATTTTATGGCTGCATGCGATGCATGAATGCTTCTACTTAAGAGGTCACAGATCACAGTGGCAAAAAAGTGATAGAATTCAAGAAAAAAATTAATACATTTCTCATGCAAATATTAGGGGCCTTGCCACTTGTAAGCACAATACTTTCACATATTTGAACTGTCTTTTTAAAGAGCCCTGAACACTTAAAGTAATGATTTACTTCCTTTTTTTACAAAAGTGGGGAGGGAAGAGCTCTCCCCTTTACTTGTATGTAAAGCCAGGGCATACAGATTATAAACACGTGTAGATCTGTTTTCTTTTTAAATTAACATGGGGTCACTACCCTTGGAAAGCATGTGTTTAACCTGGAGTATATGTAATTTTACTGCTGATCGCATTGTAGTTACAATGTACTTAATTCTAGTCATAGTTGTTTTCATATTGCCTTTTTCTTTTGATAGAACATTTGTAATGTGGAGCATTTTTGAGAGAAAACATTGTCTTTTTTTTACTCAAGAAAGCTTTTATTGAATATTTTTTTCAAAATAAAATATGAATTGTCATTTCATAATAAACTATACAAACAAATCATAGGTTAACAAAAAATAACAATATAAAAAGGAATATAACACACCAACAAAAGAAACTATTTACATGGGTGCTTAAACTAGTAGGAAATAAAATATGTCCTCAGAATATAGATTAAATACATGCAATGTATTAGTCATTTCTCTCTAGTATTTCTACAAAATTTTCCCAAGAGTTGTAGTAGGAGGTAATCTTCTCTATTATTTTCTTTATAGTTGATAGTTCCTTATGAGATACTGTCAACACCATACTTCTGTAATCTGTAAACATTGAAGATGATTATTTTTTCTAGTTTGTTGTAATTATCTTGTGTGCAATGGCAAGAAGGGTCTATAAAAGTGAAAACTTTAATCCAGGGACACATTGTGGTGTAGGAGCATTGAACAAAAATTAAAGATTTGGACAACTGAAAGTTATCATTAAAAATTGCAAAAAGTAATTCACTTTATCCTAAAATGGTTTAAGTATATGACAGTTGTAAAACATATGTTGCCAATCTGCCCTTAGAATTAACTTGCACCTCTAACATCCCATATCTTGTGTAAACATTAGTTCTATTTTATAAGGTGTTATAAAAGATTTATGAAGAAATTTCCATGAGAATAACTTCCATTGTATTGAAAGGAAAGTTTGTTCAGAAGAAATAAGTATTAATCTTATAACATTGTCATTAGGAGTTTGGTTATTGATTGTTTTATAATAGTCACAAAAGTTATTTATTATACATCTTCATACCTTTGATTATTTTATAGATTTTTGACAGATAGCCTTTTCCTTGAATAGAGTGCTTTGCTAATATAATCAAGATTTCTATAATTTTACGAACATTTTTTTAGTAGCTGAGCTCATGACCTCTAACCTACTTATAATATATTGTCTTAAATCCTGTATTACTAGCCACAGACTACTATTTAGACTGAATTTATTTTTAACTTGCTCCACTGTTAAAGGTTTGCCATTCTGCATCAATTGATGCCAATAAATGAGTTCCTTTTCTTTTAGGGTTTTGATTATGGTCTATCAAAGATGTTAATATTATTCCATGTACGGTCTATAGGGTGTAACAGGAATACCCATGTTTTAATATCTGGGTTTTTGTTTACATAGCTGTTATATTTATATATTTTTTTAATATGCCTGTCATAAATTTAGAAGTTATATGTATTTTTTTACTATCCACTGTATATTCTTTTAGCATCCAAAGGAAATTGCTAGATACAATTTCTGTATATTTTGATGTCACAATATGATTAGATATTAACCAAATATTTTAATGTATTTGGTTCCATTTGGTTGAATAAGAAGTATTCGGCCACAAAGACAGAGTCTTCATGATAGATGATAGTGCAAAAATTTCAATGTCTTGAAGATTTATGCCCCCATCTCCCAGTTTTTTAAATGATGATAATAGTTATTGTAGGTTTGTTGGGCACCATAAAAAGTTTACTATTGTTCTATTACATTGTTTTATATATTGTTTAGAAGGGGGAATAGAGAGGGCTTGTATAATGTATAATAATTTTGGAAAAATAATCATTTTAATTATATAAGGTCTGTCCTCCATAGTAAAATAATATATATTCCATTTTTGTATGAGAGTTTGTATATGACTTAAGTTATTGTTCTAATTTGCTGTTGGTATTTTACTTATATCATTGGTTAGTATAACCCCCTAGGTATTTAATTGTATTGTCAGCTGTTGTACATTGACTAAATTTACTATTTAAATGCTTCTTATCTGAATTTATAAGTAGCAATTTTGTTTTCCTTTCATGTAATTTAAGACTGGAAAGATTCTGAAAGAATTTAATTGACTTCAATAACACTGTTAAGCAGTTACCACTATCATTCAAAGTTAGCAAAGTGTCATCTGCAAAAGCTGAATCTTCATTTCTAAGGTGTTTCTAATTTGTATACCTTTAATGTTTGAATTTGTCCTAATACAATTTGCAAAAGGTTCAGTCTCCAGAGCAAATAATAATGTAGATAAATGGCATCCTTGCTTTGCACCCTTAGTAATTGCAATGGAGGTAGAGAAGCATGAACCAAGCTTCACACAGGCAAAGGATTTTTTACAAAATTATTGCATTAATTTAGTAAAATCTTGTCAGAATCCATATTCTTCCAAAGTCATTAACAAATAATTCCAATTAAATGAATCAAATGCACTGTTTATGTCTAGACTTACTAGGGTCGTACTTCTTGTTGTAAGATTTATGTGGTCAATTAAGGAAAACATTCTTTTGATGTTGTCATAGGTATTCCTGTCCTTTATGAAACCGGTTTGGTCATCATTTATTAACAAAGGAAGTAACTGTTTGATCCCATCTGCATGAACTGCCATAAACATTTTATAGTCAATGTTCAAAAGAGATATTGGTCTATAACAAGAACAATCATTTGTATATTTTTCTACTTTCAGAATTGGAGATAGTACTATATATTCCCAAGAAAGAGGTAGATGTTTGCCTCCCTTTACTAAAGTAAATACCTTTAACTATAAACCTAAAGCTTCTTTGGGTAGTAATTTAAAAATTTCTGGCATAATATTATCAATAACAGGAGCTTTATTTGTCTTTAGTTTATTTATTTTTTGGGGGAGGGAGATTTGAAGTCAGTCATTGTTATTTGTGTATCAACTCATTTTATATGATGATCTAATAATTTGATTCTAATGTTTTTCCTAAAGAAAGACTTTATTATGTCTTGTGATTCTAATTTGGTAGATTGTGAATTAATATTATGAAAGTTTGTTTTAAAACCTTCCAATATACCTTCAAGATCTGATATTTTTTCTTGCTGCCTGGAGTGTTTACTTCCTTTATGTAATTTGATTTTATTATTATTTTTTTACTTCTATTAGCTATTATTTTCTAATTTCTAGGATTCACTGAATAGGAACTAGGTTTAATCTTTTCTAAGTTGATCATAATTTTATGATGTAGTATTTCTAAATATTGTATTCTTCTTTTCCAGTTCATTAATTGTTTTTCCCTTTTTGAATGTTGTTTTATCTTATCAATGCTTGTTTGCAGGTCCAACAAATCTTTATCCCATTGCTTTCTCTTATTAATATGCCATGTTAATGTTTTACCATATAAGTATGAGTTCAAAGAGTCCCAAACTTAATCCTCTAAAGTATCTTCATTAAGGTTTATTTCTCGAAAGGATTGTATTTCTTTGATAGAGAAGTCTTTAAAATGTTTTAAACTTATACAAGAATGTATCCTAGTAATAACTATCCGTTATCTTGTGTGCACTTCTAGATCAAGCATAATTGCACTGTGATCTGACATTGGACATGTAGTTACCTTAACTTTGTCTAGCTTTCCAGCTAAGTCCCTTGATATATACACTCTGTCAGTTCTACAGTAGAAGCCATAACAGTGTGAATACTATGTAAAAACAGTGAATCAGATTCAGAAAATTCATTTAGATCCAGTAGATTAAGCATATCAATGAAGTCAGACAATGGCTTTGATGTTGCTGTTTTTGTA